>NC_043973.1:43759793-44082293 GCF_902148855.1 Sphaeramia orbicularis
AAACTGAAGAAAAAGTGACTTTTTGTGCAAAATGTATCATTGACGGAACATAAATCAAATGTGTCCATCCACTGTCATTTATCAAATTCCATGGGTTTAACTGGTGAATAAACTTTGTAGTGCACTACGGAGCCTCTGAACATCCAAATGGGTCATATCTGTTGACCATGAAGAGATAAATAACTGTATTTTACACCAATTCTTTACATGTATTGACAGGATTAATGGATCAACAGATATTAAACAGTTTAGATCAGTAGATACTTAAGGATGACAGTGACTGTTTGGGTCTTTATGGGTTGATACTTCAAGACCTGGATCTATTTTTTTGGTGACTTCTTAAAGAATTTTTCTCTACATTTAACCTTTATTAAGTGATTTATCACAATTTTCGACAAAATTCAGGTATTTTCCTATATTTAATTTACTCACCATGTAGATCTTGTTCATGCAGATAAATAAATTCAAAGGTCATTATATCTGAAGAAAAAGTTACTTTTTCAGCAAATTCTAGCATGAATTAAATGTAAAACCTGTCATTGATCCACCTGCATGGGTTTTACTGGTGAATCAATGTTGTAGAAGATGATGGTGTTTCCATGGTAACTACGGAGCCTCTGAACGTCCAAATGGATCATATGTGATGACCATGAAAAGATGATAAGCTGTATTTTACACCAATTATTTGCATGTATTGATAGGATTAGTGGATCAACAGGTATTGAACCCTTTAGATCAGTAGATGGTTTTGATCGACGGTGGATGTTTGGGTCTTTATGGGTTAAAAGATCCAGTGGAAAATTGCAACATTTGTGCAGTAAAATTAATCTGGGATCTTCCGTGGCCCAGTTGGATGCTGGGAAACTGGAGGTAAAACAATTGAGTGTTGCATATCTCGTCTTTGTCCTGTTTTGTTTCTTCTTATTTCACCCGTTTCTCTGCATTTTCCTTGTATTCTTTCCTGCACATTTACTCCGACTTGACTCTTCTCATCTACCGTCTCCTGCTCTTCCTCTCCCCGCTGACACCCTCCTTCTCCTCCCCCTCCTCTTCTTCTTTCTTTCCCCCCTCCACTGTTAAATTATTCAGGGCCACTTCTGCAGCATGCTTGATTAAGTTTTCATTTCTGCAAATTACCATTCGGAAACGCGCCACGCTACTGAATCACATAACCACTACAAGCCTGCAAGACTGTTTACCTGCTGTTATACAGAGAGAGAGTGAGATAAACAAAGGCAGCATAAATGATTGCGTTATACCTTAATCATTTCTTTGTATCATTGTGATCATTATGTATTGTAAACCGCTTTGTCAACACCGTTAATTCTTTGACTGTCATGCCAGTAAAGCATCTTTTCAATTGAATTGCAAATTGCAAACTGAAAAAGAGACACAAGTGGAGAAACAAGAGATAAAGAAAGTGATAAATAGATCTGAAGAGAGTGTGAGGGGGAAGCAGCTCCAGTCTCTAATCTACTGTACATATATAGTGATGTACTCTGATTGCACAAATAGTCAATAGGTCCCATTAGGAAGAACAATGAGAGGGAGACCAAACATTTCACACCCAGTTAAACCCCTATTAGTGCGAATGCATTGTAATCACTTTTCAATCGTTTGAAGTGTCCGCGCTTGAAATGTTCACTGCGACCGAGGAGGAAGTCTTCAACCCTTTTCCTACGAAGTCCGTCGTTGTAGAAAGATGGCAGCATCTGGGCTAGTCTGGCTAAGCACAGGAAGATATATTCATATTTATGATAAGAATCGAGTTTGAGTTCTTTATCATCATTATTATTGCTATTTTTTGTCACTTTAACAAACTTCCTGGGACGCAGAATTGCGATGTTTGTCGCATTTCAATGATGTAAAGCTCGGATAAATGCGACTTGGCAGTTCAGACTGAAGTCACAACACAAAATATCAGATATGTATCGGTTTTAGGACCACATATTTATGGGGCGGCCATGGCTCAGATGGTAGAGTGGGTCGTCCAATAACCAAAGGGTTGGCGGTTCGAATCCTGCTCTGTCCATGTGCTGTTGTGTCCTTGGGCAAGACACTTCATCCTCCTTGCCTCCAGTGCTGGTACTCACACTGGTGTATGAATTTGTGAATGTTTGGTGGTGGTCGGAGGGGCCGTAGGCGCAAATTGGCAGCCACGCTTCTGTCAGTCTGCCCCAGGGCAGCTGTGGCTACAGATGTAGTTTACCACCACCAGAGGGAGAATGTGAGAGTGAATGAATAATGGATCCACTGTGTGCGCTTTGAGTATGAGTATCATAGACAAAGCGCTATATAAATCTAATCCATTATTATTACATATGAAAGTGGCCTGGGTCAGGTTTGAAAAAAAATCAGATTTATGCTGTTCAGACTGTCTTTAACAGATCAGATACAGGTCACATATGGGGGAAAAAAAATCAGATTTGGGCCACATTTGCCTGCAGTCTGAACATAGCCTTAGTTGATCACCTGTGATATGCAAATCATTAGCGTGCTCATTTTTAGCACGAGCAGGCAAATTTGCACCCATTCTTTGCGATCTTACTAAATCCGGCCCTAAGTGTTCTGGGAAATGGGATAAAGTACTTACTCACAGCATATTTTCTAACCTTTTTCTAGTCATAGTAAGTCCAGGTGAACCACTTTAGGCAGTCAGCATAACCTTTTTCTCATTCTTTAAAAAATACAGCAGGATTGTTTAATGCAGTCGGAGCATTGGTCTCTTTGGACTGCAGCCTCTGCGGCGTCCTGCAGGGCGTCCTGCATGCCTAACAGCCCATCATGACTATGATCAGCAGCCTGAGGGGGATCCTCTGTTGAGACGTAAGATGCAGTTAGGGAAATGACGGTGGTTACACAGTACGTGCATGTTTAGACCTGACAGAGGCGGCGGGAGGTGTGTGCATGATTTACTGTATGAATGCATGCGTGTGCAGGTGTACGGGACACTAGGAAGTCCATACAGATTATGATTTAGACTGCATGGTGTGATTAGAGAGGGGCCCAGGTCCTAGTGGGGGTGGAGGCTTCAGCTGTGGTAATGCATATGTTCATGTGCATGTTGCTGTGGTTGTGCGGTCTCTGAGGCCTTGTACGGTAGCATGTATCCAACATCCCCAGATGAAAATTACACTGGAGTTATGATCGCACACGCAAACAAATATGAAAACGCACTGGCACTCTTCCTCATTATAAGCGGGTTCGCGTCGGTAGATTTACAACTAGGCATGTACGCAGACAGCTAATCAGCAACGGACCACAATGGACCCCTCTGTGGCTACAAGATAAAGATAACCATCAGACCACAAAAAAAACACACACACACACATACACACACATGCACACACACCTGTAGCTAGCAGATAAGCAGCGGCCTTTCACGATAGAAACAACAGGTTCTGATTTACTGCTTTGGATAACATGCAGCGAAAATGTCCAGTGATTATTCGCCTGTATATGTGGGAGTTGGACGCGGTTGATTTGTGCGGTCTGTCTGATGAAAGCAATCCGTCACAGGGTGGTTACACTTGTGTCAGACGGTATCATGTACGGGTGCATCTGTGCGTATTGTGGCTGTGGTGTGTAAAGGTTGCAGATTTACGGCCGTCTCCCATGGCGAAACGTCCAACACGATTCCTCCTGTAGCGACTGACAATGGCCGCTGGATTAACGGTCCGGCCTCAGCCTTCCTCCTGCCTCCTCTTCTGCCTCGTTCCCTTCTTTCACTGCTTCACTGTCTCCCTTCGCTTGTTAAAATCCAGCTCCTAATTAGTGCCTGTGGAGCCTGGTGATATACTATCTGCTATCTTTCTTACACATGCTGAAGAAAAGGAGACATTTATTTTACTGGGCTTTGGTCTTTTTTCTCTTCTAGTCAGTGTCGCCTGGACAGTGTCTGATTCCTTATCTGCTCTACTCCCTTGCTCTCTCACTTTTTTTTTTTTCTGTTTTTCCTCTACTTCTGATCCAGATTTAGGGCTTTTTTCTCTTTCGGCTTCTCTGTTACTATGTCAAATTAAGCTTCATTCCCACTCGATTCGCAAACTCAACCTCTTCAAACATTTCAAGACCCCAAGCGTTCTACACCGGGACTAAGAGATGTTTGTCGGAAGTTATTTTAATTACATTTTTAGAGTTTTTTGGCTGATGTTGCTGCCGAAGATGATATAAATTTGGTGTAGCAGACTTACAAACCGCACCTTTTTGGCTTCAACATCACTAGGTTTTGTATTATTTAAACATGTGTCAAGAAAAGCCCAGGGCAGTCTTTTGCATGAGGAAATATCTATTTATTTCAAGTGAGCAAGTCAGAATCTTGAAGGGAATATCTTTCGCTGGATTGCTTTCTGTCACTAACAAATGCTTTGAGGAAATGGCAGATAGTGAAGGAAGCAATTTCCAGGAAAAAAGAAAGAAGAAAAAAAAACTTTCCGAACTGACTGAACCTCTTTCTAAGGGATAAAAAGGGAAGGTTACAGATGCAGTTTAGTTTGTGCACTTATTTATTCAGCAGATGATTTTTTGTCCAGAGTGATGAACAAATTAGATGTAATGACTTTGACACAGCTTGAAACTGTAGGATGCGACAACAATGTTCAGAAGAATAAAAAGGAAGATCAACTATTTCTGGAGACGAAAACAGAGTTAACCCTAAAGACCTACAACTATGTTTGTGATACCTCCAAATGGACTTTTCTCTACATTTAACTTTTCCTAAGTAATTTATCAGCATTTATTTTGCATTTTTCGGCAATAATATGAAATGTCCTATATTTTAAAAAAAATCCTACTGAAGCCTGGATAGCTCAGCTGATAGAGCATCTGACTTTTAATCTGAGGGTCCAGGGTTCAAGTCCCTGTTCAAGCATTCATGTCTTACTTCCATTTCCCCCTTAAAGCTCGAGGTAAATAAGTATATCTTAGCTTAGATGTTCATATAAGCACTTGGTTGTTTTATCAAAACTGTATTAAAAGTGACTTTTTGGGGAAGATTGACCATTAATTGAACTGTCTTCAGTAAAACACCATGGGTTTTACTGGTGAATCATGTTGTAGAAGATGACCGTGTTTCCATGTTCACTACAGAGCCTCTAAATGTACAAATGGGTCATATCTGATGACTATGAAAAGCTGAGAAACTACATTTTACCTGAATTACTTCCACGTATCAATAGGATTAGAGGTTTAAAAGTTATTAAACAAATACATTTTATTTGAATTCCCCCCTTAGTACTTCCTGTAAATAGGTATATCTAAGTATATCTTAGCTTAGATGTCCATAGAACCACTTGGTCGTTCTATGAAATCTGAAAAAACTGTATTAAAAGTGATTTTTTCAGCAAAATTGATCATTAAATGAACTGTCATTTGTCAAGCTCCATGGGTTTTAATGATGAATCATGTTGTAGAAGATGTTTCCATGTTCACTACGGAGCCTCTGAAAGTCCAAATGGGTCATATTTGATGACCATGAAAAGCTGAGAAACTGCATTTCACTTGAATTACTTCCATGTATCAATAGGATTAGTGGTTGAAAAGTTATTAAACAAATACATTTTACTTGAATTTCCACTTAATGCTGCCAGTAAATAAGTATATCTTAGCTTAGATGTTGATAGAACCACTTGGTCGTTCTATCAAGACAAAACAAAACAAAAACAAAACAAAAAACAAAACAAAATAAAACAAAACAAAACAAAACAAAACAAAAAACATTATTAAAAGTTAATTTTTCAGCAAAATTGATCATTAACTGAACTGTCATTTGTCAAATTCCATGGGTTTTACTGATGAATCATGTTGTAGAAGATGACAGTGTTTCCATGTTCACTACGGAGCCTCTGAACATCCAAATGGGTCATATCTGATGACCATGAAAAGCTGAGAAACTGCATTTTACTTGAATTACTTCTATGTAACAATAGGATTAGTGGTTTAAAAGTCATTAAAAAATACAAATACATCTTATTTGAATTTCCCCCTTAATACTTCCAGTAAATAAAGATATCTAAGCATATCTTAGCTTAGATGTTCATATAAACACTTGGTGATTCTATCAAATCTGAAAAAAATAGTATTAAAAGTGACTTTTTCAGCAAAATTGATCAGTCATTTGTCAAACTCCATGGATTTTACTGATGAATCATGTTGCAGAAGATGACAGTGTTTCCACCTTCACTACGGAGCCTCTGAACATCCAAATGGGTCATATCTGACACTGATGAAAAGCTGAGAAACTACATTTTACTTGAATTATTTCCATGTGTCAACAGGATTAGTGGTTGAAAAGTTCCTCAACCTTTCATATCAGTAGATGCCTCTGGTCGGCTGTGCTCGTTCAGGTCTTGGAGGGTTAAAAAGCATCGGTTTGAATCCCTCCATTTCCCTTTTGTTTTGTTAACCTGATGCGTTTGTGCGTCTCGGTGCATCCCTCTGCCCTGCTCTGCTCTCTCCTTCTCCCCTTCTGTCTGTCTCTGAGCGCTGAGGCCATAGATCTCTCTAACAGGCACTATCTGCAGCCCTAAGCCCTAATGAGGCATCATAAGGCGAACAGTTTGCAGCAGCGCCACGCTCCTCTTTTATTTGCCAAACCATATCTCTTCCTCTCCCCCCCTCCTGACTGCCCTCTCCTCGTCTCTCAATTGCTCTATCAGTCTGCCCTGCTCTCCATATCTCTCCCTCTCTGTCTCTTTCCTCCCCTCATTCTCTCCGTCTCCTATGCCTGCCCTTGCCCTCTCTCTCCCTCTCTCCCTCTCTCTCTCTCTCTCTCTCTCTCCTCACGTCTTCCCGCCATTGTGTTTTATCTCTCTTCTCATTCACCCGTTGAGCTCCCTCTCCCTGTCGTGGTGGTTTGAATCATATCTGGCCGCCTACATATGCTAAAGCCTGTGTAATTACAGCAGCTCTTAAATAAAGACACGCTCCTAAAGCTGTCGGCTGGAATCACGGCCAAACAAGGCAGGAGGGGCCTCCCAGCAACAAAGCTGTCATAGATAGCTATGGATTTATCACCGCCAAGGATGAGGGGACAGGGGAAGGAGGGGGGAAATATATATTTCACATATATTCTGAGGCATCGTGGAGGGTGAATCCACCCACTCTAAAGTTTAATCGTGTTTTTATTTTGAGTGAAATCGCAGGAAAATCAAACGAGGGAGGTGGACAGGGAGAAAGTAAGAGGGTAAAAGGAGGAATAATAGTAGAAGAGGTTGAATAATGCAGAAAATGTTGCATCTTTAAGAGAAAACAGGATATTGTATTACTTTTATTATTTATGTTGCTTGTATGATGTTATGACTATTACTATTATCACTTTGTTATAACTTCTGTTCTGTGATTATTAAACTATGTATATATACATATATACATATACATATTGTGCATACTATAATATTATATTATAACATAATAAGCTACTTATGATGATGACGATGATGATTTTATTATTATTATTATTATTATTATTATTATTATTATTATTATTTACTATTTTGCCACTTGTGTCTACTAGTACTTTTAGTCTGTGATTATTAAACTACATACACATATTGTGCATACTATACACTATATTATTATTATTATTATTATTATTATTATTATTATTATTACTACATTGCCACTTGTTTCTGCTAGTACTTTCCAATGTGCAATTACTTTTTTTTCACTACTGTTTATTACAGTTATGTTAATGTATTGCATTTGTCTTGTGGTGTTTCTTGTGTGTATGCTCGGTGTTGTGCTGGTTTTGAAACCTCAATTTCTTGAGGTTTCTGCCCAAAGGATCAATAAAGGTCTATCTAATCTAATCTAATCTAATCTACTCTGATCTAAACTAATCTAGTCTAATATGACCTAATCTAATCTAATCTAATCTGTTGGGTTTCTGTAAATTGGCTTAGAGTCTGGTTTTGACCAACTCTATATATAAAATGTCAAGAGATAACTTTTTTTGTGATCTGGCGCTATATAAATTAAATTTGATTGATTGAGTGATTTAATTGGTTTTCCCCTGTAAATCGCTTTGGAAAAAAGCGTCTGCCAAATGCGTAAACATAAACATAATCTAATCTAATCTAATCTAAACTAATCCAGTGTAATATGACCTAATCTAACCCAATGTAATCTAAACTAATCTAGTCTAATATGTCCTAATCTAATCCAATCTAATCTAATCTAATCTAAACTAATCTAGTCTAATATGATCTAATTAATGTAATCTAAACTAATCTAGTCTAATATGACCTAATCTAACCTAATGTAATCTAAACGAATCTAGTCTAATATGACCTAATCTAATCTAATCTAATCTAATCTAGAAATTGAATGTAAAAGCAGTAAAATAAGAGTACCTGGGGCTGCATTAGGTCTTTATTTCATGACCAAAAATGGTTTTCATTGTCGTGGATCGCTAACCCGTCTCCATCCCATACATGCAGACTACAGATATCTAATATTTAAATGTACTTCAGTGTAAAGTGAGAGTTGAAAGAAGTGCTTTTGACCAACAGAGCGTCAGAACAATACGCCGTGATATAAAATACTGCTCCCTCGACGCAGTTTTTGGCAGCATGGCGTTAAACACTCCATGCATTATCAATCTCCGACCCTTATGACAGCTCTTTAAAACAACTCATTGTCAGGAAGTTTCCATTCTGTAAAACAATTTCCCTCTCTGTTAAAACAAAGACGTCTATTCAGGACTAATATATCTGTGGCCATAACGTCCTCTCTGTCTGTCAAAACGTAGCAGCTAAAGTCAATATTACACATACATCCTCATGTTTAGGGATGAATTTCAAGTGGTTGGGGTTTTATATATATATTTTCTGGCCTCATTCCTTAAACCTGGACTGGAACTAAATGAGAGATCCATGTGATGTGCTTTAGTTAGAAAGTCTTTTTCAACTCTTTTTCTACTGCAAGCGCAATTTTTCATCTCGCTTTCATCATCGTCTCCATCCTTTTTTTTCACCCTCAAGTCCAGCGTTCCTCCTCCTAATTTTCCTCGTCATGTCTTCCACCAATTCCCTCCTCATCCTCCCTCCCTTGTTTCTCCTTCCCTCTCTTCCTGCCTTGACTTCTGTAATTCATCAGTGCGAGCAGCGGTGCAGATTGATCAGCCTCTAAAGGCAGTGCTGTGTGTGCTGCTGATGTAGCAGTAACCTCTGCTGAATAGTGAGCAGTGTGTGTGTTTGTGTGGCACCAGGGAAAAGTGGAGGGGACATTTTTTAAAATGTATTAATCGTCGCGGTAACAGGGGATGAGAGTGGTCGAGACAGGCCCATCTTTTGAGAGAGAGACCATATGTGACACCAACACACACATGCCGACACAGACGCGCACACTCAGCCGCATTCTAATATCCCCAGGGTTCAGCCCAAGTGCTTTACACCCTCGTATCGGCTAAAACACACCCCCCTCCCACATACTGATACCTACAACCCTCACAAACACACACACCACCTATGGGGAAATACAAGACAATTTATCACTAATCACTAGACTCCCTAACTTTGTATTCATCTGGATTTCCTATGATTAATAGCTTTCCGCAACAAACTTTATCTCTCTAAAAACTACGAGTGTGTACGTGTGTTTGGAAATAAGTGCTCTACAGTATAAGCAGACATAAACCACTGTTTAATTGTTTGGGGAGAGAATGTTGGATTAGTCACAAGATTACTCCTCCTATTGCATCTTTCTCTGGCTTTTCTCCTCTACGCTACCTATTTCACTTTCCCTCTTTTGTATTCTGCTCTCCCTCCGGCAGGATACGGAAAGAAAGGTTGGGCCTTTAGTGCATTTCCATCCTTTATTTGTCTTTTTTTTCTGTGTTTATTCATCGTTTTAGGCCAATGAATAAGTTAAAATGCACCCACATAACAAAAAATATACACATTTTTGATGAAATGCAGGAAAGCATGGGATAATATTGCATTAAAGGGTGAAAAATCTGATGAATTAAAGATATTTGTATTTTGAGGAGCATGTTTTGTGAAGTTGTAAGGGGAAAAAGAGAAGAAATGTTGAGAATCTAGTGCTTTTTGCCTTCTTATGTCTTTTTTCTGTGTTTACTAATCTTTGCTTTGTACTTTTAGGCCAATGGATGAGTTAAAAACGCACCCACATAACAAAAAATACACAGATTTGTTTAAAATGCAGGAAAGTATGGGATGATATTGCATTAAAAGGTGAAAATCTGATGAATTCCTGATATTTGCATTTTGAGGAGCATGTTTTGTGAAGTTGTAAGTAGAAAAAAAAGAAGAAATGTTGAGAATCTAGTGCTTTTTGCCTCCTTATGTCTTTTTTCTGCGTTTACTAATCTTTGCTTTGTACTTTTAGGCCAATGAATGAGTTAAAATGCACCCACATAACAAAAATACACAGATTTGTAATAAAATGCAGGAAAGTACGGGATGATATTGCATTAAAAGGTGAAAAATCTGATGAATTAAAGATATTTGTATTTTGAGGAGCATGTTTTGTGAAGTTGTAAGTAGAAAAAAAAGAAGAAATGTTGAGAATTGAGTGCTTTTTGCCTCCTTATGTCTTTTTTCTGCGTTTACTAATCTTTGCTTTGTACTTTTAGGCCAATGAATGAGTTAAAATACACCCACATAACAAAAAATACACAGATTTGTAATAAAATGCAGGAAAGTACAGGATAATATTGCATTAAAAGGTGAAAAATCTGATGAATTCCAGATATTTGTATTTTGAGGAGTATGTTTTGTGAGGTAAGGGACGGAAAAGAAGAAATGTTGGACTCTAGTGCTTTTCAGTCCCTTCTTTTGTATTTTTTTCTGCATTTATTCATCTTTGCTATGAAGTTTTAGGCCAATGAATGAGTTAAAATGCACCCACATAACAAAAAATATACAGATTTTTGATGAAATGCAGGAAAGCATGGGATAATATTGCATTAAAGGGTGAAAAATCTGATGAATTAAAGATATTTGTATTTTGAGGAGCATGTTTTGTGAAGTTGTAAGGGGAAAAAGAGAAGAAATGTTGAGAATCTAGTGCTTTTTGCCTTCTTATGTCTTTTTTCTGTGTTTATTAATCTTTGTTTTGTACTTTTAGGCCAATGAATGAGTTAAAATGCACCCACATAACAAAAAATACACAGATTTGTAATAAAATGCAGGAAAGTACAGGATAATATTGCATTAAAAGGTGAAAAATCTGATGAATTCCAGATATTTGTATTTTGAGGAGTATGTTTTGTGAGGTAAGGGACGGAAAAGAAGAAATGTTGGACTCTAGTGCTTTTCAGTCCCTTCTTTTGTATTTTTGTCTGCATTTATTCATCTTTGCTTTGAAGTTTTAGGCCAATGGATGAGTTAAAAATGCACCCATATAACAAAAAATACACAGATTTGTGTAAAATGCAGTAAAGCACGGGATAATACTGCATTGAAGGGTGAAAAATCTGATGAATCAATGATATTTGTATTTTGAGGAGCATGTTTTGTGAAGTTGTAAGGGGGGAAAAAAGAAGAAATGTTGGGAAACTAGTGCTTTTCAGTCCCTTTTTTTGTCTTTTTTCTGCATTTACTCATCTTTGCTTTGAGTTTTTACACCAACTTATGAGTTAAACGTGCAGATTTCTAATAAAATGTTGGACAGTACAGGATTAGACTGCATTATACTGTGTAAAAATCTTGAAAATTCCTGATATTTGCATGTTGAAGAATATGTTTCGTGCTCCTTAAAGCAGCATTCAGTTAATATTAGTAGATTTTTTTTTTTTTTTTCATTTTTTATTAACTTGTACCGTTTTGGTCGTGTGTGGTCGAGGTTTCTGCTGGACCAGAGAAGACGAGAAAGAGGAGGAGGTGGAGAGGAGGGAAGGGAAGGGAAGGGGGAGATGAGAGTGAAGCAGGAGGAGCAGGCCTGAGAGGGAGGAGAGGATGAAGGCGATGGAGGAGAGGAAGCAGAGGAGCGGAGGAGAGGTGACAAGGCTTCGGGGACAGACAGAGGGCATGAATAA
This sequence comes from Sphaeramia orbicularis, assembly GCF_902148855.1. Lineage (NCBI taxonomy): Eukaryota > Metazoa > Chordata > Actinopteri > Kurtiformes > Apogonidae > Sphaeramia > Sphaeramia orbicularis. The sequence goes on from NC_043973.1 coordinate 43,771,792, forward strand.
TTTATCAACACTTCTGATGGACAGATTAGGAGAAAAAATGAAGAGAGACGGAGCGCAGGGGGGGGTGGAGAGGTGGAGGTGGAAGGTGGGGGGGGGGGGGGGTGCTGGAGGAAGCGAGATTGAAAGCAGAGGAAGGGGAGGAATAAAATGACAAACAGAAAGAGAAAGAGAGAAAGAAGAAGAAAGCAAGTGAAGGGTGGAGGGGCCACACACTGCAGCTCTTTGATCCTAACAAACCCCTCTCACCCTGACACCACCATGCCATCTGTGGCCCGCACTGTGTGTGTGTGTGTGTGTGTGTGTGAGGGGGAAGACAGAGGAGACAGTGACAAAGAAACACAGATACAAAGAAAGTGTCTATTGTTTTCTTACGATCAGAGTCAGGTTCTGTAACAAATACTGTATAAATCGCACCTAATGTAGTGAATCTGAACTCGTGCAATGCTTGTTTCTGACTTTCACATGCACAAATTGCACAAGAGTAACTCATTACCTTAAGAAAATTTTAAAAATAACATTATCTAAGCAGTTCTGCCCAATTTATAGTGTCTGTTCTGGTAAAAATAACCAATTTTGAGATCAAATACTAAAAAGAAACCTTAAAACTACACATCCCATGATGCAATCTGCTAAAAGGTTTCACTAGTCGCTTTTCCATTGACCTTCAAATTGTGCAAATATTACTAGCTCATAAAAATGTACCTAATGGAAAAGTGACAATTTCACCAAAACTCTCATTTTTTGATTAAAGGTTTTTGCTATACTGTGAGCATACATGTTAATATAAGTAACATAGGCTTTGATGTTTTTAAATCCTTTTAATGTAATTTTCCAAGCACTTTTAAAGGGGTCATATTTAGCGAAACCCACTTCTATTAGTCTTTGGTTCATTTATTTGTGTATTTGGACCCTAATAGTGCAAAAAGTTTGAATTTGAACCCTCCAGGTGCTGCAAAGCTATGTTTATATTCATTTTGGCAAAAATCAAGTGGATTTCTACCACCTGTTTTAATTCCTGCTTAATTTGTTATGTTTTAAAACTAGTTACATCATGACATTTGCACATACAAGGTCAAGACTTCCGATGAACATTTCTCCGAATATGCCACAATTGTTTATCAGCAGCAGCAGATGTAGTAAAAACTGAAAATATGTCCAAATTTTGAGCCAATTATCTAAAATGTTCAGCTGTTGGATGTATTAGCAAATACAAGTGGCTGAACGGGACAGAGCAGCATAGTCAACAACCTGGAGGGGGCGGGGCCTGAAGTGGCTCATGTGCATTTAAAGGGCCAGCACTCCAAACCACCTTTCTGGTGTCATTCCTCAGAAATATTGTTGAAGATTTGACCTGTGGAGTTGAATTAATGAAGAATTCAGACCCAAGCACTGCATTTACAGTTTGGGTAGATCACAGGGAAATGTTTGAAAACACATAATTCCATTTAAAATATCAAAATATCACTCCTTTAAGTCAGTACTTTGAAGATTTAAAAAAACTGTCTTGGTTAATTCGTCAAACCCTACAGCCAAATGCCACAATTAGCATTCTGACCACTTATTGACGTTAGTGTGTGTAAGGTTGATGAATGCCTATCCATGGATGGATGGACCGGATACCTCGGTGTGTAACGCGTGTATTGACGGGAATTCTGCATGCGAAGGACGACAGGACGGAGTGGTTTAAGTGCCCTCAGGTGCAACAACACATTAACCACAGAGATCGCATAAACACCCGGCGTATATTTGTCTTGCAGTAAAACACACAACACCTGTCTCTGTCACATTCGCACACGTCGCATCAGGGCCTTGAGTCGTCGTCGCTGTTCCGTTTGCTTCACCTGCTTTGACTTTCACATGCTCTTTTTTTGTCCTCTCTCATTTTCCCTTCCTGTTCCTGTCGATGGCCTCCCGGTGCACCTGCCTTTCATTATCGCAGGCGGCGTTTTTCAGCTTATACCGCTGGCTGTGTGTGTGGAAGATCGGGGTCAGCATGCGGCCCGTGGACATTATGCCACAGCCCTTACATGCTGTAGACAACAACCCCACAATGTCAGAGTGTGCACCTCCTACCCCCTCGCTCCCCTCTGACATACTCACTCTAAGCGCCGTGATCCGTTCCCCCTGGCGACCAGCCATTACCGGAGACCTGGAGCTGGGCCGCCGTGCCAGGTCGCAACACATGTGACCTAACAGTCAGCGCAATGCAAACATACATGTGCATGTGGAGCATGCCTGACATTCATGGAAAGTCAACGCTGTATTTAATTCCTGCTCCTTTGCACACATGTACATACATTTTTAATAACTTTATAGAATTATTTTAACATTTTTATCGATATAACTTGGCACTTTTCATTAGATTCATGTCCTGAGCCTAAATGCAATGAAATTTTGTACATACCTGAATGACAATAAAGTTTGTCTAAGTCTAAAGCTGCTGCTGTTTTTACACTAACACTGTTTAAGATAATAAGGCGTGAAGAAAAAAATGTTAAATCAAAGTTATCACCTAATACTGAAGTCATTATTGGCCTGTTTTCTTCCTTTTTTGCTAGTTTTTGGTTTTGCATATCGTTGCCTCACCTCTTCCTCATGTCAACACCCAGCAACATACACTTTTCACCCAATAAACATCAAATATTAACCCACAAAGACCCCAAAAGCCACCGGTGACACAAACCATCTACTGATCTAAACTGTTTAATACCTGTTGATCCATTAATCTTATCGATACATGTAAATAATTGTAGTAAAATGCAGTTTGTCATCTTTCCATGATCATCAGATATGACCCATTTGGACGTTCAGAGGCTCCGTAGTTACCATGGAAACAGTGTCATCTTCTACAACATTGATTCACCAGTAAAATTAATGGAGCTGGATCAAGGACACTTGGTTTATGTTCAGTTAATGAGAGATTTTGTTGGAAAAAGTCACTTTTTTTTCAGATAACTGTCAACTTTACTTTGAGCTTTTATGACCTCAGCATTATCAGTCGATTTAAATATAGGGAAATACATGATTATCACAAACAAGCACAAAATACAGAGCATAATATTAAAATAAATGGTGATATATCATTTAATAAAGGTTAAAATAAAGAGAAAAATTCATTTGGGAACTGGCACAAAAGTAGTACTGTGTCTTTATGGGTTAAGAATCACAAAATCTGCACTTATCTCACCAATGTTACAAGGAGATAAACCCCAATAGCACCCGATATAATCATACTTTAATGGTGATTTCACAACTTTTTGAGATCAAGACTCAAATGACCTGTTTTAGGTCTCCTTGGAAGCAAAATTACACTAAACCTGTCTTTATTGATCAATTTTTCAGTAAGTTTTGCAACTTTACAGCATGTCAGACTAGTTTATTTTTTCCTTTTATTCCTATTTTGTTAAGCTAACAGACAAGAGCATTTCCTAAAACACAAATATATATACCATTACCATTTTAAGCTAAGTTACAGTGGTGTGAAAAAGTGTTTGCCCCTGTGATCTGCTTGAGTCCCAAAGCTTTAGAAATGGCTTTATGACCTTTTCCAAACTGATAGATCTCATCTGTTGCAGAATTTCTTTGGATCTCAGCATGATTTCTAGCTTTTGAGGACTTTTTGGTCGACTTCACTTTGCCATGCAGGTCCTATTTAAGTGACTTCTTGATTGAGAACAGGTGTAGCAGTAATCAGGCCTGGGTGTGGTTAAAGAAACTGAACTCAGCTTTGCAAAGATGTGATAAGCCACAGTTAAAGGTGGGGTAGGAGATCTTAGAAAAACGATTCGAGCAAGCTACATTTTAAAATATTCAATTCAAAAGTCCAAACCCCTTTCTTCAGACATCCCCCCGAAGCCCCGCCTCCAGAGTACTGGCACACAAATGCTTGTTCCTGAGGGTTCATGAGCGCTGCACAGCAAGAATTCGCCCAGCTCCGGCCCGGATCCATGCATACCTCATTCAGACTCCTCCAACACCCCAGCTCTTACAGAACAGCCCCAGTTCATACCTATCTGGCTAACGTTAGATTTCCTAGTGATTTATGTTGATGACAAAACAGGATTCTGTTGGGTTTCTGTAAATTGGCTTAGAGTCTCTCTATATATAAAGTGTCATGAGATAACTTTTTGTTGTGATCTGGTGCTATATAAATAAAATTTGATTGAGTGATTGGGTGACACGGTGGTGCAGTGGTTAGCACTCGTGCCTCACAGCAAGAAGGTCCTGGGTTCGATTCCAACTCCAGTCGACGGGGGGTGGGACCTCTCTGTGTGGAGTTTGCATGTTCTCCCCGTGTCTGCGTGGGTTCTCTCCGGGTACTCCGGCTTCCTCCCACCATCCAAACACATGCACTAATAGGTTAATTGGTTAATCTAAATTGCCCATAGGTGTGAATGCGAGAGGGATTGTTTATCTCTATATGTCAGCCCTGCGATGAACTGGCGACTTGTCCAGGGTGTACCTTGCCTTTGCCCCTATGTAGCTGGGATAGGCTCCAAGCGACCCCCGTGACCCTAGTGAGGATAAAACGGGTTCAGATAATGAATGAATGATTGAGTGATTTGATTGGTTTTCCCCTATAAGTCGATTTGGAAAAAAGCATCTGCCAAATGCATAAACATAAACAAAACAGTTCGCCAGTGAACTTTCCATCCTAATATAGCTAATATAGCCAAGCTCTGGCTCTGGCTTCGTTTCCTGAACAAGTGCTCCAGGCATCTGAGAACGCACGATTCATGCACAAAGAGGGGTACGAGCAGAGTGGGGGGTGTCAGCTGAGTTTGATAGACATATTTCGATTGGGCGCTTAAAATGATTGGATGATGTTTATTCAGTCCTGTCCATTCCACAGGTGACTACATTTTTTTGATTTTTGTGTTAGAGCATTTAATTAATTGGTTGTAATCGGGTTGTGAAGGGGATTTTAAGCAGTATAGTAAAAAATGATCCAGGAAAACATCTTGCACCCCACTTTTAATTTATGTTTCAACAGGGGTAGGAGGGGGGGTATGTAGGTTTTTTTTCTCCTTAATAATAAATAACTTCAATCAAAAACTGCATTTTGTGTTATCTTTGTCTAACATTTAAATTTGTATGATGATCTCAAAAATATTTAAGTATGACAAACATTAAAAAAATAATGAATCAGGAAGAGGGCAAACACTTTTTTCACACCACTGTATACAGTTATATCTAAATATCCATGCTTCTGCTTGTCTCCTGTTAGTCTATGTTTTGAACCATTGTGCAGTCGTACAAAACGTTCCAGTCTATGTCCGTAACCTCGGACCAGTTATGGACCATCCCTGCAGTTACTTCACAGCGTTTGGCAACAGACAGCTGTGGGCTTTAGTTAACACCATCTTCAGTATGATTTGGGAGGTCGATTTTAATCTTCCCACCACTGGGCCTTAAGGTTCTGGCCCGGTCTTTGCGTGACACTGCGCTGACAATTACATGAAAGTACACAGAGGGTTCCTAACAGCCTGCAGAGCCCCGACCGGCGACGTCCCACAGGTCATTAGGCTGGAAAACAAGGCAGCGCTAACAAGTGCACAGTGAGGTTTAATATGGTGTTAGTGCTCAGATAAGAGAAATGAAAAGCTCGTCTCGGTTTGTGTTTTTCTCGCCCACTGACTTCTTTTCCTCCAGAACTAAAACGAAGTGTGTAGATAGGAAACAGAGCAAGACAGATATAAGAAAAAGGAAAAAAAAAAAAAAAAAACCCTAAAGAACAGCAAAGTAGGTCAGGATATGTTCTAAAATCTGCGGTTATGTATCTGTGTGTGTGTGTCTGTGGTAACAAAAGAAACATTAAATAGGCTGCAAACAGTTTTATCGATTACACAATCAAATATGTTCTATCTTATTTGACAGCGCTGCAGGAACAAGGCTGTGTACTTATGAAGGAATAATAGGAATAGGAAGGAGGAAAGATCAGGCTATGTTAAGCACTTGTGCACTGACACACACACACACACACACACCCTCCCTGTTGGGTGTAGAGGAGAATCAATATGTCTTTGAATGAGGGTCAGAAGGGTTGTCTGCCCAGGGAGAGCTGACAGATTTGCTCTCTTTTGCTCTGTAAAGCCCCTGCTTGCGTCTAACACCCTCCGACACACACATACAGATGGAGACACACACACACACACACACACATACACAAACATACAGACGCAGACACACACACTCGCATAAACAGATGGAGGCAGACACACAAAGATGAGGGGCTTCTCCAGGAGGGCAGAATTCCGAGCATTTTGCTGTGGGGGTGTGATATTAGACGTTCCATATCGAAATGGACCCTGCTGAGTGTTTGCGTGTGTGTGTGGATGTGTGTGTGTGTTGGAGAAAGACACGGGGAGACGGAGACAAGGACGGCGGACGCTGGGTTTGGACGTCGGACCAGCAGAGTCGGACAAACGTGTTCGCGCAATGTGAGGAAACAGGCATTGATTGGAAAGCAGCATGGAGGCGGTCTTCAAAAGTCGAAAACTAAACACATTCTCACCACTTTGTTATCGTCAGCCTGATATTTTTATTATGGCTTTAAATGTCCGGCTTTGATTTTGTATTTTTTCTTTATTTTATTTTGCTGTCCACTAAGCAGATCAAGAGAGATGTCCACCAACCTGGACCTCGTCTTTTTGTCAGTTTTTCCTGCTAATGTAGCATTTCTGGAGTTTTTAAGGCCTAGAATTTGTGAATTGTGTTCAGATAATCATGCTATTGATGGCACGATATAAATAAAACTGAATTCAGCTGGTATTTTATTGATAAACTGAGTCCATACGAAGAACTCAGAGGTGTCAAACATACGGCCCCGCAGGCCAAAACTGGCCGGCCAAAAGGTCCAATCCAGCCCTTGGGATGAATTTGTGAATTGCAGTAAGATAATCATGTATAATGAAAGGCACAATATGAATAAAACTGAATTCAACAGTTATTTTTTTGATAAACTGAGCTGGTGATGAGATTTTCAAGTATCAAAAATGTATAGTCAAACACTGATATCAACAATATTTGTCCATATGATGAATGTAACTCGCAGGTGTCAAACAGGCCAAAACTGGCCCGCCAAAGGGTTCAATCCAGCCCATGGGATGAATTTGTGAATTGAGCTAAGATAATCATGTATTATGAACGACACGATATAAATAAAACTGAATTCAACAGTAATTATATTGATAAACTGAGCAGGTGATGACATTTTTAAGTATCAAAAACTTATAGTCAAACACTGACATTAGGAATATTTGTCCTTTTGATAACTGTAACTCACAGGTGTCAAACGGGCCTAAACCGGTCCGCCAAAGGGTCCAATCCAGCCCTTGGGATGAATTTATGAAATGCAGAAATGATGTTGAATATATTAACACTCATTTCTGTTAAAATCATTTTAGTTCTGGTCCCACATTCAGACCAATTTGATCTAAAGTGCAGTAAAATAAGAGCATAATAACCTACAAATAACAACAACTACAAATGTTTCTCTTTGTTTTAGTGTAAAAAAAAAAAGAAGTAAAATTACATAAAAATGTTCACGTTTATAAATGATCCTTTCATAAAAAAAAAAAAGTGAATTGCATGAACAATATGCACAACCTGAAATGTCTTAATAAAAATAAGTGTAATTTTAACAGTATTCTGTCTGTAACTGAATGTTTTGTGTATTTGTAGATCCATCTGTGATCTGTAAGTGATAATGCACACGCGTAAATGATAAACTGAGCCATAATATTGTTATTAATAATGTTAATAATAATATTTCTTTCATTTCAGGTTGTTCATTTTCATAATTTTACTTTTTTTTTTTTTTTAACTGTTATTATTTGACTGGTCTGGCCCACTTCAGATGATACGTGACCCTAAAATAAAATGAATTTGACACCCCTGATGTAACTGGTTTTATGTGTAAATCTTATTTTTTAGCTCTAACTGCACACAAGCATCACAGAACTGGTAATATTGGATGTTTCAAATACTGATAACTTCAGAATAACACCTAACAATCTCTTGTTTGGCTCCTTATATTTTTATTTTTTACTCTTCCTTTAATCACCCCCCCCTGTTTTTGCAGCTAATTAAATCAGACGCGTGGACTGAAGCAGACATATGCATGTGTCTGTGTTTAATGAATGTTTTCATGTGTGTGTGTTTGCCACGGCATACATGTGTGTATGCGTCCTGTGTGGTTAACATACTAGAGCAGCAATTAGTAATCACTCATGGAGCTAATGACATCAATCAATGAGCTTTTAAAACCAGCCATTTGATAATTACAACCATCAATGGTCGCCCGTGGATTCATTATAGTACAACATATTCTCCCTCTCTCTCTCTCTCTCTCTTTCTGTTTCGTATCGGTATCATTCTGTTCTATTAATTTATATATATTTATTATTATTTCAGCAACTTAAAGCGCTGTTTTCTTAATGATCCATTACATTAAAGGAGGGAAATTGTAATTTATGTGGCGGAGAAGCGCAAAAAGAGGGTGTTACGGTCAAATCAGCATGAGACGACTGCTTCGAAAGCAAGAATTCAGAAGTGAAACGGCAAAGATATATGGGTGCTTCTATGAAACTGGGTATATTTTGGTATCTGGCACTTTTCCAGCTTTTTAGACCCAATAATAAAAGAGAAATTTAGACATATTTGACCCCAGGATGTACCTAATGATGACCTCCGATAAATGCCAAAAAATTATACTCTTTCTCTGAACCATCCCAAGATTAATGAATTTTTAATAAAATTTTGGGGTCAAAAATAGGACCCAAATTGGGACATGAAAAACTACCTAGGTATCAGTGCATTTGATCTGGAAACATGGCTGTAAATAGTCTTATATACCGCTATAAATACAGACACTGTGTTAAATTTGATGATCCTAGTGGTTTTTTTCTGATCCAGACGTGGGTTTTTCATGAATCTCAGTCTCGTTCCAGGTTTTGTATGTAACCCATCGTGTCCACTTGCGTTACATGCAGAACCTGCCCAGTGAAATGCATATAAATCGTAAATGATTTTGCAACAGCGGTCATTTTTGTGAAACACTCTGCCTTGCATAATTAGTTCAATTCCCAAAATATACCTGTGAGAGAATAGAGAGATATTAAAAAAAAAATAGTAGCGTGTAATTTTCGTGTCCTTTTGACCGTGTTACGTGCGTATTTTTGTATTAAATGTAATGTAAAATAATATAAAAATGTGTTTTATCTGAAAAATAGTTTCTCTTTTATCTCAGTAAGTATTTATTTTTAAAATAGACCCCAAGTGCTTCCAAACTTGCTTCGTAACATTAGTCTACATCTGGTTTGAATTTTTAGCCCCCATGTCCTGTTTTTACGGACCAGTTTCTTAGAAGCACTCATATAGATGTGCAATTCTATCTTTTACTTTTACCCACTTCCCACTTTCATTAGTAAATTTTAGACCCTAATGCAGCTCCTATTGTCTGTAAACTGTGCTCTAAACCTGAAATAAACCCACATTTCTTTCCTTTTACAGTCAGATTTGTCTAAAGTAAAGCATAAATAATCCATTTGTCGCTTGTCTTTGCTTAAAACAATGTCTTGATGAGTAAAATCACAACATGAAAAAGTCCAGAACTCTGTGTTGCATTCAATATCGCTTAGATTTTATGACCTTGACCCTAAAATCAGTTCCACTCAGTGAAAATGAAGTGTCCGTGTGGCCAGCTGACAACAACAGGATCTGAATATGAGCTAACCTGGACATCATATAGGTGTACGGGTGTGTATGGGTGTCCTGTTATGTGTGTGTGTGTGTGCGTGTTTGCGTAGTTTGTGTGTGCATGTGGCGCGGATGCACAATTACCAGGCAGGCGCAAATCGATAGGTGCCTGCTGACAGATGGATTAGCACGGTAAACAGATGATACACACACCGCTAAATTATTCATCTGCTGAACAGTGGGCTGGGTTTCCACACACACCCTGTGACAGTGGGAGAGGGTGGTGGTGGTGGTGGGGGTTGGAAGATGGTGAAAAGAAGCTAAAAACACAACTCGTTTTTTTTTTTTTTGGTTTTTTTTTTGTTTTTTTTTTAGCAGAGTTTGGATAAAGTGATTTCTTTCTTCATTTAATTACGTCCTAACAGGGTACAGCGGAGGTCAATACTTAAACTCGCCTGCCTTGAATGTGTTTAGAGATCAGAGATTCACACACAAGGGGGGAAAAAAAAGATCCACGGACACACAGTCAGCGTCCCTCTAATGCCTTTTAGATATGCAGAGGCACCACGAGGTCAACCTGAAGTGTCTCGCGAAGCGTCGGAGATAGCGGATACACACACACACACGTGCGCAAACGTCGACACACTCATCCTTTCTTTATCCACGTATTTTTCTGAAGTGCGGGCAAATCCGTGATCATCGACTGTTTATGCCTTTAACAAAGCCCGCTGCATGAATGCAATTTTACACGCGTGCAAACACGAACTAGAGATATGAGGAGTATTGTGGATCAACCTGATGGTGCTGAAAAAGACAAATAAAGAGGGAACTTTTCAATCCGTGTATCATTCGTTCTTTTCACATTCGCAACTGAGAATCCACAGTCGGAAAACGAAAAAATGACTAATTTCATTATTCATGTACAAATCAAAAATCATAAATCAAAAAACGAGTTGTTTTTCATTCTTTCGATTGTACGCACAAATTAAACGTTGGAAATAAGCACATGGACCAAATGTCGGGTTTCATGTTGACATTTTTGATATCCGATTTGGTATGACCCGGAAGTTACTGACTTCTCCGTGTGTTGAGCTGGACAATCGTGGGTTTGCTAGTATTCTGCCGTAATGGAGAATTTTGTGTTATTCAGCGGCAGCAAATACGTTACTCTCAAGGAGGACGACATGACACCTGAAAAAGTTGTCAGAATCTTCTAGGTATTGTTGTTTTGTCTAATACAGTGCAGCCATGGTAGACAATCTGAGTAGAATCCACTGTAGCTACCTGATCCGTACCCAGAAACCAGATCGGTACCCCACATGCGAGACCCACAGAGAAACTAACAACCACAGAAACCAACTAAACATTAGCAGACACCGAGCATTGTTTTGCAAATAAACAGTTATGTACACGGAATCAGCCGTAAATGACAACAATCAGTGACAGATGTGACGTTATTTCGCGCATGTGGGGCACCGATCCAGTTTCCAGGTACGGATCAGGTATCCATAGCTACTTCACGTAACACACAAAGAAGTCAATAACTTCCGGGTCATACCAAATCGGACATCATAAATGTCAACATGAAACCCGACATTTGATCCATTTGCTTATTTCCAATTTGTTTTGTGTGTACAATCGAAAGAATGAAAAACAACTTGTTTTTTGATTTTTGATTTGCACACAAATAATGAAATTAGTCATTTTTTCATTTTCCGATTGTGGATTCTCAATTGAATGTGAAAAGAATGAGTGATACATGGATTCTTTTCTTACATGGATCTCATTTTCAAGCCGTGACCTTGGGTGATCTTTTGGTTCAGGCTTTCCAAATGGACGTCCAATCTTACAATTGAACAATCGTACAGTCGAAAGAATGAAAAACAACTCCTTTTCCGATTTTTGATTTGTACATGAATAATGAAACGAGTCATTTTTTTTTTCATTTTCCGATTGCGGATTCTCAATTGAATATGATAAGAACGAATGATACACGGCTTCTTTTCATATATGGATCTCAGTTTCAATCTTGGGATCTTTTGGTTTGGGCATTCCAAAAGGACGTCGTTACATTTACACCCAAACTCTGAATATTTCACCAACAGATTTATTTTTTTTTATTTCTATGAAAGCTGGTCCATTGCTTGTATTTTTACAGGAATGGCTCTGTCCAGTCATCTCTGGGACCTTTTAGTCTTTGCTGCGACCAGAGTGTACTCCTTCTATTGAACTGTATAGATTCTGTGTATGCAAATCATATGAGCACACACATTCACACACACTCTGGCATGCATATAAAACACCCATTATTGATTTGTTTCACCTTTCCAAGGGACTTCTGGGGCTTTTTGCAGCAGATGGTAAGCTTTACCCCCCTGGGATGGCTGCAACTTTTAGCCCCAAGAAGAGGAACAAATCAAATGTTAGCATATAAGGATACACGCTCGCTAACTTAAAAATAACTGAAAAATCCTCCTTCCTGATTTAAAGAACTGTTTCACTTCCAAATCAGCTACAGGTGCAGTAGGTGGTTTGGTTGCTGCTACGTGAATATAACATGTGTGTGATCTTATGCTAAGTGGCGGTGCAGTCCAGCTTTGTGAAGCGACAGCGCGTTGAAAAACGGCTAACGATCTCGAACCCTGCAAACCTTCCACCCACAGTCTGTTTGTACGCATCATGGCCGCCATCAGCAGGAACCAATCAGATTTGATGAATAATTCAATATTAAAGAGGGTGTGACCAAGACAGTGAGGGGGGGGGGGGGGGGGGGGGGGGTGTAAACAGGCTTTTTAGAAACAGGCCTGCTGTTTATGTGTGTGTATGTGTGAAAGTGAGAGGAGAAGAAGAAGAAGAAGGAGGAGGAGGAGGAGGAGGTGGAGGATGGGGGTGGGAAGGTGGGGTGGGGTGGGGGGGCTGTCACACTAGACTGCATCCACAAACTGGCTACAGATTAGATTACTGAGGAGAGGAAAGGAGAAGAGAGGAGAGGAGATGGGGGTGTTGTGTGGGGGGTGAGGGGGTGAGGAGGTGGGAGGAGAGAAGACGACAGGAGAAGGAAGGGTATGGAGGGAGTGAGGAGAGATGAGCGAAGAGAAAGGTAGACTGAGGAGAAAACAATCTCTTAACACTTCTGCATTTAGGGGTTTAGTTCTACTACTGCTGCTGCTGTGGTGAGAAACAAACACTTTTTTTTTTTTTTTTTTTTTACTACAAACATGGTTAAACATACATAACACAAACAGCAGGATCAGGAAAAAAGGAAAAATAATAAATAAATACATAAATATATCTGAATGTTTATTTTAATCTCTGACACATAGGCGTAAATGTCATTTTGTACTGTAATGTAAGGTATTGTACGTATTGTCCTTTTAGTACTATTAAATGCTTATTTTAGTTCTTGCCATGTACTATATTGTAGTGTATTGAACTGTACTGTCTTGCTCTGTACTGCACTTATTACACTGTATTGTTTTGTTTTGTTTTGTATTGCACGGATCTCTTTTACTTATTATGTGGGAACTGCGGATGAAAATTAGCATTGGCGCTAACTCCGGCATATTTACATGTTTATACTGAAATGGAATGTATAAATGTGTTCATTAATGTGCACTGTCCCGCCTAAATAAAGATACATACATACATACATACATACATACATACATAAATACTCTCACACAGTGTAAATATGTATGAATATAAGTTACACCTGCTTTAAAAACAACAAAAAGCATGTTTAAACGGGTAGGGTTTTTGAAGTTACTGAGCTAAGAAGAGGGTCCACTGTTTCCAATGTCCTTCTCCTACATCCTTTTATAGCATCAGATTATAAGTGATCTGCTCCATATGATGAAAATGATTTGCAATATTTATAAAGCTGTCCACAGAAGGGCCGTGTTTTTGAAGCCAGCATGTTGTCGTAGTTTTCTTGCTGGCTGCCATAAAAATCTTTAGTAAATAAGAATCCCCTGGGGGAAGTCTAAGCTATAGAGTGGGAAAAGACATATTAAGCTAAAAAAAAATAAACACATCTTGTAGTGCAATGTGTGAAAAAACATCTAAGAAGTTGGGGTGTAGGCAAATATCAGATCTGCAATATATCACAATATTTCACTTCATGATACCGTATCGATATTTTTCAGTATTTATTCAAATGCAGATATAGCGAGGGTTCAGTTTTACTTTTGCTTTTCTTTTGTTTATACTTTATTTATTATCATTTGACACAGTTTTGTTAAATAATGCTTATCGCAAGCATCCTAAAAGCACTTTTTACTGTCTGAGAAACAGATGTTAGTTCTTTTGTTGGGATGGCGCAAAAATAACATTATGATGTTGGATGATTCAGGGACTGTCCACTATGCATTTTAATCACAACTAATAGAATATGAACATTTCAGCAGGATCTTAAACTGTAATGTAATGTAATTTAAGTAGGAAAGTTGTGTGATATCGCATCAAATAAAAATGTGTTTAGTATTTGTGCATATTTATGATGTAATTAAAATGTTTCCAGGAAATAATCTTTAAAAAAACAAAAAAAATATCGCCTTATTATCAGTATCATGATATATTGTATTCTGATTTGTATCGCATCACCAGATTCTTGCCAATGCACACCCCCACAAAGAACTAGAGTAATTTTTCTTTTTTTTGCATTAAATGGAATAAACCTGTTTCATACCACAGAGTATGGGAATGCATCTACCTGTACTGTGCAGCCACAGGTGTAGCCATGACATGCAATGACCTTAACCAAGCCAGTGTGTGTGTGTGTGTGTGTGTGTGTGTGTGTGAAAGAGTACACATATTAAAAGCCAAATGTGTGTTGTGTTGCCAGGTGTGCCGCAGTTGTATGAGGCTCAGTGGAGTTTTAACGCCGGGTTTTTATTGGCCAACGCTGACATCACCAGGGGAACAAAGTGGAATTCCGGAACCCAGGACATTATGGAACCCGGCATGTGTGGATGCCTCTGCTGCTTGTGTGTGTATGTGTATGTGTGAGTGTGTGTGTGCGCTAAAAGAAAAGCAGAATATAAGTCTAGTCATCAAAATAATGCTTCATATATGTCATGATTTTTTTTAACTAAATCTATGTATCTGGTGAATTTTCTACGTATGAGCGTATCAACTTTATGAACTTTTATGTAGTTGTGGCTTTTTTTTTTAAAGTCAGCGTTAAAGAAAGCAGGTCTTAAGTCTGCAACGTGTTTTCCAAAACCTGAAACAAAGTGCTTACATGGCCTAAAATGAAAAAAACTTCAAGACTCAAGATATAAAGTCCAGTTGTCGGTTGCAGTTTAGGCAATAAAAGCACTTTGGCTCACATTTGGAGGACATGATGCAGACTTAAAACGGATTAATCTAAGCTCTGGTTTCTTTGCTTAACCCTAACTGAACTAAAATGCTCTTGTGCACAAATGAAACCATAAAAATTGAATAAAGATTCAAGTCCTGTTATATCCAACATTCACGTGGGCCAAATCCTTCAATAACACACACGGTACACATCTTTGGTTTGCAGCAACACACCGTGACATGTTTACTTTTGTTGTCTTTCATTTGATAGAAACACTATATTGTATTTTCCTTGTACTATGTGTGTTTTTTCCATTCAGTCTTTTCAGTCAATTCCTCTGAGGTACAACAGCAATGGGAGCAAGTGGAATCTGTCATGTCATATTAGCAGGTGTGTTCACTCGTTTAATTAAAAAAACATCCTATATAAAGAGTGGAAGTAAGATCAAATGACTTTTGTGGCTGGAGAATATTTTGCAGGGTGCCACAGAGGGAATCCTCTCATCTTATCCTGTCTCCTTCATTTGCCTTACACCAGCCCCAGCGGCTCATTTGTGTAACCCACTCCTACACACACACACACACACACGCACACACACAAAGACACACAGTGATCTGTGTCCAAATGGAGTGGCTGGGCTGACAAAAGGCTCGACAGGAAGCAACTAATCCTTGATCTGCACAATATCGCAACAATGACCGCAAGACTCACACTGAATGAAACACACACACACACATAAACATTGCTTCCAGTTGCCACCCAGAGAGAAAACGGGAAAAAAAAAGGGAACATATTCCAATCTTACAGTCACTGTTTCATTAAAGGAAGGAAAGAAAATGTGGAGAATATACAGTACTATGCAAAAGTCCAAGTCTAACATAAGGTTTACTGGTTTAGTGACAGTATAATAACATATGCATTTGTCAGTTTCTGCGATAAAATACAATCTGTATATACAGTCGCGGAAAAAATTATTAGACCGCCCCTTGTTTTCTTCAATTTCTTGTTCATTTTAATGCCTGTATTTTACTGCAAGTCACCTTTTCTTCCATTTTCTCTGTTTTAGATATCATAACCCTCAACTTTAATGTAAGCTTTTATGGACCTTTTCATCATTTTGATTAGTAAACTAAATACAGGAAAATATGTGATTTATACTGATAAAATGCAAAATATAGAGGATATTATTATAATAAATGGTGATAAATGACTTAAAGGTTGGATATAGATATGGAAAATTTCATTTGGGAAGTAACACAAAAGTAGCACTGGGTTTTTATGGGTTAAATTTAACTTGTAGAAACCTGTAGGAACGCTGTAAATAGAAAAAGACAAGTGTAGGAATCATTAAATACAGTTGCAGAAAAAAATTATTAGACCACCCCTTGTTTTCTTCAATTTCTTGTTCATTTTAATGCCTGGTACAACTAAAGGTACATTTGTTTGGACAAATAGAATGATAGCAACAAAAATAGCTCATGAGAGTTTAATTTAATAATTGATATTAATCCATTTTCTATGGCTTTTTTGATAATAACCAAAATCACTTCAGTTCTTACATCAATATCTATTGCATTGTACTGACAAAAACAGTGCTTTTAGGCATTCCATGTTTTCTTTTCTGTCTGTTTTGGTCGCATGATACGCACAGGAGTTAGTACTTGACTGCATAATCATTGTTTTTGATTATTCATTAATCATTTTTTCCGTATATGTGTAGTATGTACAGCGGTAAAAACAAAAGTATCAAAAAACAGCTTCTATAAACCATTTGCATTTAACATGTTTTTAACCCTTTTGTTCAGAATATATGAGATTTATTGCATTCATTTTCTGAGGTTTCATTCAGCACATGTCAGATGGTTCTAATCGCTTGTGCTGCTTCTTGTCATGGGGTCAGAGGTCATACTAAGTAGTGACTTTAACCTTTACAACACATTTACGTCCGTTTTTTTGTGTGTCTTTGAAAGCTGCGCGTGCACTCCCTGTATTTTCTTACTGTTTGTGAAGAAACGACAATAAGAAGAAATAAATAGGTATGATCATTTCAACGACAAAACAACAAATCTAACCGTGGAATAAGACTTTTGCACAGGAGTGTATGTGGACTGTATACGTAGCAATAACACGGAAACACACCCATACACATAAGAAGCAAGAAGTGCATGAGGCCACACACTCTGGGGTAAACAACGCCACCACAAGCGGGACGGTCCGTGGTGTGTTCGTGGGAGCGTTGGAGTGTTTGTGTGGCACAGTGTTGAGACTGACAGGGAGGGAACATGAGAGGGACAAGCCTTTTAACATCTGGCTAAGCGCTGACAGGAACACACACACACACACACACACAGATGCACACATGGGCAGGCAGGCGAGCGAGTCCCAGTCCTAATTATTAGAACACTCTTACTTAACTTAACCCTGCCACTAGACCGTGACAGGCAGAGATGGAGGGGGAGGGAGAGGGGGAGGGAGAGGGGGAGGGAGGTAGAGGAGGAGGAGGAGGGCAGATTTTTGTGAGGACAAGGAGAAGGATGAGCATTTCTGTCTCCTTGGCTGATTTTTTAACCCTTTATGCACCATGATGTTAGAGGAGTTAGCATTGAAAACGAAACCAGACTGGAAAGTTCTTTTATTATAGAGAAGAATTACAGAACAGAGCTCCATCCAGATGTTTGACTGACCAATGGTGTAGTAGATAAAATAAGATAAGATAAGATAAGATAAGATAAGATAAGATAAGATAAGATAAGATGAAATAAAATGAGAAAAGATAAGATAAAGTGAGATAAAATGAAATAAGATGAGATAAGGTAAAATGAGAAAGGATAAGGTGAGATAAGGTAAGATAAGATGAAATAAAATGAGAATAGATGAGATAAAAGATGAGATAAGACAAGATAAGATGAAATAAAATGAGAAAAAAATGACAAAAGATGAAACAAAATGATAAAAGTTAAGAAAAAAGATGAGATAAGATGAAATACAATGAGAAAGGATAAGATAAGATAAAATGAGATAAGATAAGATAAGATAAGATGAGACAAGATAAGATGAAATAAAATGAGAAAAGATAAGATAAAATAAGAAAAAATGAGATAAGACAGGATAAGGTGAAATAAAATGAGAAAAGATAAAATGAGATAAAATGAAATAAGATAAGGTAAAATGAGAAAGGATAAGGTGAGATAAGGTAAGATAAGATGAAATAAAATGAGAATAGACAAGATAAAATATGAGATAAGAAAAGATAAGATGAAATAAAATGAGAAAAAAAATGACATGAGATAAGATGAAATAAAATTATGAAAGTTCAGAAAAAAGATGAGATAAGATAAGATGAAATACAATGAGAAAGGATAAGACAAGATAAAATGAGATAAGATAAGATAAGATAAGATAAGATAAGATAAGATAAGATAAGATAAGATAAGATAAGATAAGATAAGACTTGATTTATCCCATGGGTAAATTTCTCAGTTAACAGCAGCAACATACAACAAGCAAGTGCAGAGAAAAGACAGGTAGAGAAACAACAAATGAGCGAAAAATGACATATAAAGAGAAAAAGAATAAGAAACCTGGTATTTATATATGAATATAACTCACATATTTACATTGTGGGAGTAAGTGGGAACTGTTCTATAGTCTGAAAACCCTTCAGCATCAGTCTGCCCAGTCTTTGTGAATTGTTTTTTTTCCCCTGGTTTATTTTTTCTCCTGTGAGTTTTTTTTTTTTTTTTTTTTTTGGGTCAACCAGAGTCGCTGCTACTTTGGCCTCTAAAGAAACTACAAACATGACATTTGCTCTGTGGACAAGGAAAATAACAAGATAAACAAAGAAAAGGCCAAAGATAGAACAGAAGAAAGGCAAGGACGGGGATGAAAAACGGAGGCCTGTCGCTGTGTGTTTTAACAGCTGGATGATGCAGCTGTTAAACTGGAAATATGCTTTTGCACCAAATGAGACTCTCTAAATTTTATGATCCAATTCTTGCGCAGATTTTTTCCAAAGGTATCGTCGTTAGCAGCAGCAGCCAAAAGACGCAGGTTTGATAATATTCGACTGAAATCCTCTTCGCCGTGTACCTGTACGGCGGGACATCTTAGGAATTCCTTTGCTTTTATTTCGGTCAAACAGATGGGATCTGCGTTTCAGCTCAACATCTCTTTTCCTCCTCATCATCTGCTCTTCTTCCTTTTCTTCTGCTCTCCCACAATTTTTTTTTTTTTCCCCTATTTTACTTTCATCCTCTCTTTTATGTCACCCTCTCCCCCTCCTCTTTCGATCCCCTGGCTTCTCTCATTCTGTGCTAAAAGAATTTGTCTTTCTTTCCCTGCCAGGAATCTCTTGGATTTTTCAGTACGTACATTTGTCTTCTCGTTGACCTTTCTCGGTCTATTTTCATTGTACAATTTCTCTTTGTCTATTTCTTTAAACGACGGGAAGAAAAAATAGAGAAAGGAAAGTAAGGAAGCTGGGCTAGGCATTCGGGGTCAGGTTCAGTGTAAATCTCTCAGTCTTGTAAATATGGAGAGCGCAGAGAACGCAAACAAACAGACTACAGCTGTCACACACTTGCGTCGTCGCGAGATGTGCAACCGCGAACAGACGTAAAGTAGTAGAAGAAGAAAGACAGGCTGAGGAAAACAAAAGGCGATGGAACGTGCTGGAGACTGAGGCGTCTCTGAAAACATTAAATCCCTTACACAAACAAACAAGTGCTCCTTCGTCGCCGCGCGCCTCTGCAAGGGCGGATCATTTCATTTGTCAACATTCCCATTAATTCCAATCACACATCCAATAATTCCATTTTCTCTTTTTAGTGTCAGCACAAAAAAAAAAAAAAAAAAAAAAAGAAAAAAAAACCTTCTTCTGTTCTGTAGCTTTTCCATTCTTGTGCTAAAACCTGTGAATGTGAGCGCTGTAATGCTAATAGCTTTTACCATAATATGACATGCATAGGCCTCTTAAGGCATGATGGGGCCTTTATGCGCCGGTTTAACGGCTGACAGGTTAGCGGGTTTAGTTAAGAGCCGACGTGCCTTCAGGTGCAGTTGGGGGGATTTGGGAGGGCTTAGCATAGAGTCGGCCACTGTTGCTTGGAGTGCCTCGTGAGCTGACAGGAGTGCATGCAGGGAAGTTGGGCTCCTACGGTTTTTCGAGTTGTTTTAACATCATTTTTCTTGAAGTATGTAGCGAAGAATGGAGGATCACCTTCATGTTTGGGATTAACTGGTGTGACATGTTCTTGGAATGTGAGCAGAATCAAGGGTTGCATAGATATGTGCAGGCTATATGTGAAGGTATTTTAACCCATAAAGAGCTACTTTTGTGCCAGTTCCCACATGAGTTTTTATTTTTTTTAAATTTTTTTTAACTTAAGTAATTTATCACCAATTATTCTAATATTATGCTCAGTATTTTGCTTTTTTAAATTTTTACTTTTCTTAAGTTTATTCTAATATGCTCAGTATTTTGCTTTTTTGATTTATTTTTTTATTTTTTAAGCGCCATTCCACCCTCACCCCCCCACCCCCCCTTGGGAGGACAACTTTATTTTTAATTACAGCTTGTGTTTAAGTAACAATCTCAAACTTTATATTCACAAGTTCACCCATTCTTTAAGTATGTAGCAAAGAATGGAGGATCGCCTTCATGTTTGGGATTAACTGGTGTGACATGTTCTTGGAATGTGATCAGAATCAAGGTTTGCATAGATAAGTGCAGGCTATATGTGAAGGTATTTTAACCCATAAAGAGCTACTTTTGTGCCAGTTCCCACATGATTATTTTTCTTTCTTTTTTTTTTTTTTACTTAAGTAATTTATCACCAATTATTCTAATATTATGCTCAGTATTTTGCTTTTTTAAATTTTTACTTTTCTTAAGTTTATTCTAATATGCTCAGTATTTTGCTTTATTTATTTATTTTTTTATTTTTTAACCCGCCACCCCACCCCACCCCACCCTCTTCGGACGACAACTTTATTTTTAATTACAGCTTGTGTTTAAGTAACAATCTCAAACTTTATATTCACAAGTTCACCCATTCTTTAAGTATGTAGCAAAGAATGGAGGATCGCCTTCATGTTTGGGATTAACTGGTGTGACATGTTCTTGGAATGTGAGCAGAATCAAGGGTTGCATAGATATGTGCAGGCTATATGTGAAGGTATTTTAACCCATAAAGAGCTACTTTTGTGCCAGTTCCCACATGAGTTTTTATTTTTTTTAAATTTTTTTAACTTAAGTAATTTATCACCAATTATTCTAATATTATGCTCAGTATTTTGCTTTTTTAAATTTTTACTTTTCTTAAGTTTATTCTAATATGCTCAGTATTTTGCTTTTTTGATTTATTTTTTTATTTTTTAAGCGCCATTCCACCCTCACCCCCCCACCCCCCCTTGGGAGGACAACTTTATTTTTAATTACAGCTTGTGTTTAAGTAACAATCTCAAACTTTATATTCACAAGTTCACCCATTCTTTAAGTATGTAGCAAAGAATGGAGGATCGCCTTCATGTTTGGGATTAACTGGTGTGACATGTTCTTGGAATGTGATCAGAATCAAGGTTTGCATAGATAAGTGCAGGCTATATGTGAAGGTATTTTAACCCATAAAGAGCTACTTTTGTGCCAGTTCCCACATGATTTTTTTTAACTTAAGTAATTTATCACCAATTATTCTAATATTATGCTCAGTATTTTGCTTTTTTTTTTTTTAATTTTTACTTTTCTTAAGTTTATTCTAATATGCTCAATATTTTGCTTTTTTTTAATTTATTTTTTTATTTTTTAACCGCCATTCCACCCTCACCCCCCCACCCCCCCTTGGGAGGACAACTTTATTTTTAATTACAGCTTGTGTTTAAGTAACAATCTCAAACTTTATATTCACAAGTTTACCCATTCTTTAAGTATGTAGCAAAGAATGGAGGATCGCCTTCATGTTTGGGATTAACTGGTGTGACATGTTCTTGGAATGTGATCAGAATCAAGGTTTGCATAGATAAGTGCAGGCTATATGTGAAGGTATTTTAACCCATAAAGAGCTACTTTTGTGCCAATTCCCACATGATTTTTTTTTAACTTAAGTAATTTATCACCAATTATTCTAATATTATGCTCAGTATTTTGCTTTTTTTTTTTTTTTTTTTTTTAATTTTTACTTTTCTTAAGTTTATTCTAATATGCTCAGCATTTTGCTTTTTTTATTTTTTATTTTTTAACCCGCCACCCCACCCCAACCCTCTTCGAAGGACAATTTTATTTTTAATTACAGCTTGTGTTTAACAGTCTCAAACTTTATATTCACATGTTCATCCATTCTTTAAGTATATAGCAAAGAATGGAGGATCGCCTTCATGTTTGGGATTAACTAGTGTGACATGCTCTTGGAATGTAATCAGAATCAAGGTTTGCATAGATAAGTGCAGGCTATATGTAAAGGTATTTTAACCCATAAAGACCCAAAGCTACTTCTGTGGCCCTCATTTTATTTATTTATTTTACTTTTCTTAAGTGATTTATCACCATTTATTCTAATATTGTGCTCAGTATTTTGCATTTTCAAGTGAAAATCAGGTATTTTCCTACATTGAATTTACTGATTATGATTGATATCCATAAAAGCTCAAATTAAAGTTGAGAATTATATAAAAAATGGAGAAAATGGATAAAAAAAAGTGACTTTTTCTGTAAAATATATCATTGACTGAACATAAAAAAACATCTCCATCCAC
The DNA here is from genome assembly GCF_902148855.1 of Sphaeramia orbicularis. NCBI lineage: Eukaryota > Metazoa > Chordata > Actinopteri > Kurtiformes > Apogonidae > Sphaeramia > Sphaeramia orbicularis. The sequence continues at coordinate 43,794,542 of NC_043973.1, forward strand.
TGCCATTTGTCAAATTCCATGGGTTTTACTGGTGAATCAATGTTGTAGAAGATGACAGTGTTTCCACGTTCACTACAGAGCCTCTGAACACTCAAATGGGTCATATCTGATGACCATGAAAAGATGAAAAACTGCATTTTACACCAATTATTTACATGTATCGATAGGATTAGTGGATCAACAGGTATATAACTTTTAATATCAGTAAATGATTTGAACGCCAGTGGATGTTTGGGTCTTTATGGGTTAATACAGAGCAAGTTATGACAGAAAACTTCATAAAAACCTACAACTTCCACTTTTAACCTTTTATCGGGCAAATGACTATTTTTGGTCATTTCTGCAAACATTCAATATGGGGCCAATCCTGTGCCTTATTGAAATCAAGAAGCATGTTGGTTTTTATAAAACTCAGAGAGATTTTATAGAAATTTTGAAGCTGTATATAATGAATATGGATGATTTTTGTCAGTTTATGACCTTATAACAGTTGTTTTATTGCATGCGTTTACTTTTTAGCAAGTGCTGCTCCGATGTTTTATGGTAAGAGGAGGGAGACTGTTGTCACGTCAACCGACAAGGAGGACGATGTCCAATAACACACTAAGGTTGAAACTTTGAGTTTTAGAGCATTTCAATCAAATTTCTATAAAGGGTTAATCCAACTTTTACAATTTCTTAGAGCTTTTTTTTTAGTTTTTCACCATGACTGAAAACCAGACAGTGTTGTGAATTCTGGAATGGACAGTCACTAGAAGGTCGCAAAACAGAACTGTCATCCAAATACCAAGTAATGTGAAGAAATGCAGCCATAAAACTGAAAGAAGGCAAGAATTATCAGTATTTAACGATGTTCCAAACTGGATCTATGTAAATACTGCAGATAAGATACAGATTTAATGACAGATTCAAAGTTCGCAGTAGCAGAATGTGTTATTGCGCTGTATGATCTCAAGCATCATAAACAGCTTTTATTTTATGATACTGCAAAGCTGCTTCTGCTGTATGTGTGAAGCTGCAAGTATGGCGCTAGTTAGCTAATGTGTGTGTGAAGCAGCAAGAGCACCGTTCTCATGGGATTGTACCAAAGTGTTGTTTGTTCTTTACGCCTCCACTGGATAGCCAAAACCAGTGAAGGAGAACCCATAATTCTTTGCTGTAAGCAGTGCCTCTGCACATCCAATTGCATTAGAAGCCTGTGGTAGCAGTGAAGGCTACTTGTGCCAAGATTTAACCTGATTAGATACAGATTCAGCCGTTCCAAAAGAAAGCACAAACGCCCTGTACCCATCTCCTATTCTATTTCTGACCACAGCCTTCATGTTTACAGATCTATAGTGATAACAAGGTACATACAGAGATGATGTACTCAACACCTATAGGTGTCTGGAGGAAGGTGGTTTTCCTGGTTTAGAGTAGTTCGGGCATAGTGTCAAAACATTCAACAACAAGGGAAATTTTTCATCTAATAGGACTAAAGTTGCCATTAATGAGCATTTCTTGTCTTTTTTTTTCTCAGTTTGTGCCATTTGATATCTCTCTCTCTTTTCTTATTTCCTCCAGCAAGCCACAGGATGTCATTTCCACCAATTTCCCGCCCTCCATTCCTTCCCTCATCCCTGTCTTTCCCGACCCTCCCTGCCTCTCCTGCGGTGGTCTTTTTATCGGATCAGTCTCAGGTCGTCGCCTCTGTTTCTCGTGTGTTCCATCAAGGATGTATCCCTCAACCACACACACACAAACACACACAAAAAGCTCAAAGACAGCGGAAGTAATGGGGAATAAAGTAAAAAAAAAAAAAAAAAAGAGGAATATTATGACTTTAAAACACCAGAGAGCACACGATGACAAAAAAAAAAATCAGATTTACCCTGTTAAATTATACACTATAAGCACGTCTCTCTGTGTTTCGTTCTCCTAATTTGTCGCTGAGATCCGATGCAGCTTGTTGACATGTGTAGGAGATGTCGGTGCTCATGCTGAGAGCCGTTTGTGTATCTGGAAAGGGTGTGTGTGCATGTTTGTGTGTTTGCGCTTGGAAGTCTTACAACCCGTCTCCCACCTCCCGTTTTATTAAACTCACACACTCTCTCACACACACTGTCTGCCAAGGTTTGGGGCATGTGGGTAAATCTTTTGGCAACAGGGCTGCCAGCATGGAGCTATGATGAATGCTGATGGCAAAGAGCATGGCCGGTCTCTGAACCAGTCACTCACACACACACACACACACAATCATACTCACACACTAATCAGATTCCCAGTGCGTGAGGGCCAAATGGCATCCTTCCACTGGTGAATGCTAATGTGACCAGTGGAGCTTGCGAGCTTGTGAAACAAGGATAGGGGGAGCCAGGAGAGATGATGACAACAGAACATAGATGGGATTGTTCACTGGCATGTGTGATGCTGATGTGCAAAAATGTTCACACTTGAAACAAATAAGATTTGATTTTGTGTTTGTTTTACTGTGTTTATGGGACTGTGGATGCATCGAATTTGCAAGTTTAATTATCACAGTTTCCTGCAGAGCAATCTTTAAAGATAGTGTAACAACGTTGCTGTAAAAGAAGTTGTTCAAGACCTTGTGTGTTTAGGATTGTGTCAAAGCAAACCTTGTTGGATCAAAATTGTGTGTTCAGTGAAGGAAGCTTTATCAATTGAATGCTACATAGTTAAGATCATTAAGCAAAAAGAGCAGAACTAATACTTAAAAACACCACAGTCAGGATGGAACCACAGAGTATGTTTTTAGAAGTCGAAGAAATAGGATAAATAGATGGGTAACAAATCGAAAGTGCTAAACTACAGATATCTCCTTGTTTGGTGTTGGTAGTAATGGTTGTGGAGAGCACTGTCACATCTTAGTATATAAAAATCTGCAACACTTTGGTTTCAATTTGTCACCCATCTGTAGGTACAATTCAAAGTGGTTCTCTGGATAGACCGTAGAAAGAGTTCAATTGCTACTTACAGCGCTCGATGCGGTCCTCTGGGCTGGAGGAAGTCTCTCGATCAGACAGGAGGCCTGACACGGCGAAGATCTTTTTCCCACTGTCCTCAACTGCCTTCAAGGCGCTGCTGGGCGAGCCCCCAGGAGGAATCTGGGCGCCGCCAAAGTCGTACTCTTTCCCCTCAGCGTCAGAGTACCGGAGATGGGGTGAAGCCTCTGGATCCAGGCAGCCTTTGAGGCGCTTGGCAGGGGTGAACGCAGACTGATACCCCCCTGGAGCTCCATCCCGATCCTCCGGAGGCGAGGCGAAGGGCCTGAAGGCGCCGACCCCACTGTGATTCAGCATGCTGATTGGTGAGCAGTCCAGATTTGGTGGGGCAAACTGATGATGGAGGTGGAGGAGGGACGGAGGAAAGTCCCTGTTGGGAAATCCTGGAGGTACAGCACCTTGACGGTGGTACATTGACGCAAAAGTGTAAGAACCATTGTTGAATGGCAAATGGACGTCTTTCTCTACTGAAACCGGGACGCCAAAGGGCCGCGGCTGCTGACAGGGGATAGAAGCATCACGCGAAGCTTCAGCTGTGGAGGCCAGGACCATGAGGGCTGGGGAGGCCAGGGGATTGGGCAAGTAGGAGGAGCTCTCCATCTTGAAGGCTGCCCTGTGGAGGTCCATATCTGGATCAAAGAGTGTATTTCTGAGGAATTATAGGGGAAGAGGAGATGATTCCTCCTCAGAGAAATTGGAGACACTATCCAAGACCCTTGGAAAGGGTCTGGGGAAGTGAATGAGTGACGTTTGAAGAGTCAAATGGCTTTTAGAAAGAAGGGGCTCAAGAAAAAAAAGAGTCCAACTTAGGTAGAGTGTTCTTGGCAAAATGTGTGTGTCAGCTAATGTCAGTTCAGGTTAGCGTGAAATCAGTTCATTTCTCTTCAGTGGAACTAAACTTATTTCATGTGTCTCCCGCCAAACTCACTTCATTTGTGTTCAGTCCCACTCATTCCATTCCAGTTAGGGGCGTTTTGGGTTTGTTCAGTCCTTCATCGGTTTTACAGTTTGGACCAGTTCTGTCCTACTGATAAACACAATAAACTTTCAAGGTTAAGGTTTGTCTCCTGGGCAAGAAGCTGTAAAAGCCTCCCTTTTGGAGAGGTTGTTGTGGTGGAAGCCAAGGGGTCCTGGGAAAGTGAGTGTCTGTAGTCGATCGACCTGGTTCCTCGTGTTCATCTGGTCACCAAACTGTTGGGATAAGAAACACAAGAATTAGATTTAAATTCAGCTCCAACAAAGATAATATACTACGTTGTTGTCATACTGTCTCAAGACCCACATGGGTTTTAATTGCGATAAATAAATGTGGCTGATCCTCTGTTCTTTCCAAAGTCTTGCACAGCATCGATAATCTCTGTATCTACAGCAGTGCTAACGCTCAGCTCCTCTGTCTGTCTTATTACCAATAATCAAAATTTCAATCCCTTTAAGCACCTTTTCACATTTGTCTTAGAACTCCTCATCTCTTCTGATGACAGTAACTTTTGAGATCAATGTCCTGCCCTCTATCTGTATGTATTGGAAAGGAAGAGAGCTGAGTGGAATTCTTTTTTTCTTTTTTTTTTTTTTTTTTGTAATAAAGGAGCTGCTGAAAGCCCAGGCTTGCAGTCAAAGCCTTTGGGGACAGAGTGTTCTTAAGCGGACAATGTTGTTAAAGCCACAAATTTAGACCCTCTTGGGAAAAAGTGTCCTCAAGTTGACACTGTTGATCAAATCCTGTAAATCCCTGCCCTTTGACAAAAGCCAAGAACTATTTCAAACCCAAACTTCTCTCCCCCTCCCCCTTTTTTCTCTCGCTCTTTCCACTTATGTTGAAAAAAAAAAAAAAACTTCTCCAAACTGTTTCCACCTCACATCTTTCTACCCCGATCTCTGCAGCCCTCCTCCTCCTCCTGCTTCCCATCCTCTCTTCTTATCTCCTTCCAAATGTCCCCTCCTCGTCCTCTGTCCTCCTAATCTGTCCACCTCCTCCTCCACTTCCTCTTCTCTCAATCCTCATCTCATCCTCTCATCTCCCTAGCACTATCTCTCCTCCCTCCCTGCTTCATCTTAGATCTTGGTTTAAGCCGCTTATTCCTACCATCTCCCAGGATCTTATTGGACCAGAACCACTTGTCTTAAGATAAGGACACACATACACACTTCACCCTCGCAGACATCAAATAATGTGTATGGCTCTCCACTCGGTGGGGCAGACACACTCCACCCACTCTCCTATCTCTCTATCAAACCACTTTTAATTCTACAATTTTGACTATCTGGCCTCTCTTTCTTTTCACATCTCTTCCTGTCAATCTCTTCTCCTCTCATCCCTTCATCTCTCGATCCCCCCCTCTCTCTCCTCTCCCCTGGGTGATTCAGATGGGTGATATCATATCAGACCTCTCCATCTGCTATCCATGAGCCAGAGGAAATTTGACTGAGTGAATAAATTAGCCGTACTTGACCTCACGACCCCCAGGCATCCGTCGCAACAGACCAGAATTTCCCCCCCATTGGGGATTAGATCGGAGCATGCGATTGGTCAGTCAAAGGAACGTGGAGAGGCAGCCGACGAAACGACGAGCTACATTTTTATCCCCAAAGGCCAATTTGAAGGTGGCTGAGTTAAGCACGAAATACGTTGAGATTTAGAGTAGCTAAAGGTGTGTTTGTTGTACATAAAAACAGCACAAAAGTCTTAGACCACCTTTAGCTTTGTTGATTTTGCAGGGTTGAAATGCGCATATGTTTATTTCCCATTCTTTTTTCTTCACACGCAATGACAAAATAAAGCAAATATTAGCACAGCCTTAAAAAAACATTAAAAAACCTGAACTAAATGAGTTGCAAAGGTTAAACTCACTATTTAGTGTGACCTCTGACCCCATAACAAGAAGCAAGAGTATTGATAATATTGAAAGATGTCTTATGATTTGTGTTGTTTGGTGAATGAGCATAAATGTATAGCACTTATTTTGTTTGTTAATTTATTTTTATTGCATTGGGCTGTTGTATTATTATGTCCCATTTGTATGTGTGTGTGTGTGTGTGTGTGTGTGTGTGTGTGTGTGTGTGTGTGTGGTGGGGGGGGGGCTGAATGATGTAAGATTAATGTAAATAATCAAAATTGTAATGTCATGTAGAGGAGACCCCAGGAAGAATAGCGACTGATGTTTCAGTTGCTAATGGGGTTCTTAATACATGAAATTAAATTAAAATATTTGACATGTGATGAATGAAACCTAGTATAAAACATCAGAAAATTAATGCAATAAAACTTACATTGTCTGAACAAAAGGGTTAAAAACATGTTAAGTTCAAAGAGAGGTCTAAATAAATACAACAACTTTGGTTTATAGAAGCTGTTTTCCCCAGAAACTTTAATTTTTTTTTTTACTGATGTACATACTTTACACATATCCAGGTTGACTGAGAAATGCGGTCATTTGAACTTTAACCTCCTAAGACCCAGCTATGGGTTTTCTGTCCACATTTGTGGACAAGAGTTTCACAACTTTATACAAAAAAAAAAAGAAAACTGTCCACCAAAAAGGACATTCCATAAAACTTTTAAAAACTACATCTGAAAAAACTGTTGCATTATGATGTTTCCAATATAGGCTCTTATTTAATAAAAAACAAAAAAAAAGCATGTACTTTGCTGACACTTCCTGGGTCTTACGAGGATAATAAAACAGCAAAACTAAAGATGCACACTAAAATTCATGATGGGATTTTATGTATTAGTCTGCATTTGATCAAATCAGAAGAACAATAATGTAGTTTTTTGTTTATATTATGCTAAAAGTCAACACTGCAATTACACGGAACTTGAAAAGGTCAAATATGAAGTCGTGTGCGTGCACCTACATAACCGTACAATAAATACAAACTCGCAGTATCAAGTAGCGGCATGGAGCGCTCTAGATGAGCTTCAAAGCTGCATTGACTACCAGCCAACATCAAAAGAGAAACTCCCTGGGAAATGAAAGGAGAAAATCTTTTATAGCTATCAGCTGTCCACAACACTCATTCAAATCAATTTCCAAACCTGATCTCAGCTTTGGCACGCTCCCCCACCTCCTACACACACACAACGACACAAAGACACAAAGAGACACACTCCGACAACTGCCAAGAGAAAGGAGAGAGGAGAGGGCCTAGAGACAGAGGGAGATGGTGAGATGTGAGATGTTTTACATTACCGCAAATGTACAGTAGGCCAGTGTGGAGTGTTGAGAACGGCTTACGCTAACACGACTTTGGTCTGGACAGATGCCACAGAGTCACATTACATGTCTCCCTTCCTCCTCCTCCTCCTCCACCACCTCCTCTTTTCACCCTCTCCTCCGCTCTACCTACCGCAATCCGTCCTGGAAATAGCACCTTGAAAAGTAGCCACAAGAACTCCTCTCTCTCTTTCTTCCTCCCCTCCCTTTCTCCGTCTCTCACTCTTTCTCACTTTCTCGTCTGGCGTCCTCTCCCTGTTCGCGCTGTGTATCACATCACGCTTTCTCCTGTATAACCTCTAAAGTAGGAGTGTGTCTGAGGTGTTGATAGCGAGGTAATACACTGATAAGTACCGGGATATTTCAATTTTATTATCATTACCCAGCAGGCCGAGGGGCGGCGAGTGAAGGGCCGCCAACGTGAAGCAGCCAATCCAATAACAGGAAGGTGGATATGGAGGGAGGAGAGGAGAGGAGAGGAGAGGGAGAGGAAGAGAAGAGAAGAGAAGAGAAGAGAAGAGAAGAGAAGAGAAGAGAAGAGAAGAGAAGAGAAGAGAAGAGAAGAGAAGAGAAGAGAAGAGAAGAGAAGAGAAGAAGAGAGGAGAGGAGAGGAGAGGAGAGGAGAGGAGAGGAAACGAGAGGAAACGAGAGGAAACGAGAGGAGAGGAAACGAGAGGAGAGGAAACGAGAGGAGAGGAAACGAGAGGAGAAGAGAAGAGGAGAGGAGAGGAGAAGAGAAGAGAAGAGGAGAGGAGAGGAAACGAGAGGAGAGGAAACGAGAGGAAACGGAGGGAATGAGAGGAAACAAGGACACGAGAGGAAATGGAGGGAATGAGAGGAAACAAGGAAATGAGAGGAAACGGAGGGAATGAGAGGAAACAAGGAAACGAGAGGAAACAATAGGAAACGAGGAAACGAGAGGGAACAACAGGAAACGAGGAAACAAGAGGAAACAAGGAAATGAGAGGAAATGAGAGGAAACAAGGAAACGAGAGAAAACGAGAGAAAACGAGAGGAAACAAGGAAACGAGAGAAAACGAGAGGAAACAAGGAAACGAGAGGGAACGAGGAAAGGAGAGGAGAGGAAATGAGAGAAGAGGAAACAAGAGGAAAGGAGAGAAAACGAGAGGAAACGAGGGAACGAAACGAGGGAACAAAACAAGAGGAAATGAGGAAACAAGGAAACGAGAGGAAACGAGAGGAAATGAGAAAATGAGAGGAAACGAGAGGAAATGAGAAAATGAGAGGAAACGAGAGGAAATGAGAAAATGAGAGGAAACTAAGAAAGGAAAGGAAAGGAAGGATGCTATAAGATCAAATGAAACAAATCTTGTATGAACAGACTTCTCCAGACACATCTCCACTCATACAGACTCATACATGTAAAAGGCCTTTAGACTCACTCATCAGCTCTTTTTAACTGTCTCTGCGTGTCTATACGAGTTTCCACATTTTACATTAGCCCCATAACTTAAGAAAAAAAAATTACATATAATCTTCTATACTTTAACATACAATAGGTTTTAAGCGTACTCACATTAAACTAATAGAAGTGTCAGAGCCGCTCAGTAATTTCCATCATATCTCTAAGACAACAATCATAATTCCAAATGACACACACCTATGCATATCATCAATATACAAGCGCAATTACATCTAACGCACACCCACATAATGTCACTGGGTGCCACTTACAATCCCATTTGCCAGTGAAGGATACCACCCACACATTGTCTGACACTGGGTATATGCATTTTATAATAGAAAATGTCACAGGGGAACATTTACCACGCTGTCATAATTTGATTACAGTGTGCAAGAATGATACAGCTGTCGGCGCGATATTAAATACAAACAGCGAGGAGGGCTTTTCATGTCAAATCTGCACTTTAAGTGACAATGTTATACCAGTCGGTGAAATTGCGGTGTCAACAACAATGTGCTATAACATCATTCTGGGAGAAATTTTCACTCAGGAAATATGAGATACTGAGAGGGGGCAGCACGAGGAGTCACAGATTCAATGTGTAATAATTGGTAAGTGTGGCCGTAAACATTATTATTATCTTTAAAAAAATAATAGATGCTGTTTGTTTGTTAGAAGACTCGGGGAAAAAAAAAAAATTGCAGCAGTTGTGAGCTTTTTGATTCAGGCATGTCTAATGATGATTTACATGTAAATTAAGGGAAAAATTGCTTTATCATGTGCTTGTCTAAGGAAAAATTGTCAACTGGAAGGTTTGTCATCCAAAAAGTCAAATCATAAGCAGCTCTGATCTAAAAAGGATCTAAAAGCAGAAAAAAATTGGTCTGTAAAATAGAATAGAATAGAATAGAAATCAGTTTACTAGCTCTCTTCTGTTTAGCTGCAAAAAGACTCTAAAAATATTAGAGGTAGACCGATATATTCATTTTTTTTCAATATCAGCCATATGCCCTAAATTTTTTTGAAAGCCGATACTTGACCAGCTGTAAAAATATTTGATCAAGCACCTGTGTGCACTTGAAGTTCAATAAATGTTAAAAGACTACTATGTGTTTGTGTATGAAGAATTTAATTTATGTTACTGCATAGAAATCTTAATTATCGGAGTGTTTCAATTGTATTTCACGGATAATGTGCTTTAAAAAAAAAAAAAAAAAAACACCTTAAATATTGGGCTCAAAAATTGGGTGTAAATATCAACCATCGGCTGACCAGTTTTTTTTTTTTAAATCAGTATTGGCCTCAGAAAAACCCATATTGGTCGACCTCTAAAAAATATCACAAAAAATACTGAAAATGTAGGCATGTGCAAAAAGTATATACATATGCTGCAAGTACTACAAAAACTACTGAAATATACAAAAGCTAACTCTATGCTAAAGATGAGCAATATGTACAACTAATAAGGATATATACAAGTAATATAGGGTATATACAGGTAATATACGGTATGTACAGGTAATATAGGGTATATACAGGCAACATAAGATATTTACAGGTAATATAGGGTATGTACAGGTAATATAGAGTATGCACAGGTAATATAGGGTGTATACAGGTAATATAGGGTGTATACAGGTAATATAAGATATTTACAGGTAATATAGGGTATATACAGGTAATATAGGGTATGCACAGGTAATATAGGGTATATACAGGTAATATAGGGTATATACAGGTAATATAGGATATGCACAGGTAATATGGGGTATATACAGGTAATATAGGGTATATACAGGTAATATAGGGTATATTTCAGGTAATATAATATAGTTACAGGTAATATAGGGTATATACAGGTAATATAGGGTATGCACAGGTAATATGGGGTATATACAGGTAATATAGGGTATATACAGGTAATATAGGGTATATTTCAGGTAATATAAGATAGTTACAGGTAATATACGGTATGTACAGGCAATATAGGGTATATACAGGTAACATAAGATATTTACAGGTAATATAGGGTATGTACAGGTAATATAGGGTATATACAGGTAATATAGGGTATATACAGGTAATATAAGATATTTACAGGTAATATAGGGTATGCACAGGTAATATGGGGTATATACAGGTAATATAAGATATTTACAGGTAATATAGGGTATGCACAGGTAATATAGGGTATATACAGGTAATATAGGGTATATACAGGTAATATAAGATATTTACAGGTAATATAGGGTATGCACAGGTAATATAGGGTATATACAGGTAATATAGGGTATATACAGGTAATATAAGATATTTACAGGTAATATAGGGTATGCACAGGTAATATAGGGTGTATACAGGTAATATAAGATATTTACAGGTAATATATGGTATGTACAGGTAATATAGGGTGTATACAGGTAATATAAGATATTTACAGGTAATATAGGGTATGCACAGGTAATATGGGGTATATACAGGTAATATAGGGTATATACAGGTAATATAAGATATTTACAGGTAATACAGGTTATATACAGGTAATATAGGGTATATACAGGTAATATGGGGTATATACAGGTAATATAAGATAGTTACAGGTAATATAGGGTATATACAGGTAATATAAAATATTTACAGGTAATATAGGGTATATACATGTAATATAAGATATTTACAGGTAAAATAGGGTATACACAGGTAATATAGGGTATGCACAGGTAATACAGGGTATACAGAGGTAATATAGGACATGTACATTTAATATAGGAAATATACAGGTAATATAGGATATATACAGGTGAGATTAGGAAAACAAGGTGCATGTGTTGTAAGTATTGCACTGTCCATTAGACTGGGGGGTGGTGGTTATTCAGTCAACGTGTGTGTGTGTGTGTGTGTGTGTGTGTGTGTGTGTGTGTGTGTGTATGTATGTGAGTGTGTGTGTGTGTGTGTGGGGGGGGCATTTAACTGCTAAGTCCACCAGTAGAACAGAGCACCAGTGTTATTGATGCCCTCCTGTTTGTTGATTGGTTGGGATGCATATCTTTTGTGCATGGCTGTTTATGTGTGTGTGTGTAACCATCAGTTCGGCTGCTTCAATAAGGAGCTGAAAGTTGTCACATCAAGTTTTCCAGTATGTCTGCTGAGTTTTGGAGAGGAACGAAGAGGAATCCAATTTTTGTTATAAAAATGCTTCTTCAACTGTGACTACTGTGTGTATTTGCGTGTATGTGTTTTCCAAGACTGTCGGGAAGCAAAGGAGCTGAAGGTTTTTTTTGTTTTGTTTTGTTTTTTTCTTCTTCTTCTTCTTCTTCTGTCTCTAATGGAGATGGAGAGAAAAGCAGTCAAAACCGCAGGCCTGTCTGAATGTGTGTGAGGCTGCACAGACGCACACATACACACTTCCCGCTCTGTGGGTATATTTAGAGATTGTTGACAAGCGTGAAAGTGCCACTCTTACATTTTATTACAAGACAGGCCGGGTTGTGTCATTCAACTCATCCCTCTGGAGAACACACACAAACATACACATCCCAGGTGACGCATAGACACCGCACAGTAATCTACAATTTCCTATAACGTACATCTGAACTGACCTAACATGCATTCACGACCACCTTGAATTTTTTTTTTCCCCACATCTTGACTTGTGGGACAGAGAACAAAACTCTCACAATAGCAAAACGCTGAATGTTGAAAATCCCTCCACATTTAAATTTACAGTCTCTAAAATCCACCCTGAGTCACTGCCAATACTTATATCTCACTGTACATCACCCTGAAAGCCTTGGCACATCTTATTTTAGGGTAATTACAGCACAGTGCATTTTACTACTGTACCAAAACTCAACCAAGCACGCCTTTAATGGGTAACGATCGATTACAGTTTAATGACATTTAAGCATTCTCTTCCTCCTTAAAATGTATGTATTTTAAGCTTTTGCAGTATTTGCTTTAACAGATGCAAAAACAACATTTACTTATTAGTTGTATTAAGATAAGATAAGATAAGATAAGATAAATATTGTATTAAGTATTTTAACCCATAAAGACCCAAACATCCACCAGTGACCAAAAGCATCTACTGATCTAAACTGTTTAATAACTTCTGATCCATTAATCCTATCATAGTTTGTCATCTTTTAATGGTCATCAGATATGACCCATTTGAGGCTCCGTAGTTACCGTGGAAACACCATCATCTTCTACAACATTGATTAACTAGTAAAACCCATGGAGTTGGATCAATGACAGTGGATGGAGACAATTGGTTTATGTTCAGTTAATGATAGATCTGCTGAAAAATTTACTTTTTCTTCAGTTTTCTGTGTTTTTTATGTAATAACCTGAAACTTTAATCTGAGCTTTTAGGAACATCTACATGATCAGTGAATTAAATATAAAAAAAAAAAAATTGATTTTCACTGAAAATTCGCAAAATACAGAGGATAATACTAAAATAAATGGTGATAAATTACTTAAGAAAGGTTAAATAGAGAGAAAAATTCATTTGGGAACTGACACAAAAGTCACATGGAGTCTTTAAGAGTTAAAATGATTACAAAAACATGAGAATATGTATAAAATTAAACCTTATTTTGTTTTAATGAATCTTGTATTAGGTATTTTAACCCATAAAGACCCAAACATCCCCCAGGGACCAAAAGCATCTACTGATCTAAACTGTTTAATAACTTCTGATCCACTAATTCTATCAATCCATGTAAATAACTGGTGTAAAATACAGTTTGTCGTCTTTTCATGGTCATCAGATATGACCCATTTGGAAATTCAGAGGCTCTATAGTTTACCATGGAAACACCGTCATCTTCTACAACATTGATTCACCAGTAAAACCCTTGGAGTTGGATCAATGACAGTGGATGGAGACAATTGGTTTATGTTCAGTTAATAATAGATTTGCTGAAAAAGTCACTTTTTCTTCAGTTTTCTCTGTTTTTTTATATATATATAACCCTATAATAACCCTCAACTTTAATTTGAGCTTTTACGAGGGCTGTTCAATAAGTTCATGGCCTCACCCAGAACAGAACAACACAGACTGATAATTTATATTTTATTTTTCAACATAATCTCCATTTACAGCAATGCACTTGGTCCATCGATGTTCAAGCATCACTATCCCATCACGAAAGAATGTAACATCCTGTATTATAACAACCAGTATTTCTGGGTGAGGCCATGAACTTATTGAACAGCCCTCGTACGAACATCTACATGATCAGTGAATTAAATGTAAGAATATAATAGATTTTCACTGAAAATTCACAAAATACAGAGGATAAAATTACAATAAATGGTGATAAATTACTTAAGAAAGGTTAAAAAGAGAGAAAAAATTCATTTGGGAACTGACACAAAAGTTATTTAAGGGTCTTTATGGGTTAAAATGCACTTTATAGAGACTGCAGAATAAACCAGATGTGTGTTAAAGACTGAGAAAGAAGCTGCATCCTAAAATCTAAAACCCTGCATAGAATGAAATATAGAAAGTAAACCGTCTGCGTTTTTGTATAAAAAGTGTCGGCCCACTCTGTATTCCAGACAGACTGTGCTGTTCGTGCTCGTGCGTGAGTAGGTGTGCATTTCCCAGTGTTTGCTGATGTCCGAAGCAACAGTCGATACTATTGAAATCTACTCATTCATGTCTGGCCATAAGGCAAAGCTCAAATGTCCTTGTGAATAAGAATCACAGCCATTTATCTCCCCGCAGTTCTTCCTCTCTCGCTCATATTATTTGTCCTTGTCTTTCCTTCAGCTGCAAAAGCCTAATTTTGTTTCCGAATGTCTTTCAAATATCCAATCTCGTGTTTCTAACCGCTTTCTTTTCCTCCTTTCTCCTTCTCTCGACCCTCCTTCGATATGAAATCTGTAACCTGGTTATCTGCTTCAGTCACCAGCTGTCACAGTTAACGGGAGATGTATGCATGTGGTGAAAAAGCATTACAGTAAGATTTAATAATAGACAGACACACACATCTTTCTAAGAGGGATAATGACACTTGGGCAATATACAGCACCAAAATCAATAAGGATTGGACAAGCTTGTGCGGGCCGGCTTGCAAGCTCTATGCAGCACTTCACAAACGACAAATATATTGTGCGGAATATTTCGGAGTACATCAATTAATTAGCCGTTTTTCTGAATGTTTTAATGCAGAAACAGGAGGAAGGACATGTTTTTGTCATTTCTCGCTACACAACCCAACATCATTCGTTCATGAAACACTTCTAAAAAAAAAAAAAAAAAAAAAAAAGAAAATTAAAAAAAAAAAAGAAAAGAAAGAGGATTTACTTCTCAAATAAGCCTGTGTGATTTCAGAAACAGAGTCATGGCCAGCAGACAAAATCATTCTGGAAATACGCCCTGACCTGTGGCAGGGATTTCTATTCGTGGCGAGGCCCGGTTCAGCAGGGCCAGCTAATTCCTGGTGCAGACAAGGCCAAATGGGAAAAGCATACAATTCCATTGCTCATAGATTGCCATCCCAAAGTGTATTTTAGGATCACTGGTAAACCAAATCTCAGCATCTTTTCTTTCTTTTTTTTTTTTTTTTCCTTTCAGGTGCAGCTTTAGGAGCCTGTGTCCTCAACAGGCCTGTGCGCAATCTTACATTAGTCACTTTTCCATTGACCTTCAAATTGCGAAAACATTACTTATGCATAAAAATTTACCTAATGGAAAAATGACAATTTCGGCAAAAGTCTCATTTTTCGATTAAAAGCTTCTGAGGTAGTTTTTCGGGCGTAGTGCAAATGATGTATCACGCAAAACTGCAAATTTTCGCAACTAGCGTCAGGTGAATTTAAAAAAACGGATATTGATATATGTTACAACAAGCAAAGAAGAAGAAGAAACATGTCTTGCTATGTGTGGACACACCAGGAAACCCAATCATTTTTTAATTTATTACGAGATAGAGCGGTAATATACAATAATAACAATGAATATATCTGTAAATCAACACCATATTTACGTTCGTCGCCATGTTTATGGAATGACTTCTTGTGTCATCTCGCGGTAATAAATAAACAAATCATAGCATTTGTGATTTAATGGAAAAACCAACATTACGCACTTTTGTTTTTTTGAGATTTAGTAAATATCGGTAAAGTTTTGCGCAAATGTCCAATGGAAAAGCAACTATTTTCATGATTTACAAACATTTTCAATGATTAAACAGCCCTTACATTGATTTATAATTATGGAAACCAGGGAGAGAATAAAAGAAAAGGACAAAATTACCTCCAATTCTGCTAAAAAATGAAACCTGATTAGAATAGAGAATGTGCTCGGGGGCAGCAATTGTACAAAAAAAAACCTGACAAGGTGCTGTATTGCATATTTTCTGCTGAAGTCCTCACACTTTTCTCCTTTCAGACACGAGACACACACTCGCAAACGCCTGATAAGCCTGATAGATGACACCGGCGTGTCTTCGCTGAGCGACAGGTGACAGAGCGTGCCGTCTGTCCTGCACAAGTGTGACAGAGTGCGAGTTCGTGCTGCACCCGCCGCCCTCCTATGACTCTTTATTGCTACAGCAGCCACTAATCTAGCTGGCTGGCAGGCAGACAGGCGGCTGGCTGGCTGGTTTGCAGTACAAGCTGCATGCGAGCACAAGCCAATTAGTCCAAGTTTAACAAGGAAAACAGCAGCCAGGTACAGCGCTTTCACTCACAGATTACGCTCTAATAGTCCTCGACTGTAAAGTTCATAATGATATTAAGAACAAAGGGGAACCACCATTATCTGCTTTTCTATCGTCTCCAATGGGGTCAAAGGTCAGAGACAGATACAAAGCGACATCATCTCCTCTTCACAAAACAACTGAATCCTCATCTTTTAAGATAAGATGAGATGAGATGAAATAAGACAAGACAAGACAACATAAAATAAGCCAAGACAAGACAAGTTAAGACAAGACAAGACAAGACAAGACAAGACAAGATAAGATAAGATAAGATAAGATAAGATAAGATGAGATGAGATGAGATGAGATGAGATGAGATGAGATGAGATGAGATGAGATGAGATGAGATGAGATGAGATGAGATAAAATAAGACAAGACAAGATAAAATAAGACAAGACAAGATAAAATAAGACAAGACAAGATAAGACAAGATAACATAACAACAAAATAAGACAAGACAAGACAAGACAAGATAAGATAAGATAAGATAAGATAAGATAAGATAAGATAAGATGAAATAAGACAAGATAAGACAAGACAACATAACACAAAATAAGAGGAGAGGAGACGAGAGGAGACGAGATGAGATAAAATAAGACAAGACAAGACAAGATAAGATAAGATAAGATAAGATAAGATAAGATAAGATAAGATAAGATAAGATAAGATAAGATAAGATAAGATAAGATAAGATACATTAGTCCCACAAGGGGAAATTCCAGGTTTACAGCAGCAGAAGTACAAAAGCATAGAAGAGCAAAAAAAGGGCAAAATCAAAAATAAAGACAAATCTAAAATTAAAAAAAAAGCTATATACAATTTACAGCTGTGCACATGCTGATCACGCCACAGGTTGGATAGAGGTGTTCATTCACTCATTCATTCATTCATTCATTCATTTATCAACATATTAAACAACCAAGTACTTGCACCACTGTACATAACAGACATTTAAGTAGGTGTATACTATATAGCATTCATACCACACTTCCTGTATAATACGTATAATATGCTATCATATGCTATTTTAATCTGTAATATATAATATTTAATCACTGCTAAGCACTTCTGGTTAAATGCAAAGTGCATTTCGTTGCTTTGTACTTTGTGACATGTACAATGACAATCACGTTGAATCATATCAAAGTATAAAAACATTCAATTTTGCTTTTATATTAAGTGAAATGGGACATCTTGGGAAGCTGAAGAGCTTTTTGAGAGGGGCCCAGGCACAAAGAATAAATCACACAAGTAACAAATAAAATAATGCATTTTACAGGAAGACAAACCCCAAAAATACCCACCCTTTTCAAGCATCCATTTAAAAGATAAGCACATGAATCCACAGTCTCTCACACACATACACAAAATAAAGTAAAAATAATAATAACAATAATTCCCCTAACCTAAAACTAACCTAAACTTATCAGTCTAGTCACCAACAGTCACACGTAGGCAAAGATTAATAAAGATATTTGAGCATATTCCAGTAGCAGTCGCCTCCTAAATCTCTTTTTTTGAGAGTTATGTGTAAGTCTTTATCAATCTCATTCCATACCTGTGGACCTTTGCAAACTCTAAGATGAGTACATTTGAAATTCTGTTTTTTCTTCTTGATATGATGCTTTTTCTTAGTCTGATAAGTGTGGTGTGTGAAGCAAGACAAATTGGGATTAGGTCGCAAAGTGTGTTGTCGAGCATATCGACAACAGAAAACACGGTGCAAGAATTATGAAAGATATTGCTGCTCTAAAAATGTAATTAATTAGGTAACTTGATTGCTATTTCATAACTGTAATGCAAATTATCATTATTATTACTTGTTGTTTATGTTCTGTATGACAAAATGATAAATAACTAATAAAATTTTCAGAAAGCTATAGTGTTTTCACGAAGCTGCTGAGCATGCAGTGTGAAAATCAAAGCGCTTGAGTGCAGACATGCACAAGCACAAAGGTGTGTCCTGCTGCTGCCAGTGTGTATTTATGCATGTGTTCTTTAAGATCAGACTCTTGTGTATCAGTCGCGTCCCCTTGCCTGGATGCCCGGCTGGCTGCACAGAGGAAAAATGATAAGTAGGCTACACAAATACTGCCTGTCTGCAATCGATACACGCAAATGCACCAACAGTGTCTTCTGGGGAGGTGTGTGAAGGGGCGAGAGAGGGGGGTAGAGGGGTAGAGAGAGAGAGATATTAGCTTATTTTCCAAGCAGGGAGCTTCTGATCCGGCTCACGGTGTAATTGACGAATGGCGGGGTAACCTGAGAGAGATATGATGTGGCGGGGGCCAAAGGTGGGGGGTGAGGGGTAGACACAGAGAGAGAGAGAGAGAAAGAGACACACAGCAATATGGAGAATAGAAAGTATCTGACATCCGACACAACTCCTCTCCCCCCATTAGTCTAATTCTTTGACTTTCTCTTGTTGCCGATAGCGTCTCCAAGTGATATTTCCCCTATAACGGCATTACCAGTGCCTGCCTTCTCCAATGCAATCAAACCATTAAACACAGTGCAGCATCCTTTCTGTGGAGTGATTTCCTTCCAATAGAAAATGACTGGACATGAGCTACTCCCCTTTCCTGTCATCAATAAAAGGAATAATCGAGTCTGCATGCAGATTCGGAGAAAGGCGATAAACTTCTCCAAACAGGGAGAGAAATAAGACCATAAAAAAAAAAAAAAATTATGTTGCTTCCATTAATTAGAAATATATTACAATATTAGAACAGTATGATTATTATGATATCATTTCATTAATCATGATTTCAAAAATATCTTCAAGTCTAAAAAGCTGCAAAAATGGGCTTCTCAAAAAAAAAAAAAAGTATGTTTTATAAATAATGGAGAATAAAAGTTTTGATTGTTGCTCAGACACCAAATATTAGACAAATCAATCAAAAAATGCCATGAAACACAATTGAAGTTGCAGACAGGCTGTAATTTCCACAGAAGGAAAACATTTGCAGCTCCTTTCATAAGAGAGACAACCTCACAATATCCATCCATTACAATAATAATAATAATAATAATAATAATAATAATAATAAAAAGGAAAACAAAAAAAAATTCCTTCCGACTTTTGGCGCTTAATTATTATGATTATAACTGAGATAACAAGACAACAATAGCGCAAAGTTTTGGGATGCAGACCGGGTTACGCGCGGAATTTCTCTCCAAGGGGCCCGTTCTCGTGTCTGCGTGTTCAAACACTTGTTATTTACCGGCGACGCGTTTATTTCAATTACCGGCTGCATGTCAAATTAGCTCTCGTGTGTAGTGTTTATTAGCACAACAAAATAATAAAACACACACACATGCAGGAGAGAGTGATGAGGAGGAGGAGAATAGGGTGGGGTGGGGGGTGCAGGAATGCGCGTGGAGGGAGGAGGTTTGGAAGTGGAGAAGGAGTTGGTTCTGCTTTTAATAAAGAATGAGGAATTAGTGCATATTGATAGGACTTAATAGACCGAGGGGGGTCATCAAACCAGTCGCGACTAAGCGATCCATGGTTAATTTACTATCACTGTCATGTTATGGGAGAGACTGAGTAAGGGGGGGGGCGGAGTGGAGGGGGGCGAGGTGGTAATGCGCGCGTTATGACGCATTAATATTGGCAAATACGCGCAGTAGCAGGTAAGGATACTTTTATAAATGCGTGCGTAAAAGTGCGAAGCGTGTGGGAATGTTTCAGGTTCCTGCAGCAGGTTGTTGAGATGAAGAAAAGAAGGAGGAAAAAAAAAAAGATGTAGGCGGGGAGAACAGGTGGGGGGAGGAGGTGCAGCTGAGGAGACGCGTAATTCTTCATTAGTCCCGGTTTTATTCTCCTCGGTGATGGCGATGCGTAAAATTTCGGAGCGACGTTAAATCATAAAATCTGATTTTTTTTTTTTTTTTTAATGTGTGCGTCACGTTAAAGGAGACGTTAAAGTTCATAATTAAGCAGGTGGGAGGATTTTCTTTTTTTTTTTTTTTTGGTCTTTTTTTTTTTTTTTTTTTTTTTTCTTGAGGCCTATTCTTTAGATTCAAATTAAAATAAACTTCTCTCCCTGCGGCCATCGATCCAGGAAAGAGGTGTGAAATGGACATTAATTTTAGTTCACTTCTCACTGCGCAAAGGAGGGGAGAGAGAGAGATCAATGGCGAGCAATAACAACTGACTGCTGAGAAAGAAAAGGAGGGGGGGGATCGAAAACACTGACAAATAAATCATCTTTTGCTACTTTTGCTTCAACCTAAACACTTTTTCCCCTTTTAAAAAAAAAAAAAAAAGTCTCGTATTCCATTTGGGGACAGGAAAAAGAAGATGCGAGGAACAAATTAATCTCACCAAAAAAAAAAAAAATTCTAATTGGAGGAAAAATCCAGAACATACGCATCATTTCTTTTTGTTATAATTTACAATGTTATTTTATGATGTTCCATTCCAAAAAAGAAAAGAAAAAAAACAATTATTCTCATACTGAAAACAGGCGCAACTGTGACTGAAATCTACAAAATAAATAAATAAATAAATAAATAACAAAGCTCCTCTTATTTCATTGAGAATTTAAAGTCAAAATAAGATATTTTCTAATTATACAATAAAAATGTGTCGGTGTTAATGTGTGTTTAAAGGTGCAGAACAAACAGGTGAGTTTAATTCAGCTGACAGTGGGATGATGTGGCGGCCTATAAATCACAGAAGTCTGAAAACTGAAGCGGAAAATAATCAAATGATGCCCAGAATGACAGGGCGGTGCATCACTCTGCATGACACCATTCATTCATTCATTCATTTGAAATAAGGACTATCAGACGAGTTGGACTCCGAAAGAATCAGAAATGCACATAAGCTAATGAATAATGCTAATTAATTCAATCCTGAATAAAAAAAAGAGTATTTATTTTTGACGAAAGCTGCCTAAAATATCATTTAAATAGTTTTTAAATGTAAGAAACTGACAGTTGAAATTAATTATTGCTTCATTAACATTTTCTTAAAACGAGATAAATTTGTTGAGTAAAAACGGAATTCTGTCTAAATATTAAAGCGCAAAACTCGAATCTAAATAGGAGCTGAATCATTTTTACTAAAGAAATGATCATTTTTATACATATTTATAATTACAATGACAGATTCTTATACATTTCTTTGTTAATTAAATGTGATTATCTCGAAATTAAAGTGATGGAATTAATCTAAAACTTGCATCGGTAACAGACTAGATTATGATGAATGTATATAGTTCCATCTGATCTTCCTCTTCTCATCTTCCTCGCCGTTAAAAGATAATTATTCGTCACTAATGTGTGTGGATGGAAAATAAAAGGTCTCGACCTGGTTGATCTGGCTGTCGATAAAATCAATTTGAAGGGATTCATCAGGAAAATCAAGCGGATATTACTAGATCTGAAGCGAGTTTGTGATTTTTTTTTAAGGAACTATAATTCATTCTTCACTGTGCGCTGCGTTCAATGACCCGCCTCGGGCGCACCTTCGCTCCAAAAGTGCGTTTTTACGCGCTATTTATTGCTGGCACTGAAAGGACTTTTTAACTTGGAAATTACTACTAATAGGTCTGCTGCATTTTTCCCACACTAGTAATTTTTATTATTCCCTCTTCTTGATGTTACGGGTTTGTGCGGCTGCTCACTTGTTCGCCTTTTCTTTCTTTTTTGGCTAAATAAAGACACATGTTTATGATTAAGGAAAGACGCACACGGGTGAAAAAAAAGACTGAAAATGAGAGTGAAATGTTCTCCTCTGGTTATAAATGATTAAAAGTTGTGAGTCCAGAGCGACTACAACTCCGACTTGATTAACTAAAATGGCCCTCACTTTTAACTTATTGTTATACTTAAAAAAAAAAAAAAAAACTAATTAATAAACCTGTATGAGATTTAACGACAGGAAAAAACAAACTAAAGGAAAATATATGGAGTCCTATTGTAAAAATGACCCAAAAAAAGTCACTAATAAATTATTTAAAATACGCACAAGTCCTGTAAAAAATTAAAAATATATAATAACCGTTGTTTTGTTATCTAATTACGCAAAAAAAAAAAAAAAAAAAAAAAAAATCTTAATGAACGTGCAAGCTGTGTTGTGTGTGGGGACACACCGGGGGCTGTCGCTCGGGGGAAGCCGGGTTTGGCTCCCTATGCTCGGCCATGAGGCTGGAAGGCCCCCGGGACTTCCTCTGGCTGGGCTGCTTATTTAGGGGGAGGATGTAAATTATAGTGGTTCCCTAGTTAACAGGTGTTTCCCAACTGTGTGTAGGCCTGTTTGTGTGTTTGTGTGCGCGTGGGGGCCGGTGTGTGCGGACGTGCACGCGCGCGCCACGCAGCGAGTCGCGTCTGGTTCTGAGACAAAACGAGAATAATTTGTTATAAAAGGAAACAGCGTAAACACACACACACACATACACTCCGAAAGCGTGGGATTTTCTGTCAAACACACTCATTTGCTTTTTTTTTTTTAACTTTTATTTTCTGTTTTTGTTGGTATTTGTTATTTTATGAATTTTTTTATTTATTTTTTATTTTAATTGATATAATCCCTTATGGTTGAGATGTTCAGAATCTGAGATTAAATCAGAATTTGTCTCATTAGAGGATGTAATGAAATTATTACCATATAGTTCAAGTCTTGGACTCCTTCGTTTTTTTTTTTTAATCTTTTATGTGATTAATTCAGATTTGCCTCATCAGTGACTTTATAGGAGCCCAACATAAAGGGCCAATATGCGGCAGTTGAAGCCACATGTCCTCATCATTATGCGCTTTAGAGCTCCAAAGCAACAGTAACTCGCACTGCAAACCGGCACCAGAACCATCCAGTGACTTCAACACGAAGAACTAAAACAACGATTTAAACCAATATGTTCACAGTAGGCCTGCTGACTAATGCCCATGTTCCGGGGGCTGACGGGTAATGATGGAATGAAGTCTCTGGAGCTTTGCTAAATAAATATGACTTTTTTTTTCAGACTTAAGTATTTCTTTTAAGTTTGATAATAATTCAAGAATCATGTCACTAATTCTGACAAGACCCACTTAACCCGAAATCTATGACACAATCAATATCCGGAATAAAAATATTTGGACTCGTGAAGAAGTTGAAGTGTTTTTAATGAACTCTTCCGTGGGTTTGACACGCGGACACCGGTAAATAAACCAGTTAAAGCTACTTTTTTGGGGTTCCTTCATGTGCAGGGTGGCGCGCGCACACACACAAACACATATATGCACACACACACACACACACACACACAAACACACACATATACATAAACAACTACAAACGCACATCAACTCACGAGCACACGCGTTAAAATCTGTGTCCAAACGGGGACAGACCGTGCCATGACTTTGTTTTCTAATTTCCACGCGTGGAAACCGTCACCGCGCGCACCAGCCCCCTAAAGCGCACAGTCCGCGAGAAAGTTTAAGAGAAAACGAGTGGCGAACTACGTCTCAAACACGAAGAAGAAAAAGCGAAACAGGCGTGGAAGCACAAACTGTATGAGCTTCAAACCAAACAACAACAACAACAACAACAAAAAAGTGGAACTCACCTCGCTGTGGCAGAATCCGCTTCTTTCTGCAGACGACTCCTGTTTCCGGCTTCGTTTTTTTTTTTTTATCCTCAACAACAAAACTTTTTTTTTTTTTTTTCTGCGGAGTGGGAATATCAGTAGCAGTGGCCCTTCTGGTTCTTGCGCAGCAGCACCGGAGATAACGGGAGGCGCTTTGGAAAAGGAAAAGTAGTTAACACCTCCCTGTTAGGTTACCAAAGCGCAGCCAGAGAGGAGGACAGAGAGAGAGAGACACACAGAGAGAGAGAGAGAGAGAGTGAGAGAGAGGATGACTTTCCACAGATTCACTATAAAGTGGGTATCAATAGCGCAATCGCGCGTGCAGCCCCTCCGCTGAAAACACCGACAGGGACACAGTCAGAGCAGAAGGAGCGGAGCCGCGGACGGAGCGCACGATCGCAGAGACGGTGGCTGCCAGTGGCGGCGGTGTGAGGGAGGGAGGGGGGTGGGGTTGGGCTGGGGTGGGGGTCTCACACTGCTCAACAACGACGTGTGTGAAGCTGGAGCTGGGGCTGCGCGAGCCTGAGCGTATGGGGGTGGAAGGGGGGAGAGGGAGGAGGAGGGAGGGGGAGAGAGAGAGAGAGGGAGGGGTGGTGGTGGTGGTGGTGGGGGTCCAGGGTCCAGAGCGCTCCAAGGTGCAGTACTGCCGCGCAGCGCTCGGGTCGTTCAATGACTCAAGAGACGGACTGACAGACACGGGACGGACGCGCTCATGGCTGTTCTGGTCCAAACTGGTGTGAAACTGATAAACCAGCAGCTCTGAGGCTAACAAGTGTGAGCTTTATTCTTCTTTGTCATGAGGTTCGGAGCTGGAAACTGTTTCTATTAGATCAGGGTTCTTCTGCGGAATAAAACCAACTCGTACTTTCTTTGCTGCGCCAACTTCACGTTCACTTTTTTTTTTAAATAGAAACAAAAATCAACAGTAATTATTTAAAAAAAAAAAAAAAAAAAAACTACTGAATATTTTTGTATTTTTGTGCGACCAGTGCCAGATTACCCCCTCTACCCCTTCTGCCTCTGTCTGGCGTGTCGTTCCCCTGGGTGATTTCCACTGCGCTTTGTGCGCAAAGTGAATGAATTATCCCCCTCCTCTCTTTCTCTCCCTCTCACTCCCTCTCTCTCTCTCTCTCTCTCTTCACCCTCTTCCTCTCTCAGCCGTTGGAGTGACTGTGTGCCATGAAGCCAATGAAATCCACCTCCTAACAAAAAGAGGTGGACTACCAGACTCCCTTATAAAGTGCGCACTAGAGACTGAAGTTAGTGAGACAGAGGGAAGTTCACTTAATGCAAATCTTTGCGACAAAGACCCTGCATAAATCAACAACCAAAAAAAAAAAAAAAAAAAAAAAAACCTTCTCCAGCCGCTCTCAATTAAAGACGCAGCAATTTATGAGGAGACAATCACTCTTTGCTGTTTAATTATGGGATTTTCACTTCAGTAGAACAACGACTCTTGGATTATCTAATAGAAAAGACTTGCACGTGTCACTTTTTCCTCCTATCTTTCACTATTATTATACCTAGAATTCACTGAAAAAGCACTGCCTTTTACTCTTTAGACAATATTTCCCTTGCTCTTAAGTTTCAGTGAGTACTTTTAAGGCAGAAATCTGCAAATAATGTGTTGTTCTGAGTTAAAACATCCCCTCAAAATAAAACCAAAACACTAGGTTTATCTGTAAATTGCGCAAAATCTG
The DNA here is from genome assembly GCF_902148855.1 of Sphaeramia orbicularis. Classification (NCBI taxonomy): domain Eukaryota; kingdom Metazoa; phylum Chordata; class Actinopteri; order Kurtiformes; family Apogonidae; genus Sphaeramia; species Sphaeramia orbicularis. The sequence goes on from NC_043973.1 coordinate 43,820,183, forward strand.
TCAAATTGAGTGTGTGATGTATCAGAGGTGGTCCGGGTATGAGGCACAGACCAAAGCCTGGTGTCCATTGTCTTCCTCTGCACTACACCCCCCTGCTGGTTACATACGGAACTGACACAAAAGTCAATTTGTCTCTATGCAAACTTTTACTATTTCCTGTCTTTATCTTTTCCTTTAACCCATAAGGACCCAGTGTGACATTTGTGGCAGTTCCCAAATGAATTTTCTTCTATATTTGACCATCCTTAAGTGGTTTATTCACCATTTATTGTCATATTATCTTTTGTATTTCTGCATTTATCAGTGTAAATCAGATATTTTCCTGTATTTAATTCACTAATCATGAAAATGTTCATAAAAACTCAGATTAAAGTTGAGGATTATTGTAAGAAAAATAGAGAAAACTGAAGAAAAAGTGACTTTTTCAGCAAAATCTATCATTAACTGAACATAAACACAGTGTGTCCATCCACTGTCATTGATCCAAGTCCATGGGTTTTACTGTTGAATCAATGTTGTAGAAGATGACGGTGTTTCCACGGTAACTACAGAGCCTCTGAACGTCCAAATGGGTCATATCTGATGACAATGAAAAGATGACAAACTGCATTTTACACCAATTATTTACATGGATTAGTGGACCGACAGGGGTTAAACAGTTTATATCAGTAGATGATTTTGGTAGATGGTGGAGGTTTGGGTTAAAACACTAAATGTAGAAACAGTAGATAATAAAAGCAGCAAACAGAGTGATGATATGGGAGCAGAATGTGAAAGAAAAATCATGTGGTCAGAGTGTATCTCATTGTATCAACGTAGCAAAAGAATCAGTGACTTATCTATAAAGCACAATATAACGTAGTGTGATCATAAAATGTATTGGTATATTTTGTGAACTACAATAAAACACTGACTTAATGCATTCAGCACATTTTAGATGCAAAGAGATACTTAAAGAACAACTAAGGCAGTGTTTTTCAACCGTGGGGTCACATGGAATTCAAATGGGGTCGCCTGAAATTTCTAGTAATTGATAAAAATGAAAAAAAAAAACTTACTAATAAAAAATATATGGTGAGTTGACAGACACAACCCCAATCCATAAAAGACATGACAAACTGTGAAGCTGAAACTGAAGCACTGTGGTACTGTTTATCTTTCAAATGTTCATTGTGGTCGGTTTCAGATGCTGCAGCTCTTTCATAATTCATAGTTTGAGTTCTTGTTTGTTCAGTGTTAATTGTCAGCCTTGTAAATCCAAGCTGGACTGACTGTACATATCCTGACCAAGTAAAATCAAATTTTCACTTTGTACAGTAATCTACATCTGGCTTTTCTGCCTCCGTCCATAATAATATACATTAAATAGACTAAATGTGGTCTAAAATTAACGTTTATTTGCAACATAGTATAGCAAACTATTACATGATATAAATAAATAAATAAATAAATAAATAAATAAAATAATAATAATTGTAGCAAAAAAAAAAACCCTCTGTGAAATGTATGATGTAAAAATGTGGTCACAAGCCAAAAAAGGTTGGGAACCACTGAACTAAGGGATGTATGACAAGCAAAATGACACAACGAACACAGAATCCTCCTGTTTTCTACTTGTACGTTTCGTGTTAATAGGGCGTTCTGGTTTTCTAATCGGACTCGTGCTTTGATCCGGTTTCACACTCTAATATATCAGTGTTTTAGGTAACAAAAGCGTGGGAAAAGTGAAGTGGGTTGAGCGTGTGTGTGCGCTGGGTGGTCTCCATACACATGAGGGGCAGTAGCAGCGGCGGCGGTGCCATTAGTGGTGTGTTGTCTTGCTAATAGGCTCAGTTTGGAGTCAATGGGCTGACAGAGGAAGAGGACCATCCATGTATTAGATCCTTCTCCATTCAAAGTCTAATGCCGGCCTTTAGTCCAACCCCCCTGATGTTTTTAAATGCCACCACTGTGTGTATTGACTAGGAAGCACTTTGATAGCACCTGTTTCACTGCTCAGGCATCTGCAGCTGCTTCTGTCCACCACCACCACCACCCCTCTTTTAAGCAAAGCCTTCCACCATTCAGACAGAAGAGGAGGAGACCATACCTTAAGCGTGGGTTATATGGAAATCTTTAAGGTCTGGCTCAAGCAAAGGCAAAAAGGTAGTTTGAAGAAAGTCACTAGGATGAAATGTTTAACTTCTCAAAAAGAGGTGATCGACATGCACATCCAGAAAATGAAAGGTGTGCAGGATCCCAAAAAAATTAGATGAAAAAATGAAATAAGGTCCGCACAACCTGTGAGCTCCCAAAGAATTGGTAGTAAATAAATTCTGTGGGAGCTCACAGGTTGTGCAGACCTCATTTCATTTTTTTCATCCAATGTTTAACTTCTCCACATTTACACCTGTTTGTATCAACTTTATAGTGTTTTAACAACACTACTTTAGTACAGTACATTTCCCCCCTAATCACCGCCAACATTTAACCATTTGCTCCTTGTGCCAGTATCAACATTTCCTGAAAATTTCATCAAAATCCGTCCATAACTTTTTGAGTTATCTTGCTAACAGACAAACAGACAAACCCCAATGAAAATATAACCACCACCGAGATAATTATTAGCCCATCAAAAGTCATCAAAAACAATGGTTATGCAATCAAGTACTATCTCCTGTGTGTGTCATGTGACTAAAACGGACAGAAAAGAAAACAGGGATTGCCTAAAAGCACTGTTTTTGTCAGTACAATGCCATAGATATTGATGTAAGAACTGAAGTGATTTTGGTTATTATCAAGAAAATAATGGAAAATGGACAGATATCATTTACGGGGTTCCTCCAGGTTTCTACAAGTTAACCCATAAAGACCCAGTGATACTTTTGTGTTAATTCCCAAATGAAATTTTCTCTATATCTAACCTTGCTTAAGTGATTTATCACCATTTATTATAATAATATCCTCTGTATTTTGCATTTTATCAGAATAAATCAGATATATTCCTGTATTTAATTTACTAATCATGAAAATGTTCATAAAAACTTACATTAAAGTTGAGGGTTATTATATCAAAAACAGAAAATGGAGGACAAAGTCACTTTAAGTAAAATACAGTCGCGGAAAAAGTTATTAGACCACTCTTGTTTTCTTCAGTTTCTTGATCATTTTAATGCCTGGTACAACTAAAGGTACATTTGTTTGGACAAATATTATGATACCAACAAAAATAGCTCATAAGAGTTTAATTTAAGAGCTGATATCTATCCATTTTCCATGGTTTTCTTGATAATAACCAAAATCACTTTCGTTCTAACAGTGCTTTTAGGCATTCCGTGTTTTCTTTTCTGTCTGTTTTAGTCACCTGATACACCCAGGAGTTAGTACTTGATTGCATAACCATTGTTTTTTAAGACTTTGGACGGTCTAATAACGCTTTCTGTGACTGTATAGCATTAACTGAACATAAACCAAGTGTGTCCATCCACTGTCATTGATCCAGCTCCATGGGCTTTACTGGTGAATCAATGTTGTAGAAGATGATGGTGTTTCCACGGTAACTACGGAGCTTCTGAACGTCCAAATGGGTCATATGTGATGACCATGAAAAGATGACAAACTGTATTTTACACCAATTATTTACATGTACTGATTGTTGTTGAGAATCAACAGGTATTAGACAATTTAGATCAGTAGATGCTTTTAGTCAGTGATGGATGTTTGGGTCTTTATGGGTTAAATCTGTTTAAGACCTTTTTAAGACTACTTAGAACAGAATTTAATGCTCATTTCACAGCCATACTGGCAAAAATTCCTGACTCCTAGAATTTAGGGAATCTCATGTCAACCAGTTAGATCTTTTCTGATCTTTTCTCCAACCTGGCATTATTACATTTGCAGTTCCTTATGCTTATGAGCTGTCCCTTAAAGTTCCCAAGGTCAGCATTCTCGCGTGACTGAGGGTTGCACACGTGTTGGGCTCAATGTTTTGTGATCATTTCTGCAAAGTTAGTGATAATTGGTTCCTAATTTCGATATAAATTGTTGGGTTGGAACGAGTGAAACAGAGTTGACTAACGTTACTTTCTTCGCAACTTTAACATTTAACAGACATTTTTAAACACAACACAGCCAACAAGTTTATAGCAACGTAACTTAAGACCTACCATATCAAATTTAACACCTTTTAAAGACTTCTTCAAGGTATTAAAAGCAGATTTGGAAACTTTTAAGACTTTTAAAATTTTTAAGAACCATATATTTAGGTTTACAAACTGATAGGGGGTAGGTTTAGATACTTGATTTAATGCAGAAAAGACTGCAAAGATGAGATCAAATTTGGACTTACAATGACTTTAATAGTAATTAAACCAAACCACATCATTTTCCTAACCTTTATCACAGTGCTTTTATTGCATAAACCCACAAATGTACAGAAGTCAGGATGAGTACTGCAGTTTCTGGTGCTAAAGTTGTGGATTTTGCATCTTGGATCATACCTCTAGTTGCCTCCTTCCTAAAGAGGAAAGGCTAAAAACAAAAAGTTATGGTGAGTCATGGGTTACAAAAACTACATGCATATGTCAAGACGTACTGATATGATAAATATTTGGTTAAAAAAATGTCAAGATTATACATGTCAGTGGAATGCAGGAAATCTGGTGAAGGCGCTGATAGTTTTGGTTTGACTCAAAGACAAAATGTATCCTGCACAGCTAAGAATAGTTAGATTAATTCCAATTTCAGCAGCTATGGCACAGAAAAACACATTAGAACTGTATGATCACTGTCTGTATGTAAATATTAAAGGCTGTAAAAGTATTTAAACCTCTCTGAAACCTTTCTTTCTTCCGTCACAGCTCAAATGCACATCAGAAGCAGGTTAACATCGGGGCTTGTTGTGTTTTTAGCAGCTTTCTTCGCCTCCAACTGAACTGAGTCATGCCCCGGTGTTATGAAACCCCCGACGTCTCCTCTAAAATGACAGAGTGATAATAAAAAGCTGAGCTGACAGCTGAGGGCCGGGGCTGCCCTCTTGCAGCCTGCTTTCACCTCTGCTTGGCCGGGTTTATCCTTAAATCCAATTGCACTTTCGTAAAACTCCAAATAGAGGCCAGTTGAGAGGAAAGGGTGTGACGAGCTGTGGGTTTTTCTTTTTGTTTATGTTGCCGGCTGGTTCGGCTATAGGACATTCTGTTGACACGTAGGTGGAAAAAAAGGTGGCATAGATTTTTTATTTTTTTACCACTAAGCAAATACTGCAGCATCACATAGAACTTCAGAGCAATGTATAGCTTCCTGAGACCCAGCAATGTATTTTTGTCTTCTGTAGGGGACAAATATTTGACAGTTTAACTTAAAAAAAATGCTGTCCACTCCATAAATAAATAAAAAATAACTTATTTGAACAGTATTTGAAAAACTGTTGCATTATGCAGTTTCTAATCAAGACAATTGTTTAATGTAAAAAAAAAGCCCAAACTTTCACCTTCCTGGGTCTCAGGAGGATAGGTTGGGAAAACCTTAGCCTTTTTATGGCTTGAACCTGTAATCCGTTGATATTTTAAAGCAGCTCATACTTGACCTTCTGTACCACCAAGTGACTAAAGTGTAGGCGTTTCACACTGTGTGGGACTTAATTCCTTAAACAAACCATGGTTGAGTGTGATTTACAGCTAATCTGGACGGGCAGCGGTCATTTCTATCTTTCCTTTAATAATTTACGATTGGTAGAATTTATAGCACCGGCTTCCCAGGCGTGCACGCCGCCAAATCCATATGTCTGTAATATAATGAGATTTTAGCACAGCGAGATTATAAATTATGGTGTGATTTGTTCTCTTGCTGTTTTGTCAGGGCATAGCCTTTGAGTGTGTATGTGTGTGTGTAGCTTGGGGACATGGCTGGCATTTGGCTGCCACGATGCTCTAATTGCTGACGTACACACAGATAGATGGGACCTGATGGTTGGTGTCGCCAGTGGTGGGAGGGAGGAGGTGAAGGGAGAAAGGGAATAAAAAGGGAGGAAACAAGGGTTGGAAGTGAAAAAGGAGGAAGAAAAAGAAAGAGGATGGGGGAGTGGAAGGGATGGATGGACGGATGGATGTGGAGGAGGAGGAGGAGGAGGAGGAGGAGGGATCGCGTCTTGTGGCGGGAGACGCAGCTGCCAGCGAGGAGGTACACAGCGAGCGGTTAACCACACCGAAGGAGCCACGTTTAAGGGAAAGACAAGCAGACAGACAGGGAGCGGGGACTCGGGCTCAGCCACATTCATCTCGCTCTCAGATTTGTTGCTCCAGGGAGCTGTTGGAAAATGAAGAATTACATGGCCCTGATCAGATTACATTACAGAACAAGTGATTACATGCATTTGACTCTTGTACCAAAGAACAAAAAAATGAGCGAAGGAAGAGGAAACATACATGATCTGATTAATTATGTAATTATGTGGGATTTGTTCTGGCTATGATACATGGGTAACATTTTGAGGGAAGGTAGATGGGTAATTTTATCAATGCTTCGCTGCTCGCTGTCTAGACCGACTCGGAAATAAATGCAGAGTTTGTCCCAATCACGTCTTACTGAAGGGGCTGCTTTCATTATATTTATTTTGTCTCATCAGAGGGAGGGATAATATTGGAATTCCACCAACGTAAATAACAGAAAAAAAGTGGTTTTAAATAAACACATAAACTATACAAACAGCCATTACAGGTTTAAGCCTGTTTCAATGAATTATCAACCTGTGGCACTTTTTTTTTTTTTTTTTTTTGGGGGGGGGGGGGGGGGGGTCAAAGAACCTTAAATTGCATTGTTTTTGTGCATTTGGGTTTTTTTTATAGCACAACGTAACATTCAGGTTTTACAGATATCCACTGAATAATGTCCAAGCCAAAATGAAATGATGAAAAAGTCTAATATGTTCACTGATGTCATGAAAATTTAGCTTGTGATAATATATATTCAAATGTGCACATTAACTATACAGGTATGTCCTTCTGATTTAAAGGGATCATATTTCGCTAAACCCACTTTTATTAGTCTTTGGTTCATTTATTTGTGTATTTGGACCCTAATAGTTCATAAAGTTTGAATTTGAATCCTCCATGTGCCACAAAGCTATCTTTATATTCATTTTGGAAAAATTCGAGTTTATTTCTACAACCTGTTTCAATTCCTTCTTAATTTGTACGTCACGACATTTGCACATATAAAGTCAAGACTTCTGACGAACATTTCTCCGAGTACGACATAATTGTTTGTCAGCAGCAGCGGTTGTAGTCCATACTGAAAATATGTTCAAACTTCAAGCTGATTACATAAAATGTTCAGTTGTTGCTTCTATTAATGAACACAAGCGGCTGAATGGGACAGAGCACACAGTCGATAATGCAGAAGCATTTAAAGGGCCAGCGCTCAAAACTACCTTTCTGGTGTCATTACTCAGAGATAGGTTTAAAGATGGACCTGTGGAGTTGAATTAATGAACAATTCAGACCCAAGCATAGCATGTACAGTTTATGTAGACCACAGGGAAATGTTCTAAAATGCATAATTCTATTTTAAAAAGCTAAATATCACTCCTTTAAGACTTTTTAAGACCCTGCGGGAACCCTGAATGAACACATGCACGTGAATAAAAAGAGTTTGGTTTGTTTCTTTGTTTTGTTTGTCACATCCCAGGGAGTCTTATGCAACGTACTTATCACACACTCATATTGCAATGACAGTGAAAATACAATTTATTGGTCAGAACTTTGACTACACAGGATGTGTTACAACACAAGGTTGCGGTAAGGTCATCAGCATTTCAGCAGAGCTAATTAAGCAACTTTATGTACTGTCACTGCTCATGTACTTAAAACAGAGAGAAAAATGTGGTTTCATCAGATAGATGACAACAGATGAACTAAAAATGCTGCAAAAATTTCGTCAGATTAGATAAGCCTTTAGAGCAGGGGTGGCCACATTAAGCCAAATTTGATCTGAAGTGGGCTGGACCAGTGAAATAACAGAATTATGTATAATGTCAACTCCAACCTTTTTTCTAAGTTTTCGAGTGAAAAAAGTAAAATAATGCGATGAAAATGTTTACATTTACCAATTATCCTTTAAAACAATGTGAATAACATGAACAAAGGGAAATTTCTTAAGAAAATTAAGTGCAATTTTTACAATATCATGTCTCAGTTTATCATTAACACATGGACATTACAACTTAAAGATCACAGTGGATCTACAAATACATAAAACATTTAATAACAGGCAGAATGTTGGTAAAGTTGCACTTCAGACATTTCAAAATATTCATATTTGTTCAGGTTATTTGCATTTTTGTGAAATGATAGTTTATTTTAGTGTAAATACAGTAAAATGACATAAAAATGTTGACATTTACAAAGAGAAAAATTTGGAGTTGTGAGTATTTATAGATTATTATGATAGTATTTTATTGATCTGACCCATTTGAAATTCAATTGGTCTGTATGTGAAACCTGAACTTAATATCCTCAGTGTTATTTTTGCATCTCACAAATTCATCCCAGGGGCCAGACAGGACCCTTTGGCGGGCGGGATATGGCCCCTGGACCGCATGTTTGCCACCTCTGTTTTAGGGGGATGTTTGTAAAGCATCCAGCTTTGGAACTTTAGATCTCCTGGTGTATGAGTGTATGCGTGAATGTGAGGGTGAATGTGAGGCTTCGTAAAGCACTTTGGGCACCATAAAAATGTGGAAAAGCGCTATAAAAGTACCGACCATTTACCATCTACAGTGAAGTTGTAAGGACTTGTTGGCTAATTCCCATTATTCCTGAATATTTCCAAATTATATCTGCTCAATATCGACTTTTGTGCACAATTAGAATATCATGCCATTTGGGAATTGCCTCTGCAAGTAATATGGTTTTCCACTGCCGTGATTTTTGTCTATGAATGACTGCGACAACAAAAATCTCCCACATATACAGCACGAATCTACTCTCAGAGAATACACGTAAAACTCCCAGGGCATCATTTTGAGTTTGAATATTGAGCTGGCTTTAAGACTGCGACCGATCAGAGTGTATTTCCTTTCTCCGTCATCTTCAAACATCCACGGGGAGTGACTTGTTATTTGCTCTGAGCTGTCTGCATGGTTTGGCCTTTTGATTAGAAAGAGACAGAAAGACAGAGAGAGAGGGAGACAGAGGCAGAGAGCGGAGACACTGAAGAGAGAGACAGCCTTGAGGCACATGTCAAGCAATGTCACAGATAATCACACATTGTCTTAAAATAGCTTTGAAAATGACAGTGTCGGGGGCGGGCTGGGGAGGGCGGCGTTGGGGTTTGGGGTGCCGTGAGAGATGCATCGGAGCACATGTAGCATAATTAAAGACCAGATAAAGTTAATTTCTGACAACTCCCCAGGGTTACATTTATCAAGGGCAACATAAAAAAAATGCCTTATCTGTAAAATAAGAAAGAGAGAGGCTGGGGGGTGGGGGTGAGGGGGTGAGGGGGTGAGGGGGAGGGATTACAAGAATATCTAACATTCTTTGTTCTCTGAAACGGAGATAAATACGAGCGGGGTTAACATACTGACAGAAAGACAAAGACTAATTTCCTCAGTCAGTCAGGTGAGGATGGTGAAGTGGCCTCCTACTATCATCATCAGCCCAGTAAAACCATCCTATTTCATAGTCCACGTCACCTCCATATTACTGCTGCCGCTGGAAGTTTCCCCGCTGCTCCTGTTTGAGATGATGAGGCATCGAATCGGAGCGATGACGATCAAACACGTACCTCCTCCACATTTTTAGAAGACCTTCAAGTCCGCGAATTGTCAGATATTTGCAACCTGTGAAAACATCAACAGGATAAAGTTGATTAACCTGATTTTTTTTTTTGCTTAGTAATTGTCCAAATGAGCTTTTCCCAAAACTTAGAAGGTTAAAATACATGACAATGAGCCTGTTTTCATGACTATAAAAATCTGATAACATGGAGAAATCAGATAATTGTAATAATGAAGTACTTTATTTCACTTATTCTTTAAAAAGTTAAATAATATGCTTAAATCTGACTAGAATTTTCTTAAAGGGTGATATTTTTGCTTTTTTAAATGGAATTATGCATTTTCAAACATTTTCCTGTGGTCTACAGGGTGGGGAAGCAAAATTTACAATGAACATTTAGTTGTTTTTTCTCAGCAGGCACTACGTCAATTGTTTTGAAACCAAACATATATTGATGTCATAATCATACCTAACACTATTATCCATACCTTTTCAGAAACTTTTGCCCATATGAGTAATCAGGAAAGCAAACGTCAAAGAGTGTGTGATTTGCTGAATGCACTCGTCACACCAAAGGAGATTTCAAAAATAGTTGGAGTGTCCATAAAGACTGTTTATAATGGAAAGAAGAGAATGACTATGAGCAAAACTATTACGAGAAAGTCTGGAAGTGGAGGAAGCAACAAAAAACGTACCAAAGCTTTTATTAAAGCTCTCAAATCCAAAATCCTAAAGGATCCAACCAAATCCATGAGAAAAATGGCAATTGAACTTGAGGTAGACAACAAGACCGTTAGAAATGCAGTAAAATATGATTTGAAGATTTAAATTCTCATGACTTTCAATAAACTAATTGGTCATACACTGTCTTTCAATCCCTGCCTCAAAATATTGTAAATTTTACTTCCCCACCCTGTACATAAACTGTAAATGCTCTGCTTGGGTCTGAATTCTTCAATAATTCAACTCCACAGGTCCATCTTCAACCCTATTTCTGAGTAATGACACCAGAAAGGTGGTTTTGAGCGCTGGCTCTTTAAATGCACATGAGCCACTTCAGGCCCCGCCCCCTCCAGGTTGTTGGCTGTGCTGCTCTGTCCCGTTCAACCAACAACTGAACATTTTAGGCAATCAGCTCGAAGTTTGGACATATTTTCAGTTTAGACTACAACCGCTGCTGCTGACAAACAATTGTATTGTACTCTGAGAAATGTTTGTCAGAAGTCTTGACCTTAAATGTGCAAATGTCGTGACGTAACTAGTTATAAAACGTAACAAATTAAGCAGGAATTAAAATAGGTTGTAGAAATCCACTCAATTTTTGCCGAAATGAATATAAAGATAGTTTTGCAGCACCTGGAGGGTTCAAATTCAAACTGTATGAACTATTAGGGTCCAAATACACAAATAAATAAACCAAAGACTAATAAAAGTGGGTTTAGCAAAATATGACCCCTTTAACTCATGCTCTAAGTTTTATATGTATATTTACATATATTCAAAATGACAGCATATATTTGACAGCCTACATATCCTGCACCTTCTGTTCTACATGTCAGCCGTCAATTAATGCAGATCCATATTTAATATGATGGAATAAACAAACACCTCACACTTTTCTACATTTAAAGATTGCCGTTTTGTGAGGAATGATGTTCCGTCTACTCTGTAGCCGGCAGAAGCTGGTATTTAAGCTAAAAATAATGTTTATTCCTGCAGACGTTTAATGGTCCGTCAAATGGGATAACAAGGACGGCTGATTTGTGGGCCTCTCTCTGCAATTACCCATCGCTCCCACTTCCTCCCTGTTAAACAGGCCATTGATTTTATGCTGAATATTATTGTGCCATATTCCTCAAGAGTGCTTTTGATAGAGATATGGAGTGATTGGACACAGACATAGAGAGAAAGAGAGATAAAGACAGAAGTGAAGAAAAAGAAACAGCAAAGAAGGTGGTGTGTGATCGTTTTTGTTTTGTTGAAAAGTCAGACAACAGTTTGAACACACTGGCACTGAAAGGAACAGGAAGAAACACATTAGTCAAGATCATATATGTTCAGTTAGAGATTGGCCTGTTTTTATATTGGATGGAAATGTGAACTTTTTACATTTGTCTCTGGTAACAGAAAAGCTAAAATGACATCATTTTGCAAATATAGATGCAATGGCTGTATACTATTAACAAGAACTGGAGAAGTTGGTCTAAAATGTTGCAAAATCAACTATTAATCAATCCATCAATTGATCCATCCATCCATTCATCCCTCTATCTGTCAATCTACCTGTCCACCTCTTTATCAGTTCATCCACCCCTTATCCATCCATCCATCCGTCCATTTGTCCATCGGTCCATCCATCCATCCCTCCCGTCCATTGATTCGTCCATCCTTTTATCTGTTTGTCCATCAGTCCATCCATCAGTCCAGTGGTCTATCCATCCATCCATCCATCCATCCATCCATTCTTCTATCTATGTTTGTCCATCAGTCCATCCATCAGTCCATCTGTCCATCCACTGATCTGTCCATCTTTTTATTTTATCTGTTTGTCCATCCATCCATCCATCCATCTTTCTGTTTGTCCATCGGTCCATCCAACAGTTCATCCATCCTTCAGTGCATTGATCCATCTGTCCATTCATCCATCCATCCATCCATCCATCTTCCTATTTATCTGTTTGTCCATCCATCCATCCATCCATTATCTGGGTCCAGGTCATGACAGCAGCCTTTTAACCAATGATGCCCAGGACAAGACACACCATTCAGTGTCTCCTAGGTCTATCACAGGGTCACTTCCTCATTGGACATCTCAAAGTACTTCATATGGGAGGTGTCCAGGGGGCATCCTGACCAGATGAACCAACTCAACCAGTTTTACTCAGTGTGGCCTGGCACCAGCTGAGCCATCCAGCCATCACACAGGGGAACCCATTTCAGTCACTTGTATCTGGGATCTCCATCTTTGAGTCACTACCCACAGCTCATGACTATAGACGAGTAGGAATGTAGTCTCTGTTTACCAGGACAAATCAGTACCATGTCTGCATCACTGCGGACATTTCACTAATCCAGCCACCATTAGTGTTTAAGACCCTAAGACACACTTAAACTCATCCCCAACCTAGATTTTCCATCCTTCTTAGAAGCGCTTATTCCTTCTGTCCAGTATCTTTTCTAGTACTATTATTTTGTCATGCATTTCTAATTGATCTTCTTATTGAACTGATGCTGAGCAAAGTGAACTGAATTGTAATCCTACTCTGAAATGCAAATTCAGTCATTCTGCTTTCAGCTACAGACTATAGAAATTAATGCGCCTCTTCCCCAAAGGACTGATTAAACAACAGAATCCTTGTCGACTGCACAGAACAAAGATTTTTCAGATTGTTAAGTGCCTTCATACTGTAGATACAAACAATAAGATTCACCAAGCTACTCTGTACTGCCTGTAAACATTACATTTTTTTCCCACTGTATTAGTCATGCTTGTGCGGGCTATTACATTGCATTGTATTGTTTGAAGGAACAATAAGAGCACCTTTGACAGGTTCATCACGGACGCCTACTTGAGACATTTTTGCCCGACTTGGCGGCCTGACAGCCAGCGACTCTATTAGCCATGTGTTTTCAACCAAAACGCAGCACTGTGCTACCCAGGTTTGTAAGCACATTCACATGCAGCCACTAAGGAGTGAAGATTATAGAGAAGAAGAAGCCAAGTGACAAATTCAAGTGGCCAGAAGAAATATCAATTCATTTAGGACCAGTGAGCAGCAAGCCAGCTGTCAGAGAGAGAGCACGAGAGCGAGAGAGATCAAAAGGGCTTACCCCTGATATGACAGATGCATTAGAGACGAGTGCAAGACAGTTAATTTTATGTGTCTCGCTGTGTGTGCATGAGTGTTGGCTCTTGAGACGCAGCAAAGTCCAGTCAAGTGGTTCGACCAATCTTTTTTTTTTTTTTTTTTTTTTTCTCAGATGAACAAAGGAACAGCTTACAAAGGAACTAATCCAGTATAAAAATGCATCTACTGGTGACATTCCTTGGATTTCTAGCCACTGCAATTTAAGGTTATGTTAATGTGGAGTAATGTAGCCCCAAAAGTTCTTGCAATTCATGGAATGGGCAACTACTTCTGTTAATTTTCAAGTGTGCATCCACGTAGAGCAATCTAGATCCTAGTAGGACAACAGTTAAAGAGAGCTCGGTAGTGTTTGCTGTCAGCCATATTTGCATGCTTTATCTTCTGAGATGGAAAACAAACTCATTTTCAGCTTTAGTCATGGTCAGACTATGTTCTAGGGCTGCACGATATTGAAAAAAAAACTGACATTGCGATTTTTTTTAACCCAGCAACATGAAAAAAATACTCAGGAGGATACGTGTGGTGCCGACGTAAATGGTCAAACAAATTAGTTGTGTTACCTCTCTTTGTAGCAACAGGTGCAAGGCAGTGTCAACACAGAACACGTGTTTCAATACCATCCGTCTTGTAGCTGAAATAATTTCAGATAACTGACATTGCTTTTCTTTTTGGCACTAAGTATTCATTGCTGAATTTTCACTATTGTTACCAGCGACTCACTCCATGTGCAGGGGTGTGGTCTGCTTCGGCAAACTGATTAAGAACGATTGTGATCAGTGGATCGCTGCACCCAGTGTGTGTCAGGTACCCAGGTTTAAATTAGATGAGAACATGTTGAGTTCATTTGCCTCCTACATCGCAGGACCTGCAATGTGACTATTGCCCACACGTACATCGCAATGACGATGCTCAAACTATATATTGTGCAGCTCTATGTTCTGTATAGGGTGGTCTGTCTTTAGTAGAGGTACAGTATTAACCTTAAAGGCAGTGATTTAACATAATTTGGCTAGACATACAGTATCAGGGAGATCCTGTTTCAGTTGGTCCCACAGGTTTCATTTTACCCACTCCTGTTAAAACCCAACCAAGCTTTTGACAGTCCGACAGATCTGGTATGGGATTGTATGATACGATAACTGAAAGAGGAATGACAGTGGTGTTTTTTTTTTAAATTATCCAGTGAATTTCAGAATCAGAATCCGAATTTATTTGTCATCGCAGAGCAGTACAACGAGATTTAAAGTAAACTTGAAAAGACACTAAAAAAAAGAACATAAAATTGGAGCGGATTGAATGAACTTGATTGTGTTGTGCCACCAGCTGGTTAAATGTGATAGTGAGTCCTGAAGCCAGACCAGTTGAGAACCACTGGTCTACAGTCCCTGGTTGCAAACTTACACTTTGAGAAACAAAATTCTAGTAGTTAAAAACAGATGCTAAAGGGCCAAAAAAAATTAACTAGCAATAAATATGTGAGTTGGCTCCATACAGTTCCTCTTATTCTTCCCACCCCTTTTCAGGCATGTAAACTAAACTATTGTGCTGTTCTTCTTTCTAATATTACTATGATTGTTGCTCAAATATTATTATTTTTGAACAAACATGTCTAACAAATTGGTAATTCCTTTTCAAATTTGGCAAAGTTCTGCCTCATTCCTCATTAATGACAGTCTTGTAGTGTCACTGGAAAGGCCTCTGGTGAATGAATTCCTCCCTCCTGGTGCATTATCTGTGTATTGCATGTATCTAATTGTATACATCAGGTTTTTCAAGAGAAATAATATTGCATTGATCATGTAGAGGACTTCAAAACTCATGTATCAAAAATGATAAGTTTGGCGTTATAGGGTTAAGAACATCCAACTGGGAAGAGACCATCATGTGGACCCTGAACATGCCTGTGAGTCCATGTCCCATCTGGCTTAAGGATATATATTGGGATACATAGGATGAACTGAGGGATAAAGGTGAAGAGAAGAAGGCCATCTGAGCTGCACTGATGGATGGACCAACAGATAAATGGACCGATGGTTGGTTGAGTGGGCGCACGGATGGACGGATGGACCAAACCCAAAGTGATATTTAAGATTAGCCTACTGATTAAACCTGCTTTTACCATCACATAATGGGACAGTGCTGCAAAATAATCTTTTCATGGTCCTGCTTTTCTATTGACATGCATTATATGTAAGTTAATCCAGTGTATATTGATCTCCACCCATGTTTATAGCATTCGTATTGAACAGGAATTAAGCGGCGGCATAATCCATTTTTTACAGTTATCATATTGTCATTGTGGTAAACATGTTTGCCTATAACAGCCTCATAATAGTAATAATAGTAAAATCAGATCACCATTGCGTATAATGGGAATGATGGCGCTTATGGCTAAATCAATATTCATGTATATATTAGGCCGATATTTTGTGAAAGGCAATTACCGCTGTAGTGAAATGGTGTCACTGTGTGTGAAACAAAATGAATCAGAGAACATTTTGATTAGGCCTTTTCAAGGTGATCACAGGACGTTTTTATGTGTCACTTCTTCCCGTCTTCCACGTTTCTTTGATGAGAGAACAGAAGTGTACAGATGTTGAAGTGTGCTGACATGTCCTTGTGGAAGGATCTCAACCATGATGCTAATAACAATAATTAGCTCCTAAGTGTTTGCGGAAAGGGGGGGGAGGTAGAGACATGAATATTCTTTCATTGTGTATGTGTTCCAGGACAAATGGCTTCCCCATGTCTTTTTAAAAGGACAAATTAGCCATAATTGCTTGTTTTAGAGGTCTGGATTGAAGGCAGCTTTTTGCTACTTCATTATGGATATTTTAAGTCTCGATCACACACACACTCACACATTAACGCACACACCCGCAGCCAACCAGTTGAATCTATTAACGGCATAATATTGTGACTATTTATGAGCAACACAGCAATTAAAGTGATGCAGAGTGAATTTACTTCATAATGGAAATTGCTGAGTTACCAAAGACCAATAGCGTTAAGTGCAAGTGTTTAGGAGAAGTCTCATTAAAATGATTTACAAAAGGTTAAAATGTTGAGCTGCCACAAGAAAAGAATCATATTGTGTCTAATTGAAATACATTGGGATTAATACATTTCATCTTTTACTTGGAGTGGAGGCATAGGAACTAAATCCATACTCCACTTAAAGCAATCAAAGAGTGGAAATTTCCTGATGTGCAAAGACAGACTCTCCCATCAGTTTTGATTAGCGTTACAGTCCGTCTTTGCCGGCTGTTAGATTTTTGAGAAATTATTATTAATAACGAAATAATTTCCACAGATTAACCCCTTTCCGGCTTTATTCCTGATCTCCTGGCCTTTAGGAAATTGATCCGGGGAAAGATTGATGGCGTTTCTGCTGTTTTAAAACGTTTGTCCTTGCTGTTTTTTTTTCTTTTGTTAATCTTCTATTGTTTAAGGGCTACATATTCAGACTTCTGTTTAATGATGCAGTCGTATTTCTGAATGTCACATTGAAAACTTAAAAGTACATCTGATATTTTTTCTGCCATTACATTCCCCCAACACATTCACATTTACCAGTCATTAATTTTAAGATTCTATGTAGATTACAGAAAATGTATATGTGTCTATGGATGTATTTTGTTTTCGTATTTTGCTATAATCCCAGCTGTCTACCTTAAAAACCTTGAAATGTACATCAGTGTCTGTATTAGGGCTCGCTGAGTAATGGTCGATTATGTTAAGGCACTAAAAGCATCAGTCAGGGTTAGAAAAATATCATGGTTGGAGTTAGAGGAACTTCATGGTTACAGGAAGACAGTGTTATGATCACAGCATTTTGTTTATTAGGACTAATATTAAAGCATTTTTTCAAAATGACAGAAACACATCATTTAATTTCTTTTGGGGTTTGTGTTCCTCTTTCTTTTCATTACATAACACTGGTGTACAAGAAAAATGCTTCTATAATATAATAGTAAATCTTTACTGAATTTGTGCCGCTAATAAAGGAAAATTAAGTCAAATGAAGTCAAGATTAAGTTAAATTCTATGAAAATGAGAGAATGAATATTACTCAAAAGTAATGTTTGACTCCAATCTGCTAGTTTTATTTGAAGAAAAAAAGCCTGAAACTCTGGAATACATTAGATTCCTTCTAGTATAGGATTTATAGGTCAATTACATAAATACAGGGTTCCTACAGGTTTCTACAAGTTAAAGTTAAGACTATTTACGACTTTTTAAAGACTACTTAGAACAGAATTTAATGTCCATTTCATGATCATACTGGCAAAAATTTGTGACTCCTAGAATTTAGGAAAATGTATTTCTTTAGTCCAATACCTTGATTCCCACTGTTCCGAGTCATTTCTCACTGGGGGCTGCAAAGCTAGCCATAATTGGTTCCTAATTTTTGTATAAAATATCAGGTTGGAACAGGTGGAACTGAGTCAACTAGGGTTACTTTCTTTGTAGTTTGGATATTTCCCAGACACATTTAAACACAATACAGCCAACAAGTTTGTGTCAACATAACTTAAGATCTGCCATATCAAATCTAATACCTTTTAAAGGCTTTTTAAGACCTCGCAGGAACCCTGTAAATATACACAACATCACATATGTAATAAAACTTAATTAAATATCAAGGAAACATGTTAATTTTATCAACATATGGAAGATTTTGCACATTTTATATTTTAAACTAGAGAAGCACTCTGAGAGCGCAGACCTCCGCCAAGGCAGATCAGTGCCCCCCCACCCCCCCCACCCCCCCGATCACCACCAAAATTTAATCATTTGTTCCTTGTGCCAGTATCAATATTTCCTGAAATTTTCATCCAAATCTGTCCATAACTTTTTGAAAGATCTGGATCAGTCTTTGCCATTTGATAGAACACCCCATTGTAAATCCCTGAGT
Organism: Sphaeramia orbicularis; assembly: GCF_902148855.1. Classification (NCBI taxonomy): domain Eukaryota; kingdom Metazoa; phylum Chordata; class Actinopteri; order Kurtiformes; family Apogonidae; genus Sphaeramia; species Sphaeramia orbicularis. The sequence continues at coordinate 43,838,725 of NC_043973.1, forward strand.
CAAATTGCGTGAGATTTGCACAATTCCCCCATACTGTGATTTCCACCATAAATATTAATCCCATATTTATTTTACCTATATTTTAAGATTCCTTGACCATGAAAACATACCATTAGCAACTGGATTCATAATTATATCCTTATTAGTTCAGTAGTTATTCACGAAAATCACATTTCTCGTAATGGCGGTTTTCTTCTGGATCTAGCTCCTTAAGTATTAAAGCTACATGAAATCCGGTGGCATACTCCCGATGCGGAACTGACTGAGCTACACGATGGCACTTGTCAGAAATTTCTACCTTTAATATTAAAGGCACAGTAGGCCAAAAAGTAAGGGCACCCCCATTTTTTATATAAATTGAGATAAAATCCGCCTTCTGGATCAGATCCGGATCAGCCTTTGAAATGTGATAGAGGACCCCATTGTCAATTCCTGAGTTAAATTTCATGAGTTTTGGTCAATAATTAAGCGAGATATTGGGAAACGAAAATTTTGGCCCCATTTACCACAATGTTAACGAAAATTTCAAAGTGATCCAGAATCCAGGATTTCTTCCGGATCACCCCCAAAAGTTAATCATTTCTTCCTTATCCCATTTCCAACAAACCCTGAAAATTTCATCAAAATCTGTCGATAACTTTTTGAGTTATGTTGCACACTAACGGACAGACAAACAAACAGACAGACAAACAAACCCTGGCAAAAACATAACCTCCTTGGCGGAGGTAATAAATAATTACTAAAAGAACTGTAGGTGAATGTAATCTGTGTGATCTTGTCCCTCCTTTATAAACCTTAGAATATATCATTGAGAATCATCGATGGTCATAGATGTATTGTTTCATCCAGCAATATCAGGAAAGGTCTATTGAATATAATAAAACTCATAAAACAAAAGACCACAATCAAATCTATGTCTGTTATATCTGCACCTAAAGCTATAATATGCAATATTTTGACATTATTGAACACAGTAAACTTTCAGAATATAACAAATCAAGTGGTTTGAGAGGTAAATAGACTTCTACACTTTCTCTTGGCTCTTTTTTTTCCTCAAGCTTTAGAAAATGTAACTAGGTTTGATCAGTTATTTCCCCACAGCACCACGTTGTACACTTTTACATCCAGTACGTTTAGGACAGAGAGGAAGGGGGTGTGTATTCCTGATTTCTTCCCACTGCAGCTTTAATGACCTCCTCCGTGATGAAGGGGAACATAAAGCATCATAAACCAAGAAACAGATGTGGATTATGGACTGTAAAAAAAGAGCAAGAAGGTGAGGGATGATAATACAAAATTTAACCAAATGCAATCTGACATTTAACAGAACAATTAAAACTGTTAACAAGACGCAATAAAACACAAGGTGTAGTTCTTGTAAAAGTACGAACTGTACAGACTTGGAGGTATAAACTTTTCTGTTTGTTACTTCCTCCAGATGCTTTGGATTTTTTCGGTGTCAGTGTTAAGTGTCTCCAGTTGCACAGCCAGGAGAAAGGTGATTTTTGGATGTGCCTGTCGCAACATAAATTTGTCAAGATGAAGTTTGATAAGAAAAAGAAACCCGATGTTCCCTGGTTTTTACAAGATACGGTCCAGCTGGATGTGAACCAGTGATAGGACATTAGCATTATTTGTGGAATACACACCGCCTGCTATGCTTATGCAGTGTCACGGTAAATGTCACAAAAATTCCCAACCATATTTATGTTAATTTTTCACTAAGTTCTTGTGTTGATGATGAAGAGTCGAATCACTATGTAAAGTCTTCTCCATCACATACCAAAGATTCTCAGTGTTGTTCAGGTCTAGACCAAGGTTATTATCGTTAATGAAAACTAAAGAAATGACCAAAAAACTGAAATAAATAAAAACTACAATTAAAAGAAAAACAATAACTAACTGAAACTGTATTGTGTGCTTACAAAACTAACTAAAACAGAAAAATTACGGGGAGAATTCCCTTTGCTTTCATCTTTATCAATGTCAGATTGATATGAAATTGATCAATATTTTGCTTGAGCAGTTTTAGCACCATATGGCACTTGGGAGAAAGCAGCAGAGTCTTGTATGGGATTTCTTTGAATACGAGAGCGAGGAAGAGAAAAGATATGAAAAAATTAAAACTAATACTAAGACAAATAAAACTAAACATTTAGAAAAAAACAAAAAGTAATAAAAACTAGCAAACCTACTCTAAAAACTAATTAAAACTAAGTAAATTAGAGGGAAAAAAAGTCAAAACTAAATGAAACTAAACTATAATGAAAAATCCAGAACCATAATAACCTTGGTCTGGACTCTGTGGCGTCCAACCCATATGTAAAAATTATGTCTCATGCTCCTGAACCACTGATTCATAATCTGATCCTGATGAATCCTGGTGTTTTCATCTCAGAATATGGTATCATCGGCATAGAATAAAATCCACTGATGTTCAGACCTTGTCATTCATTATATTCAGGTTCAGCTAAACTCATTTCATAGACATATTACAATTGTGAACCTAGACCTGATCAACTCAATCAACCCCAGATCGTAACATTGATACATAGACACTGATATACAGTTCTAATAGTCACAGAAAAAAATTATTAGACCACCCTTCTTTTCTTCAATTTCTTGTTCATTTTAATGCCTGGTACAACTAAAGGTACACTTGTTTGGACAAATATAATGATAACAACAAAAATAGCTCATAAGAGTTTAATTTCAGAGCTGATATCTATCCATTTTCCATGGTTTTCTTGATAATAACCAAAATCACTTCAGTTCTTACTTCAATAGCTATGGTATTGTACTGACACAAACAGTGCTTTTAGACATTTTTTTAGCCATGTTTTCTTTTCTGTCTGTTTTAGTCATGTTACACACAGGAGTTAGTACTTAATTGCATAACCATTGTTTTTGACGACTTTTGATGGTCTAATGATTTTTTCCACGACTGTATAAACCAATGAGTAAATATTGTTTTTGCATCTGTTAAAGCAAATGCTGCAAAAGCTTCAAATACATACATTGTAAGGAGGAAGAGAATGCTTAAATTTCATTAAACTCTAATCGATAGTTGCCCATTAAAAGCGTGCTTGGTTGAGTTTTGGTACGGCAGTAAAATGCACTGTGCTGTAATTATCCTAAAATAAGACATGCCAAGGCTTTCAGGGTGAAGTTCAGTGAAATATAAGTATTGGCAGTGACTCAGGGTTTTTGATGACTTTTGATTAGGGGTGTGTATTGGCAAGAATCTGGCGATACGATACAAAACACAATACTAGGATCACGATGCGACATATCACGACATATCATGATACTGTTAAAAAGGCAATTTTTTGTTTGTTTCTTTTTTTTTTTTTTTTTAAATGATTATTTTCTTGAAGAATTGAATTACACCAGAAATCTGCACAAATACTAAACACATTTTTCTTTGATCAGAACAGGATCTAATGCTATATCAAAAAATGTTCCTGTGTTAAAACTGAAATTATGTTTTACAGACATTACAGCGTAAGATCCTGTTCAAATGTTCAGATTCTATTAGTTCAGATTCAGAACTAACATCAGAACATTATTTTTGTGCAATTGCAACAAAGGAACTACAGTCTACTCTCGTTATACCACCAACTTCCGTTCACAGCCAAATTGGCGGTATAGCGAAAATGGCGTTACAACGGGTTGCGTCCATAATGTGCATGTCTTTACTATATGATGTCTATGCTGCCTCCGTTAACCCGTTCTAATTGCGTTTCTAAATAAATCTTGATTCTGTTATGTTGTACGGGATCATTTAAAGTGGGGAAACATTTTAAGCATTATTATACCGTGTCGGGAAATGACACCCCATCATCTTGAGGCTTTGGCTTAATCCCACGTCCTCTTCCCGACATCCTGACCTACTGAGTGTTCTGCGATAAATGAACGGTGGCCGTTCCGTAGACCTACTCGTAGCTTGTCGCGATCAGCGTCTTGCGCGTTTGTTTCAGTGCATTGTTAAAATTTATGTGTACTCGATGGCAATCACGCTGGCGGTATAACGGTCGGGAAATCAATGGTATAAGTGTTGTTTGTGCATGGAACTGGGTTGGCGGATGGCGATAGGCGGAAATGGCGGTAGCTAATGGAATAATGCATTGGGGATTTTTGTGCAATGGTTTTGGTCGGCGGTGAGCGAAAATGGCGGTATAATGGCGGGCGGTTTAACGAGAGTAGACTGTAACATTATTTCATAAAAGAGTGTTAAATAATAATAAATAAAATATAAACAAAAAAACTAAAATTAACCCTCGCAATATCTACATTTGAATAAACACCTAAAATTATCGATATAGTACTTTTTAATATCAATACAGTATTGTGAAATGAAATATCACAATATATTGCAGAACCGATATTTTCTTACAGCCCTACTTTTGATGGTCTAATATTGTTTTCCGCAAGTGTAGGTCCATCACATATGGGGTCTAGCAGTAGTCGAGAGTATCTACGTCCTTTAAAAGCCCCACCATTAAGGTCCTAGAGGTCACACAAACCCTTTAAAAATATCAGCCCCGAGGACTTTTGGGAGTTGGAGTTCCTGATAGGTTCCTACCTTGTAGCCAAAGAATTGAAATGTTGACCGAGAGGATATCAGTTAGTCACCTCAGTGACTGTGGGGTCAGTGTGGAGGATTTCCATTTCCTTTAAGGGCCTGGATGAGCTCTGCACAAACATGAGCAGATGGACGGATAGACGGCTGAATGGGGAGTGTGAGAGAGAGCATCCTTATTTATTGTTCATGCATTTTTAAACAGGAGACCAATGGGGTCAAATGAGTAAACAGGACTTAACCTCAAGGCAAGAAGAAAGGAAAGGGGAGTGTAGGAGACAAGAACATATTGGATATATCAGCGCAAGTGGATACGCGCAATGTGAGAAAAGCATTTATCTATCAGTCACGACCGAGTTTTTGATATTTAGGGATCTGCTGTAATCTGATTTTAGCTTCAGTCGGCATAAGAAGATGACATTTGTTATTTTTTTGTTTTGTTTTTTTTCTCAATGATCTTGAGTTTACTTTGTCCCTGATGTATCTGGAAAACATATTACTGAAAAAAAAAAACATACTGCGAACACGTTTAGCTTCCATCCTTCATTTCCACCTTATTTATCCCCCTGTTTTTCTTCTCGCTCTTTAAAGCTGCAAATTTAGTACTTAAAGATAGTGTGTATTTAGGAGGCAGCAAGGGTCAAACTCAGCCCCGCAGGTGCCTTGACCTATGACCCTTGACTTTCCTACACAAACACACACACACACACACACACACACACATAGACACACACATATGCAGACCTACACCATCAGTGAGTGAGTGATGCTGTTGAGATCAGCTATGTCTCCACAGGGAGCTACACAAAGCAGCAAGTGTATGTCAGTTTGAGTGTGTGTGTGTGTGTGTGTGTGTGTGTGTGTGTGTGTGTGTGTGTGTGTGTGTGTGTGAGAGAAGGTCTGCATTGATTTGACAAACAGAGGCTAAAGACAAGAAGACTACAATGACCTTTGGCCGTTTCAGGATGTGCGTGTCTGTGTGGGCGCATAATCACGACACGGTGATGGCTTATGTGTGCAATTTCTTTTTGATGTTTTTTTTTTTTGTTTTTTTTTTACAACAATGTGCCACTATATGTCAGAGGCCCGTTTCTCAAAAGCATTCGGATTTATAATTGTTTTAATTTTGATTAGAAATAGAAAAAGAGTGAAATTCTCGGCCTATACAATGCTTACAATAACACATTTCTGCAATAGTTGATGCTCGGGTTAGTTTATGTTATTTTTGTTGCTAAGAAAACATAAAAATCTTCATTTTAAGTCCCTTTATCACACTGGCACAAGTCAATAATACATTTTGTTGACACAACTTAATGTAACATGGTGAAAAGACAGCTTATTTTGTATATTTAGGTTGTTGGAGTCAAAATACATTTTTGTTTGATTATTCCTCTTTTTTGTTTTGATCTTAATTTAATAATTGTTTAATAGGTGTGGCTGTGATGATGACCACATGTGCAATTCATCATGGGTGTTGTGAGGTTACAAATACCTGCCGTGTGATGTGGGCGGTGTGCGTGAGACAACCCCAAACAATTTTCTGACAGTGAGCCACAGCGTAAATTAGTGTTCGGCGGTTTCAGTGTTTTTTTGTTTTTTGTTTTTTTTTATATTAAGTAACCTATTTTGTTTATTTATAGAGAGCATTTTGAACAACTATTGTGACCCATTTTGAATAGTTGGACTTGATATATGTCAATAAATGGATTGGTATATCCAAAGACAAAGAAAACCATTTGTGCACGTGTCAAAAAATACAATATAGTAGTATTATTTAAACGTAAAGCCACTACATAGGTCAATATCAATGCTCAACTTATATGTCTGTGTATCTATATTGTAGTTTATAGATTGCAAATTTTAAAAATATGTTGCAGATCTACCATCTTTGCAGATTTTTTGGCCAGATGTTAAACAAACAAGGAATTCTGTATTTATTACCATCTTATTTGTATATTTGGACCCTGATCATATACTAAAAGCTTAATTGATTGACTTAAAACTACCAGGAAAACAAGAAAACATAGAGAAGCAAACATTAACATGCAGAAAAAAACATTACTTACAAATATAATAATGTAAACTAAGCATATATTAATGTTGTTGCATAAAAGTAACTCATTTTTGTTCATGTAAAGTTGATTGTCTGAGCATCATGTGACCTCCAGTTTATAATACAGTCCATATTTTACGAGAATTCCCAGAAATCCACACAGCGCAGTCTTTCCTGACTGATATAAGGCGTAAAGCACATGTGGCCACCTCCGCCCCTCACCCTCATCTGTGTTGCCATGGCGCTGAAGTGTGATTAGAACTCTGGCTAACCAACATGGCTGACGATATTGACTTCCTGTCTAGTTCATGCAAACAGGATGTGACAGATTTAATTTGTTTGTCAGCCCACCTTAATTTAAACAGAAGAGTGAAAGTGGGAGAAAGGCAAAGACTGAGGCGGGGGGAACGAGAGCGCGGCTTTCGCACGAGCGCGCTCACATTCTGATTGGCTCACTTGCAATTAAAATGAGCGGTGGGTGCGTCGGCGCTTGTGAAGGTCTGAATGTGTTTTCATGTGGTTTTAGGGGTTGATATACATGTGATTTTATTACACCGCAATGAATTAATACAAGTATGAGTTCATGATCCAGCAAGACGGAGAGAGAAAAAGATGAAAACACACCAGAAAAAAGGACGAGGGACTGACTTAAAGGGGTCATATTTTGCTAAACCCACTTTTATTAGTCTTTGGTTCATTTATTTGTGTATTTGGACCCTAATAGTTCCTAAGTTTGAATTTGAACCCTCCAGGTGCTGCAAAGTTATCTTTATATTCATTCCTGCAAAAATGGAGTGTATTTCCACAACTGTTTCAATTCCTGCTTAATTTGTTATATCAGACATGACCCATTTGGATGTTCAGAGGCTCTGTAGTTACCATAGAAACACCGTCATCTTCTACAACACTGATTCACCAGTAAATCCCATGGTGTTGGATCAATGACAGTGGATGGAGATACTTGTTTTTATGTTCAGTTAAAGGGGTCATATTTATCTAAACCCACTTTTATTATATTAGTCTTTGGTTCATTTACAGGGCGGGGGAAGCAAAATTTACAATGAACATTTAGTTGTTTTTTCTCAGCAGGCACTACGTCAATTGTTTTGAAACCAAACATATATTGATGTCATGATCATACCTAACACTATTATCCATACCTTTTCAGAAACTTTTGCCCATATGAGTAATCAGGAAAGCAAACGTCAAAGAGTGTGTGATTTGCTGAATGCACTCGTCACACCAAAGGAGATTTCAAAAATAGTTGGAGTGTTCATAAAGACTGTTTATAATGGAAAGAAGAGAATGACTATGAGCAAAACTATTACCAGAAAGTCTGGAAGATACTATTAAAGAAAAATGGGAGAAGTTGTCACCCGAATATTTGAGGAACACTTGCGCAAGTTTCAGGAAGCGTGTGAAGGCAGTTATTGAGAAAGAAGGAGGACACATAGAATAAAAACATTTTCTATTATGTAAATTTTCTTGTGGCAAATAAATTCTCATGACTTTCAATAAACTAATTGGTCATACACTGTCTTTCAATCCCTGCCTCAAAACATTGTAAATTTTGCTTCCCCACCCTGTATTTGTGTATTTGGACGATAATATGTTTATGTTTATGTTTATGTTTATGTTTACGCATTTGGCAGACGCTTTTTTCCAAAGCGACTTACAGGGGAAAACCAATTAAATCACTCAATCAATCAAATTTTATTTATATAGCGCCAGATCACAAAAAAGTTATCTCTTGACATTTTATATATAGAGTTGGTCAAAACCAGACTCTAAGTCAATTCTACAGAAACCCAACAGAATCCCAACAGAATCCTCCAGGAGCAAACACTTGTGACTGGTGACAGTGGCGAGGAAAAACTTCCCTTTAACAGGCAGAAACCTCGAGCAGACCCAGACTCCTGGAGGATGGCCGTCTGCCTTGACCAATAGTATAATAATAGTTCATACAGTTTGAATTTGAACCCTCCAGGTGCTGCAAAGCCATCTTTATATTCATTCCTGCAAAAATGGAGTGGATTTCTACAACCTGTTTTAATTCCTGCTTAATTTGTTACGTTTTATAACTAGTCACAACATTTGCACATATAAGGTCAAGACTTTAGATGAACATTTCTCAGAGTACGACATAATTGTTTGTCAACAGCAGCGGTTGTAGTCCATACTGAAAATATGTCCAAACTTCAAGCCGATTACCTAAAATGTTCAGGTGTTGGTTGTATTAACGAACAGAGTGTAAGTCAACAACCTGGAGGGGGTGGGGCTCATGTGGCTCATGTGCATTTAAAGGGCCAGCGCTCAAAACCACCTTTCTGGTGTCATTACTCAGAAATAGGGTTGAAGATGGACCTGTGGAGTTGAATTAATGAAGAATTCAGACCCAAGCAGAGCATTTACAGTTCATGTAGACCACAGGGAAATGCTTTTAAATGCATAATTCCATTTGAAAAAGCAAAATATCACTCCTTTCAGAAAAATCTAATCAGATTTAAGCATATTATCTGATGTTTTAAATGATAAATGACATCAAGTATAATGGAAAGTTGGGAACGTTGTACACACAATAGTATACAATAAGTACATAATATATGAATATTATTTTAAAAAAAAAACTTGCTTAAGTTATGATCATATTAATTCTTGTTGTGTATAAGAATTGATGTTAAACTTTCTTCTATCAAACAAGGGAGTGACGTAAAGTAAGACTAGCAGCCACTTTGCTACACATTTAGATTTACTAGATTTGACAAATGTAACTTCAATATTAAGTCTGAATTCCAGACCTCACAACATCCCCTCAGATTCACTCGTTTTGTTTGTGTCCTGATTTGTGTTGAAGTGTGTTTATTGTCACTCTGACAATCTCTAAATTTAAATTCCTTTTAAAAAAGCAAAATATTACTCATTTAAAGGCTAAGATTATGTGAGAAACAGGAAAAGGTTGAAGAAGGAGGAAAAAACACTAAAAAGAAAGAGGAAAAACGGGGAGTGGGGGGTGGGGGGGTGCAGTTACCTTACAGACAGCTTCAAGATGTGGCATGAAGCAGATGGACGGACTCGACTTCAATGTGTCTGAGAGACAATTGTGATGGTGGAGGAGAGTGAGAGTGTGACAGTGAATACACAGGGCTGCATTACGGCTTAAATCATTGATTGCTCCCCTTTCTCTCCACCTATCTATCTATCCATCCATCTATCTGGCTCTCTTTCCTCCATTCTCCTGTTCTTTTCAGTCTCTTCACCTCAGACGTATCAGTGACAGTAACACAGGCATCCTGACGCGTCTTCTTAGTCTTCTCTCTACCTCTATTCTTTGTCTTTCTCCTCGTCTTATGACAGCTGTTGTTCCTCTGTGAAGCTTCAAAAAATCCTCTGCATTCATTCCATCAGGACGACTCCACGTACGCATACGTACTGTTTTCTTAGTATCACTTCTGCGTTATTGATCGTTTCTCATTGTTCCTAAAAAGTCAGTAATGTCAGCTTCTGTTTACATTAAACCAGTGTTTCTCAAACTGTGGGGTGGCTCTCTAGGGGAGGCGTGAAGGCTTACTGGGGGGGTAGGGCTGGGTATCATGGCCCATTTCCTTAATCGATTCGATTTTGATTCATAAGGTTCTGAATCGATTGATCACGATTTGGCTTGATCTGATATCAATTCGATTCAGTAATAACTGATTGATTCGGATTCATTATTTCAGTAACACTATCTTTTCTACTCAACCTGTTTTCCTTTATAAACAAATTGTCAGATGCAGTCAAGTTCATCCTCATTTTACGAGGTCAGCTGGTGATGGCCAGGTTATGTTGCCACATCCAAAATCAAATGCTTTAAAGGGGACAGTTATTTATCGTGCCATCAATCATTTGAATAATTGCCCCTGAACATACAGAAATTGAATGGTCAATCATCTTTCAAGTACCATCTGAGAAGGCACTATTTAAATATCTGAGCAGGTCCGATATGGAGGGAGTGTATGTTATTTTGTTTGATGGATACAACTCATGAATGTAATAACTAATCCTATATTTTTCTGATGATGTCTTAATGATGTTAATAATGGTTATTATTTTTAGATTTGAACTGTTAATAATGTGAATTGTGATTGTCATGCATATCATGAATTGTTATGTTGTATTTTGTATTGACGCTCCATTCTGACTGGCTGACGTTCTGTGACGCTGCGCTCTCATTGGCTGGCGTTCTGTGATGCTATGCTCTCATTGGCTGACGTTCTGTGACGTTGAGCTCTGATTTGCTGACGTTCTGTGACGCTATGCTCTCATTGGCTGATGTTCTGTGGCGCTCCGCTCTCATTGGCTGACGTTCTATGGCGCTGCGCTCTGAGTAGTTGATTTTCTGTGACAATGTGCTCTGATTGGCTGACGTTCCGTGACGCTCCGCTGTGATTGGCTGGCGTTCTGTGACGCTGCGCTCTGATTGGTTGATATTCTGTGACGCTCCAATCTCATTGGCTGATGTTCTGTGACGCTCCGCTCTCATTGGTTGGCGTTCTGTGACGCTGCGCTCTCATTGGCTGACATTCTATCACGCTCCAATCTCATTGGCTGATGTTCTGTGACACTGCGCTCTTGTTGGCTGACGTTCTGTGACGCTGCACTCTGATTGGTTGATATTCTGTGACGCTGTGGTCTCATTGGCTGGTGTTCTGTGACACTGCGCTCTCATTGGCTGACATTCTGTGACGCTCCAATCTCTTTGGCTGATGTTCTGTGACACTGCGCTCTCATTGGCTGACGTTCTGTGACGCTGCACTCTGATTGGTTGATATTCTGTGACGCTGCGCTCTCATTGGCTGGCGTTCTGTGACACTGCGCTCTCACTGGCCGACGTTCTGTGACGCTCCGCTCTCATTGGTAGATATTCTGTGATGCTGCGCTCTCATTTGCTGGCATTCTGTGACGCTGCATTCTCCTTGGCTGACGTTCTGTGATGCTGCGCTCTGATTGGCTGGTGTTCTGTGACGCTGCGCTCTGATTGGCTGGCATTCTGTGACGCTCTGCTCTGATTGGCTGATGTTCTGTGACGCTGCGCTCTCATTGGCTGGCGTTCTGTGACGCTCCAATCTCATTGGCTGATGTTCTGTGACACTGCGCTCTTGTTGGCTGACGTTCTGTGATGCTGCACTCTGAATGGTTGATATTCTGTGATGCTGCGCTCTCATTGGCTGGCGTTCTGTGACACTGCGCTCTCATTGGCTGACGTTCTGTGATGCTGTGCTCTGATTGGCTGGCATTCTGTGACGCTATGCTCTCATTGGCTGACGTTCTGTGACACTCCGCTCTCATTGGCTGACGTTCTGTGAGGCTCCGCTCTGATTGGTTGATTTTCTGTGACGCTGCGCTCTGATTGGCTGGCATTGTGTGACGCTATGCAATCATTGGCTGACGTTTCGTGACGCTCCGCTCTCATTGGCTGACGTTCTGTGAGGCTCCGCTCTCATTGGTTGGCATTCTGTGACACTGCGCTCTGATTGGCTGACGTTCTGTGACGCTGCGCTCTGATTGGCTAGCGTTCTGTGACGCTCCACTCTCATTGGTTGGCATTCTGTGATGCTGCGCTCTCATTGGATGACGTTCCGTGACGCTGTGCTCTCATTGACTGATGTTCCGTGACGCTCCGCTGTGATTGGCTGGCGTTCTGTGATGCTCCGCTCTCATTGGCTGGCGTTCTGTGGCGCTGCGCTCTCATTGGTTGGCGTTCTGTGACGCTCCGCTCTGATTGGCTGATGTTCTGTGACACTGCGCTCTCATTGGCTGGCGTTCTGTGACGCTCCGCTCTCATTGGTTGGCGTTCTGTGACGTTATGCTCTCATTGGCTGACATTCTGTGACGCTGCGCTCTGATTGGCTTGCGTTCTGTGATGCTATGCTCTCATTGGCTGACGTTCTGTGACGCTGCGCTCTCATTGGCTGACGTTCTGTGAGGCTCCACTCTGATTGGTTGATTTTCTGTGACGCTGCGCTCTGATTGGCTGGCGTTCTGTGACGCTATGCTCTCATTGGCTGGCATTCTGTGACACTGCGCTCTTGTTGGCTGACGTTCTGTGACGCCGCGCTCTCATTGGCTGGCGTTCTGTGATGCCCCGCTCTCATTGGCTGGTGTTCTGTGACGCTCCGCTCTCATTGGCTGATGTTCTGTGACACTGCGCTCTCATTGGCTGACGTTCTGTGACACTCCGCTCTGATTGGCTGGCGTTCTGTGACGCTGCGCTCTCATTGGCTGCTCAAAATAAACAAATGAATGAATGAAAAAAAAGCCTGTTTTGTTTAAAATCATGGTTTCCTGGTGCTTTTTAAGGCTACAAACTCAAAAAAGACTGCTCTAGGTAATTTGCAAATGCCCATATTCCTGTGACTTTAATAAAGGAAGCCTCAAATCATCATAACTTTCACCGCAATTTTTTGGAAAAGCCTTTTAGGCCGCAACAATCCAAAAAGAAATCCGGCGAAATCCTGGAGGGACTGGCTTGTCACTTTGGTGGCAGCTAATGGGGATCCTTTTAAACATTACACATTCATTTAGTGATACCAAAGTACAATTTTGAGCTGTAACCTGATTATTTGATTACCGCAGCCATGCAACATATCAATACTGTTATCAATATTGAAATTAGAAAGGAAGTAAATATGAAATTTCAGCAGCAAATATCAAACCTCCTCTTAAATAATGAACGGGACAGAAACATTTCCATATTTCTACAGTGGCTCAGAACGGACTTCTTCATCATCTTTATTCTGTTTTGTGGCTGGTGCTTCTAGCGTTAAGTCGCATTAGTATCACCTATGGCTGAGTGTGGTTAGTTAATATTAAAAGTTAATATTCCTAGAATGACCGGCTTTCGCAACTCACCTCGGAGAGCCTCCTGAAACCTGGACTTGTAACCCATACAGGCCGATACTGTGATTACAATTAACTCTGCAGCCTTATTTAACCTTCACACTACAATAAAAATCCACAATGGGTGTCGTTCTTTACTTTCACTAGTAGACTGCAGGTTTTCTAGGTGTTATAATGTCAGATATGTCCTTTTCAAGTTTTATCATGTTTGTGTCAAGCTTTAGAGTTAACTTGTAAAACTAAAATGACTGTTTTCTGGGGCCTAATACAGAGAAATGGCTCTAAAAATGTATCAGATTATTGATAATGAATATAGTATTTGGTAAATAACTGTTGTTAGTTTGGATGATGGTTTGGTTTGGAACACCAGAATCACCACAGTGCATTTTAGATATTATGCTAGCAGAAACTGTCACACTATTCATGAATTAATGAGTAATTTCACTGTTTTCTAGTTTGTTTAGTTTGATGTTTTATCAATTGTCTGACATTCATCAATGATCATGTGTCGTTACAATTTGTTAAATTCAAATTGTATACAGTCAAATTATTCCAACATTGAGTCATGGTTGTTTAAAGGCTTATGTGATGCTTTACTATATCACACTACTCAAATATTTCCTTCATTTCAAAACACATATAATGGGTAAACATACTCATTTTGACACTTATCATGATCATACCCCTCATTTAACACTGTAATAATTCAAATAAATATGGAAGTTGATAAATGTTGCAACATGAGAAGCCATTTTAAACATCTTAAAGCATTATATTCTGTTTGTACACAGTTCGTTAAACCTCATAGCATAATTGCCTACATCATATTTTTGGCCAAATTGAAATATTTGCATAAAATGGAGCAGCAGCGTAAAGTTATGCAGATATCACAGTTCACAAAAATATGACTTAAGCAATTATTTTATGAGGCTAATGACATTATAGTAAATTTGATAAAGGCTGCAGGACTGTAGAGAATCCTTCTTATGCACATCAACACATCTGTTGCCAGTTGAAGAACATAACCCCCAAAACATTATTTTGGTATCCAAATGGAAAGTCACCTTCCAGTGCATCGACACACTGCCACAAGGCTGTGGTTCTGGTTTGTTACCACGGAGACGAGCACGCAGAGTGGCGGTTGCTGTGTGGCAACAATGCTTGTCTTGGCAGGGAAACGGCCAGCGCTGAGGTCGACTGACAGCCACACACACACATAGATACATACATACATACATGTACACACACACACACACACTTGCATGCTCTCTCTCCTCAAGGCTGAGCGAGCGAGGCGGGTGGGGGCGGCGAGGGCGACTGTGTCTGCATGTGACTGAGTGTGTGTGTGTGTGTGTGTGTGTGACAGTGTTAAGCAGGCGAGGGTGACAGTGATGTGACACTGGTGAAATAATTATGAGTCCAAAACAGGGCTGACAGGGAGCAGCCCGTGCCCTTCAACTATCTGTCAACTGTCATTAACATAGAGCCCTGATACACAGCCGGAGGACAGAGAGGCAGAGAGATGGGAAGGGAAGAGAAGTGAGGACTGCAAAACTACACAGGGCAATACGGCTGAAATAACCCGTCTTAAAAAGTCATGTAATCTAGCACTGAGTCTCCGAAATCTTTGCTTCATGAGAGCAGATTCGGCTCCTCTGCATGACCCGTTTTATTTTTTTTTTCCTCCTGACTTGCAATGACGGCATGAGAGAGAGATTGAGACATGTGGAAAAAGAGAAAGATGAGATGTAGAGCTGATATGAGCGACAAAACGAAACACTGAACGAGCAGGAGAAGAGACAAAGGATATGAATGATGAGGAGATTCGTTTTCACCATCAGAAATCTCTCTCACACACTTGTAAAGAGAAAAAAACAGGCCTATTCTGATCAGTTTGTGTTAAAAACAGGCCTATTCTGATCTGTTTGCGTTAAAAACAGGCCTATTCTGATCAGTTTGTGTGAAAAACAGGCCTATTCTGATCAGTTTGCGTTAAAAACAGGCCTATTCTGATCAGTTTGTGTGAAAAACAGGCCTATTCTGATCTGTTTGTGTTAAAAAAACAGGGCTATTCTGATCAGTTTGCGTTAAAACAGGCCTATTCTGATCAGTTTGTGTTAAAAACAGGCCTATTCTGATCAGTTTGTATTAAAAACAGGCCTATTCTGATCAGTTTGTGTTAAAAACAGGCCTATTCTGATCTGTTTGCGTTAAAAACAGGCCTATTCTGATCTGTTTGTGTTAAAAAAAACAGGGCTATTCTGATCAGTTTGTGTTAAAATCAGGCCTATTCTGATCTGTTTGCGTTAAAACAGGCCTATTCTGATTAGTTTGTTTTAAAAACAGGCCTATTCTTATCTGTTTGCGTTAAAAACAGGCCTATTCTGATCAGTTTTTGTTAAAAACAGGCCTATTCTGATCTGTTTGCGTTAAAACAGGCCTATTCTGATTAGTTTGTTTTAAAAACAGGCCTATTCTGATCAGTTTTTGTTAAAAACAGACCTATTCTGATCTGTTTGTGTGAAAAACAGGTAAATTCTGATCAGTTTGCATTAAAAACAGGTTTATTCTGATATGTTTGCATTAAAAACAGGCCTATTCTTTTCAGTTTGTGTGAAAAACAGGCCTATTCTGATCTGTTTGTTTTAAAAACAGGCCTATTCTGATCAGTTTTTGTTAAAAACAGGCCTATTCTGATCTGTTTGTGTGAAAAACAGGTAAATTCTGATCAGTTTGCATTAAAAACAGGTTTATTCTGATATGTTTGCGTTAAAAACAGGCCTATTCTGATCAGTTTTTGTTAAAAACAGGCCTATTCTGATCTGTTTGTGTGAAAAACAGGTAAATTCTGATCAGTTTGCATTAAAAACAGGTTTATTCTGATATGTTTGCGTTAAAAACAGGCCTATTCTTATCAGTTTGCGTGAAAAACAGGCCTATTCTGATCAGTTTTTGTTAAAAACAGGCCTATTCTGATCTGTTTGCGTTAAAACAGGCCTATTCTGATTAGTTTGTTTTAAAAACAGGCCTATTCTGATCTGTTTGTGTGAAAAACAGGTAAATTCTGATCAGTTTGCATTAAAAACAGGTTTATTCTGATATGTTTGCGTTAAAAACAGGCCTATTCTTTTCAGTTTGCGTGAAAAACAGGCCTATTCTGATCAGTTTTTGTTAAAAACAGGCCTATTCTGATCTGTTTGTGTGAAAAACAGGTAAATTCTGATCAGTTTGCATTAAAAACAGGTTTATTCTGATATGTTTGCGTTAAAAACAGGCCTATTCTTATCAGTTTGCGTGAAAAACAGGCCTATTCTGATCAGTTTTTGTTAAAAACAGGCCTATTCTGATCTGTTTGCGTTAAAACAGGCCTATTCTGATTAGTTTGTTTTAAAAACAGGCCTATTCTGATCTGTTTGTGTGAAAAACAGGTAAATTCTGATCAGTTTGCATTAAAAACAGGTTTATTCTGATATGTTTGCGTTAAAAACAGGCCTATTCTTATCAGTTTGCGTGAAAAACAGGCCTATTCTGATCAGTTTTTGTTAAAAACAGGCCTATTCTGATCTGTTTGCGTTAAAACAGGCCTATTCTGATTAGTTTGTTTTAAAAACAGGCCTATTCTGATCTGTTTGTGTGAAAAACAGGTAAATTCTGATCAGTTTGCATTAAAAACAGGTTTATTCTGATATGTTTGCATTAAAAACAGGCCTATTCTTTTCAGTTTGTGTGAAAAACAGGCCTATTCTGATCTGTTTGTGTTAAAAACAGGCCTATTCTGATCAGTTTGTGTTAAAAACAGGCCTATTCTGATCAGTTTGTGTTAAAAACAGGCCTATTCTGATCAGTTTTTGTTAAAAACCAGGCCTATTCTGATCTGTTTGCGTTAAAAACAGGCCTATTCTTATCAGTTTGTGTTAAAAACAGGCCTATTCTGATCTGTTTGTGTGAAAAACAGGTAAATTCTGATCAGTTTGCATTAAAAACAGGTTTATTCTGATATGTTTGCGTTAAAAACAGGCCTATTCTGATCAGTTTTTGTTAAAAACCAGGCCTATTCTGATCTGTTTGCGTGAAAAACAGGCCTATTCTGATCAGTTTTTGTTAAAAACAGGCCTATTCTTATCAGTTTGCGTGAAAAACAGGCCTATTCTGATCAGTTTGTGTTAAAAACAGGCCTATTCTGATCTGTTTGTGTTAAAAACAGGCCTATTCTAGTCAGTGTGTGTTAAAAACAGGCCTATTCTAGTCAGTGTGTGTTAAAAACAGGCCTATTCTAGTCAGTGTGTGTTAAAAACAGGCCTATTCTAGTCAGTGTGTGTTAAAAACAGGCCTATTCTAGTCAGTGTGTGTTAAAAACAGGCCTATTCTAGTCAGTGTGTGTTAAAAACAGGCCTATTCTAGTCAGTTTGTGCGGCCTTATACCTAAAGTGTAATGGATGGACAGCACTTTCTATCCAGTAAATGCTAAAACCTCACCAAAACCCACTGCATGTTTGAGTGCAAAAGTGAAATAACATGATTTTCCCTGTCTATTATGAAGGAAAAATGAAAGAAATGAAAGGCAGACATTCAAATTTTAACATTTTTCCCACCTAAATCTATATCTTTAACTCCACATTTTCACCAAATGTTGAATTGAACCCAGGACCTTCTTGCTGTGAGGTGACAGTGCTATCCACTGCACCACCGTGTTGCCCTTAATTACAAATTTTTTACTTATTTTCTCATCAGTTTGCACACAACAGAGCTAAAGTTGAGTGATGCCAAAATGTAAATCTGTGTCATGTACAATTTATCCTTTTAGTCAAATGTTTTCTGGCTACATGAACTCCAGACAAAACATGATACGCTCTTTACTGAAACTATATGCCTTTCCTGACTCAAACATGGACACAATTAATATTTTACAAGAAGAAAACAGGTTCTAGGAAAAATCTCCTGACAAATAATTGCAGTTTGCAATTTTCAGAAAACAAAACTTGACTAATCGAATTAATTTGATATATTAAGAGCTCCAAAGCGTTAAAAACTCGGCTTTCGTTCTTCTTTGCGATAAGCATTGAGGCTGCTGTTCTCTATGCAAATTTCCTGTTTTAAAGGGTAATCGTAGAAAAATGTACACGCTCACTTTTCGAGACTTCGCTGTCAAAAGCCTCACCCCTTGAGATGTCTTTCTTCTGTAAATGTGTGTGAAAGTGTTTCTACAGCAGGCTGCGGATTGATATGTGGATTAGACGAGAACCCGGGTGAAATATGTCATGGAACACTGTGTTACCAAGAGTCAGGGTGTAAAACGCCTCAGTGTACATAACTCTTCTTAACGGGGAGTAAATCCCTCCTCAAAACAAGAAGACACACAGTACATTTCGCAACAGTATATTTGGAAATAAATCTCACATGATGCTCCATGAAACACTCAAAGTGAGGACGAGAGAGGAAGAGTGGGAGCGGAAAGAAGAGAGGGAGATGAGAGGGGGATTTATGGACATGGGGGGGGATATCCCAGTGCCTAAGACGAGCCAAATGGCCAACAACAGACTGACGGACTGAAAACACAAATAAAGAGCCATTTTTATGATGTGAATAGATGGGTTCCCTAGAAGACACTTGGCTGGATTTTATTTGGTCTTGGCTTTGGCCCGAGCCACTACATATTTCTGTTTTATGAAGAGATTCAGCGCCTAAGACAGCGGCTAACACAGTGGGATGAACTATTCACCTGATGTGGAGCGGTAGAAAACCAGAGGAGACCGAAAAATAAGCACGATACAAGTGATAGATCATACTCCAAAGTACACCCTCCTGAGACCCAGGAAATGTCAGGAAAGTACACGTTTTGTTCTTTTTTTCAAATATATTTCATTGATTTTCCATTGTAATGAACATACAGTCATAAACACAGTATAACACACCAAACAACAAAAAAACCTTCTAACCCCCTTCTTCCCACCCTCAATAAGATCTGCGGTGAATAAAATAAAATATTGATAATATCAGTATGTGCATTACATATTGACCATACACACGTTTCAGTGAACATTAAATATGCATACAGACACATATTTGTTCGTTCGTTTGTTTATTTTTTCGAATAATGCATTAAAATCAAACAACAAAGAATTTTATCCTCCTGAGACCGAGGAAAGTGAAATTTTTTGCTTTTTTACATTCAACAATTGTCTTGATTGGAAACTGCATAATGCAACAGTTTTTTTCAGATAAGTTTTAAAATATTTTATTTTTGGTTTTTTTTTTTTTTTTTTTAGTGGAATGTCCTTTGCAACGGACAGCATTTCTTTTTTGTTTTTTTTTGTTGTTTTTTTTAAGTAAAACTGTCAAATTTTTGTCCCCTACAGAGGACAAAAATGCAATGCTGGGTCTAAGGAGGATATAAAAGAAAGTCAAACATTCAAAAACGAGCGGGATGAAGTTTAATTTATAATCTCCCGCCCCCCTTACCCCATCCTTCACCTACCTTAAATTCCTATGTTAGATTCCGTAAGTAACTCAAAAAATCCCACACATATCAGACTAATTTCTGACTATGCACAAAACACAAAATTGCTGTACATGTCAAGGATAGACTGTCCATTTTACAGCAGCATTCATATTAAAATAAACTCAACACATATATCCAATGCCTCATACGTCCATAATTCGGTCATCCTCTTCATTTCTATTTCTATTTCTATTTCACAATACTAATATTCTAGCCACGAAACTAGTAATAAGTTATTTTAAGGTCACAAAGGTGGTTGCAACAGTCCTTGTCCAGTTCTAGACATTTGCACATTCAGGTCATTTATGAAGGTTAGGAAAGAAGACAACATCTCGTAAAAGTCCTCAACTGTTCCTCTTGCCATGTAAGTCAGTTTTTCTAGTGCCAAATCAGATGACAGCTCTGTAATCCAATAATTGGTCAGAGGTAGGTCCCTGAATCTCCTTCAATTTTAAGGCAATTACATGTTTAAGTACACATTTTTAATTAAATATTTGCCTATATTAGAAACATCATGATGAAACCGTTTTTTCAGATGCTTTTTTTTTTAATCATTATTATTATTATTATTATTATTATTATTATTATTATTATTTTATTTTTTTAATAGAATGTCCTTTGCGGTGAACAGTTTATTTTTACTTTTTTAGGTTTTGTATTAAGCTGTGAAACTCTTGTGCACAAACACGGACAGAAAACCCATAGCTGGGTCTTAGGAGGATACAGTGTGTAACCGACGTAAACATTAATACCTCAAGTAAAGGACCAGTGTGTAGGATGTTCTCCTGATTTCCACAGGGAGAAGCTGCACGGTGTGACCACATAGTCTTTTTGACAGTTTTGATTGCTTTTACTGTGCTGCTGTAACTTATAAACATTAACCCTTTAAGCACCCAAGTGTCAATATTGCAACTCGAAGCACTCGGAGAGCGCAGACCTCCGCCAAGGCTGATCAGTGCCCCCCCCCCCGTGGGCCCCCCCACGCCAAGGAGGTTATGTTTTTGCCAGGGTTTGTTTGCTTGTCTGTCTGTTTGTCTGTCCGTTAGTGCGCAACATAACTCAAAAAGTTATGGACAGATTTTGATGAAATTTTCTGGTCTGCACCCCCCCCGTGGGCCCCCCCACCCCCGATCACCACCAAAATTTAATCATTTCTTCCTTATCCCATTTCCAACAAACCCTGAAAATTTCATCAAAATCTGTCCATAACTTTTTGAGTTATGTTGCACACTAATGGACAGACAAACAAACAAACCCTGGCAAAAACATAACCTCCTTGGCGGAGGTAACAAGCAACATAACTGACTGAAACAGACCATAGCTGCAGATAGAGTCACCAAATCTTGTTACCACCTCCCACCAATAGATGGTGGACATGTGCCCCTTCAAGTCTAACAGCATTTCAGGACATGTTTTTATTCAAAGTGAAGAAGAAAATCCAGTTTAAAGGCGTGGTCCTGAGCTGGTTTAGTAAGTAATTAAGTAAAGTTTATTTAGTTTTTTTGTTTGTATAGGTAAGGACAGATTTGTCTACTCTGCTTCCTGGATAAAAAAGCGACCAACATTTACTGCATTTTACTTTCTACTAGTGTTTAAGTTTATTTATTTTAAAGATAAGATGGAAAAGAAACACAAAGAAAACGTCCATGTAAATATGTTCAAAGTTCAATTTCACAAAAAAAAAAATTATGCAATCCAATATGGCCGCTGCCTTGTGATATGCAAATTAGGTGAGTACATTTACTCCCATCATAAGCTTTGGGTCATAACCAATATTTTTCTCAGGTACAGTATAACTTTATCTCTAATCACTTCCAAGCTGCAGCTTTTTGAAATCTTGATATCAAAATTGAATATATATTAAAAAAAAAAAAAAAAAACTTCGGTGCCTAAAGGGTTAATACAGTTACGTGGCGTTCAGAATGACATGGATCAAATATTTGCAGCCATGTTTAACCCATACAGGCAGTTCCCAAATTATTTTTTTCTCTCTATTTAACATTTCTTAAGTGATAAGTTACCATTTATTATAATATTATTGTCTGTATTTTCAGTGAAAATCAGGTATTTTCAGATATTTAATTCGTTTATCATATAAATGTTCACAAAAGCTCGGAGCAAAGTTTAGGGTTGTTATATCAAAAACAAAGACATCTGAAGAAAAAGTGATTCTTTTAGCAAAATCTACATCAAACAGCTGTGTCCATCCACTGTCATTGATCCTTTCTCGATGGGTTTTACTGGTGAATCAATGTTGTAGAAGATGATGTTGCCACGATAACTACAGAGCCTCTCAACGTCCAAATGGGTCATATCTGATGACCATGGAAAGACGACAAACTGCATTTTACACCAATTATTTACAAGTATTGATAGAATTAATCAATCAAACATTTTAGATCAGTAGATGCTCTTGGTTGTCTGTGGATATTTGGGTTTTTAGATTGAGTTCAGTGGAAATCAGGAGGTCATGGGGAGGTTGCAGATTGCATCCAAATGAATAAATACCAGAAACAAAGGAAAAAAAAAAATTAAAAGGAGGTGGTCGGGTGGATAAAAGAAAAAACAAAGCTCTGAGGAAACCCTTCGCATTGCCATGTGTCACCCTGACCCGAAGACAGGATGTGACGAGTTTGAGGTGAGAATATGTGAAGAAATCTAAACAGTGATCGGTAATTAAAGCATGTTTGATCCCAGCACCTGTCTGAAAACACCTGTGATTAGACCAAATCTTGTCAAAACCTTCTGTTAGAATTCCTACAGGATGCAAACAGCACACAGAACGAAGTACAGGAAGTCTAGTTTTCAGACCAGTTGAATTATGGTGGAATTGTTGCCCATTGACACGATGTACTGAAGCTTTGACAAGTTACACCAACAAGTCCAATGATTTTGTTATGCAACTGTTTTGCAGAGGTCACCTTTTTTTTTTTTTTAACTGTGTCAGCAAGTTAGCATCACCTCTCATTCATACTTCAGAAGGTCAAAAATGCAACCTGGAGGCTTTAAAAAGGACCAAAAAATAAGTGATGGTGACTTAATCTTCTTCTTTTAGACAGTTTATTAAGAGGACCAGCCATATACAGGGTGGGGAAGCAAAATTTACAATATTTTGAGGCAGGGGTTGAAAGACAGTGTATGACCAATTAGTTTATTGAAAGTCATGAGAATTTATTTGCCACAAGAAAATGTACATAATAGAAAATGTTTTTATTCTATGTGTCCTCCTTTCTCAATAACTGCCTTCACACGCTTCCTGAAATTTGCGCAAGCGTTCCTCAAATATTCAGGTGACAACTTCTCCCATTCTTCTTTAATAGTATCTTCCAGACTTTCTCGTAATAGTTTTGCTCATAGTCATTCTCTTCTTTCCATTATAAACAGTCTTTATGGACACTCCAACTATTTTTGAAATCTCCTTTGGTGTGACGAGTGCATTCAGCAAATCACACACTCTTTGACGTTTGCTTTCCTGATTACTCATATGGGCAAAAGTTTCTGAAAAGGTATGGATAATAGTGTTAGGTATGATTATGACATCAATATATGTTTGGTTTCAAAACAATTGACGTAGTGCCTGCTGAGAAAAATCAACTAAATGTTCATTGTAAATTTTGCTTCCCCACCCTGTATAGCCAGTGCTGGGAGTAGCATGCTACAAAAGTAATAAATTACAGTAACAGATTACTTTTTTTGCTGTAACGCAGTAGTGTAAGACATTGCTAATCAATTTTCGTAATATTTTACTCATAATTTAATTGTGCAAATGAAAAAAAACAACCAATCAAACAAACAAACAACCCAGCAAGATCGTGAGACCTGAAGGAATCAACGATGTGTCAGGAAAGTTCTATTTCCTGTTGGCTTTCGGCCAATGGGTGAAGACGGCAGTGCCCCCAAAAACAAATGTCCTGCCCCCTCAAATGAAAGTTTGCGAAGTTTCAGGAGGTAGGGAAAAGGTAAATTAGCTTCACAACAGCAGGAGACGTTTCACTCTCCACGTACCCATTATGAGGTACCGCGGCATGGACTGCACCACCTCATATATACGCGCCCCCCCGCCCCCCCATATTGAATAAGTAGGACGGAAACTGGCCGACCTGCGCACGCACCCCCCTCCCCCATACCAAGCCATCAGTTCCACAGGAAACACTGAGCTAGTTAGCATGATCCCTGTGATTAGCAATAACAAGGTAAGCTAACATTTGTATGACTACTTAGAATTCTTTATCAATTGTGGATTTGAACATATAAAATATTGAAAAAAATGCAAGTGCTCCTGCTGGGATTTGAACATCGTAGACTGTAGAGTTACTTACTGAGCTATCCATCCACATGTACATTATTTACGTGTGCAAATTTGTATGGGGGGGGGGGTGTACTTCGCACACACCATTTATGTCAAGATTCTGTATGTGGCTCAAAAGTAATACAGAAATCATGTACCACATTACACTTCTGAGACGGTAATAAATTAAGGTAAGGAATCACTTTAAAATAACTGTAACAAGTAATCTGTAATGAATTACAGTGTGGAAGGAACTAGCATAACACTGTTTAACCCATAAAGACCCAGTGCTACTTCAGTGGCAGTTCCCAGATGATTTTTTTCTCTATTTAACAATTCTATCACCATTTATTATAGTATTATCCTCTGTATTTTGCATTTTTCACTGTGAATCATGTATTTTTCTATATTTAATTTCCAATAACTGATTTAGATATTCATGAAAACTCAGGGTTAATTCAAAGGTTATTATATCAAAATTAAAAAAAAAAAAAAAAAAGAAGAAAATGTGAGTTTTGCAGCAAAGATATAATAGACGGAACATAAACGCAGTGTCTCCATCCACTGTCACTGATCCAACTCCATGGGTTTTACAGGTGAATCAATGTTGTAGAAGATGATGGAGTTTCCACAGTAACAACGGAGCCTCTGAAAGTCCAAATGGGTCATATCTGATGACCATGAAAAGATGACAAACTGCATTTTAAACCAATTATTTACATGAATTGATAGGATTAGTGGATCAACGGGTATTAAACAGTAGAGCCTGACCGATATGGGATTTTTGGGGCCGATATATTGGCCCATATATGAAATAAGAACACTGATCTACACAGGATATAATAATGTTATATTAGATAATTGTGGACAGGTGGATAAACAATTGCATAAATCTTTGTTTATCTCACAAATATAATTGACACAACTTTCAAATGCAAACTATGCAATCACAAAAATAACTAGAAGCACTCGGAGAGCGCAGACCTCCGCCAAGGCTGATCAGTGGCCCCCCCCGTGGGCCCCCCCACCCCCGATCACCACCAAAATTTAATCATTTCTTCCTTATCCCATTTCCAACAAACCCTGAAAATTTCATCAAAATCTGTCCTTAACTTTTTGAGTTATGTTGCACACTAATGGACAGACAAACAAACAGACAGACAGACAGACAAACAAACCCCGGCAAAAACATAATGTCCTTGGCGGAGGTAATTAGAGCCAAAAATATGACTGACCACACAATTATGTTTTCACTCACAAATGTTGATGTGTCTGCCTGGGGGGGGGGAAGCAGTCCATCCTTGTCAGAGCACATGAGCGGGAGATGGGGATGTAGCTCTGTGATTATGTGATTGTATGGGGGGTGTGGGGTGATAGCGTCATTGTCCCAGCAGGAGTGAAAGTGAAACTAACTCGCTTTAAAGTTCCTCTTATTCTCCTGGCAGCACACACACACACACAAACACAGGAGCAGCGAGCGACAGAATCTCCGCACAGCAAAAAAAAGTTAATATATCAGCTACATCGGCTACATATTGGCCGATGTTGATTAACTGGCGATACACTATAATCGGCCCGATTAATCGGTCGGGCTCTATTAAACAGTTTAGATCAGTAGATGGTATCGGTCGTCGGTGGCTCTCTGGGTCTTTATGGGTTAAAACTGACCAAAAACTAAGCAATGGTGATTCAATCTTCTTCTTTTACAGTTTATTCAGGGGACCAGCCTTTATGTAAATATATAGCACACAGTATTTTGCAGCTGCAGGTGATTAGACACCAAAAACTACACAACTATGAATAATATGTTCCACCTCTGTTAATACATGTCACTAAATGTTACACAGGATTCCATTCAAACACTGTAAACTTGACTTTTGTTTGTATTTTGAAGTCAAACACCGATCGTCTTTTTCATCTCTCTCTAAATTACGCCATGAAATTGTTTGGACAGTGAGATGAGTCGAGACATTGTAAAACAAAATTTTACAGCCTGTAAAATAGTCATCACCGTAAAATTAATTGCACCCGTCTCCCCGATCTTTGACAGCGAACATGTGACAGTTGTTGCTTCCACTGGTGGAAGCAGAGATGAGTCAATCTCTTCCTCCGCCTTTCATACAGTATCTCTTTCAATCTCTCACACACATGCTAATCGTTCCCTCTCATTTGCATCCTAATGATTTCACTCTTCCTTTTTAGCCCTTGTCCGATTCCTCTATTAAGTTATCTTCTGCTCGTGCTCCCTCTCATGTCTTTGTGTCGGTGTCTGCTGACTTTTCCATCCGTGTGTCTTTTATGGAGGTTATTATTTGGTATCGCGGGGTGGGATTTCAATAGGTGATGTTTGATCTTTTACAGGAGAGCATGTGCATGTGGCGCTGGAAAGGAAAACAGCAGAACTAATGAAAATGTGTATTTTTATCGGTGTTTGCTGTCAATCGTATGTCCGCAATTTAATGTGTTACTACGTGCAAAAAGACAATAAATCACGCCCAATGAAGCCTTTACTTTTGTTGTTGTTGTTGTATGTTATAATGGCATTAATGAATATTCTATTCTTCTATTATACTTACAGACTTTTTTTAACCCATAAATACCCAGTGCTACTTTTGTGTCAGTTCCTAAAGGATTTTTTCCTCTATATGTAACCTTTCTGAAGTGATTTATCACCATTCATTATATATTATATGCTGTGTTTTGCCTTTATTTCTGTGAAAATCATGTATTTTTCTTTATTTAATTCACTGATGATGTAGGTGTTCATAAAAACTCAGAAAAAAGTTGAAGGTTATTCTATTAAAAACAAAGAAACTGAAGAAAAAGTGAGTTTTTCAGCAAAATATATCATTAACTGAACATAAACCAAGTGTCTCCATCCACTGTCATTGATCCAACTCTATGGGTTTTACTGGTGAATCAATGTTGTAGAAGATGATGGTGTTTCCATGGTAACTACAGAGCCTCTGAGCATCCAAATGGGTCATATCTGATGACCATGAAAAGATGACAACCTGCATTTTACACCAATTATTTACATGATTTGATAGGATTAGTGGATTAACATGTATTAAACAGTTTAGATCAGTTGATGGTTTTGGTCGATGGTGGCTGTTTGGGTCTTTATGGGTTAAAGAAACAGTGTTGATTCTTGTTATGAAATGTACTACGCATAGTGACACTGCTGTTTTATTTCCACATTTATATGAATACTCATAATACTTATATGCATATAGAACTTAAATTTTATGTTTCAAAAGTGTATATTTTCTGTTTTATGTCTTTCCTGCACTTTATTTTTGTATTTGCTGCTGTCAATTTCCCCATAGAGGGAACAACAAAATCTTATATTATCTTATCTTATCTTATCTTAATGTGGAAACACTGTCATCTTCTACAACACCAATTCACCGGTAAACCCATGGATGTGGATGAATGACAGTGTGGATTTTTTTTTTTTTTTTTTTGTACATTGTTGATGTTTCTGTGGTTGATTTTGTATTGTGCACTTTGAAATTTGGTGTCAAATGTAAAGGGAGTTACAAAATAAATTTATTAGTGGATGGAGACACTTTATACTCAGTTTTTACTCAGATTTTATACTCAGATTTTGCTTAAAAAAAAAAAAAAAAAAAAAAAAAAGGTTTCTCCGTTTTTTGATATAATAACCCTCAACTTTAATCTGAGCTTTTATTAACATCTACGTGATCAGTGAATTAAAAATAGGAAAATACCGGATTTTCACTGAAAAAATGCAAAACACAGAGGTTAATATTAGGGATGTCCGATAATATCGCCTGATATTGGCATAAAAATGTAATATCGGTAAATATCGTTCTCGGTTTGTTTGCCTATCATTAAAACTGATAAAATAATGCCTTGATTTTGCCGGCATTTACTGATGCGTAAATGAAGCATTGTTTGTAGCTGAAAGAAATGTGCAGTTCTCAAAACTGTACAGTAGAGTTGCCACACTGTAATAGACTCATGGAGGGAGGGAGAGAAAATAAATAAATGGCTTTTTTTCCACAACTTAAGTTGAAGTATGTATTCTTTGCACAGACTGTTTACATTTTGAAAGCCTTGCTGCATTTGAGAATGCATCCAATGGGACATCACAATAAAATTAGGCATGATGTGTTAATTCCATGACAGGAGATACAGTACAGGCCAAAAGTTTGGACACACCTTCTCATTCTTTGCATTTTCTTTATTTTCATGACTATTTACATTGTAGATTCTCACTGAAGGCATCAAAACTATGAATGAACACATGTGGAATTATGTACTTAACAAAAAAGTGTGAAATAACTGAAAACATCTCTTATATTCCAGTTTCTTCAAAGTAGCCACCCTTAGCTCTGATGACTGTTTTGCACACTCTTGGCATTCTCTTGATGAGCTTCCAGAGGTAGTCACCTGAAATGGTTTCCTAACAGTCTTGAAGAAGTTCCCAGAGATGCTTAGCACTTGTTGGCCCTTTTGCCTTCACTCTGCGGTCCAGCTCAACCAAACCATCTCGATTGGGTTCAGGTCCGGTGACTGTGGAGGCCAGGTCATCTGGCGCAGCACTCCATCACTCTCCTTCTTGGTCAAATATCCCTCACGCAGCCTGGAGGTGTGTTTGGGGTCATTGTCCTGTTGAAACATAAATGATGGTCCAACTAAACGCAAACCGGATGGAATGGCATGTCACTTCAGGATGCTGTGGTAGCCATGCTGATTCAGGTTGCCTTCAATCTTGAATAAATCCCCAACAGCGTCACCAGCAAAGCACCCCCACACCATCACACCTCCCCCTCCATGCTTCACGGTGGGAACCAGGCATGTAGCATCCATCCGTTCACCTTTTCTGCGTCGCACAAAGACACGGCGGTTGGATCCAAAGATCTCAAATTTGGACTCATCAGACCAAAGCACAGATTTCCACTGGTCTAATGTCCATTCCTTGGGTTTCTTGGCCCAAATAAATCTCTTCTGTTTGTTGCCTCTCCTGAGCAGTGGTTTCCTAGCAGCTATTTGACCATGAAGGCCTGATTCACGCAGTCTCCTCTTAACAGTTGTTGTAGAGATGTGTCTGCTGCTAGAGCTCTGTGTGGTATTCATCTGGTCTCTAATCTGAGCTGCTGTTAATTTGTGATTTCTGAGGCTGGTGACTCAGATGAACTTATCTTCAGCATCAGAGGTGACTCTTGGTCTTCCTTTCCTGGGGCGGTCCTCATGTGAGCCAGTTTCGTTGGAGCGCTTGATGGTTTTTTGCGACTGCACTTGGGGACACATTCAAAGTTTTTGAAATTTTCTAGACTGACTGACCTTCATTTCTTAAAGTAATGATGGCCACTCGTTTGTCTTTACTTAGCTGATTGGTTCTCGCCATAATATGCATTCTAACAGTTGTCCAATAGGGCTGTCAGCTGTGCATCAACCTGACTTCTGCACAACACAACTGATGGTCCCGACCCCATCAATAAGGCAAGAAATTCCACTAAGTAACCCTGACAAGGCACAGCTATGAAGTGAAAACCATTTCAGGTGACTACCTCTGGAAGCTCATCAAGAGAATGCCAAGGGTGTGCAAGGCAGTCATCAGAGCTAAGGGTGGCTACTTTGAAGAAACTAGAATATAAGAGATGTTTTCAGTTATTTCACACTTTTTTGTTAAGTACATAATTCCACATGTGTTCATTCATAGTTTTGATGCCTTCAGTGAGAAACTACAATGTAAATAGTCATGAAAATAAAGAAAATGCGAAGAATGAGAAGGTGTGTCCAAACTTTTGGCCTGTACTGTATGTGATGTTACCTAAAATTAGTTTAATATATCACATATATCAGCAGCGGTATCAGTAGATACCGGAATCT
Source organism: Sphaeramia orbicularis (assembly GCF_902148855.1). Taxonomy (NCBI): domain Eukaryota; kingdom Metazoa; phylum Chordata; class Actinopteri; order Kurtiformes; family Apogonidae; genus Sphaeramia; species Sphaeramia orbicularis. The sequence continues at coordinate 43,868,885 of NC_043973.1, forward strand.
GAAATTAAGCGTTGGATAATATCGGCATATCGGTTTTTGGCAAAAAAGCCAATATCGGACATCCCTAGTTAATATTATAATAAATGCTGATAAATCACTTAAGAAAGGTGAAACATGAAGAAAAATTCATTTAGGAACTGACATAAAAGTAGCACTGGGTCTTTATGGGTTAAATATACAGATAAAGTTCATTATCTGCTACTTTAAGAGTCAACTGTTTAATATCACAAAATAAAAACACTCATAATAAGTTGGAGGAAATGAGCTGTAGCTTTACATACACATATGGACAGTCTTCAGTGTAAGTACGCTGCCTTTTCTCTGCAAAGAACATTCAGGATCCTTCGTTTAAATCAGCATTTAGGTGAATAAAAACATCAATCTGAAGTGCTTTCAGTCAACTGCCCCCGGAGAAAGGAAGCGGAATCAAAGAAATACACAAGTACTGGAATGAACAAATGTAATGTGCATGCATTACAATAGGCTGGTGGTAGATGTGAAGAGCAGCGGACAGCCTGAGATGGATTCACTGCTGAGTGAAGTGTCCAGTAACGATTGAAAAGGTCACTGGTGTCTCCACAGCACCTCTCCAAGCCTCACACACCTTAGCCTCTGATCTGAATAGTGTGTGTGCTGTGTGTAATCTGAATAGTAATAAGGCTGCCTGATAGATTGATGCATAACAGCAAGGAGCATGCAGAGCAGGAAGCCTATTTTGGTGTCAACTCCCTTTATATTCCAGCAGGTCCTTGTTTCATTCAGACATGGTGGTTCCGATGCAGAGCTGTAGGGCTGGGAAATGACTTTAATCAAAGTTGTGCTTCAGTGTTTCTCAGTTCCTGACAATCACAGCGTTTTAGCATTAGATTTTTGTCCACCGTTCGTTTAACATAAAACAAAGATGTGTGGTTTCTGAGCAGACATTCCTATTGTGCACAACTTCGTCTGCTTAAAAAAAAAAAAAAGGATTGTGACAAATCTGCATGAGCTTGATCTGTGTTACGTATTTATTTATTTTTTATTGTCAATTATCATCTTTTTTTTGTGGTGCAATAGGGTGGGAATGCTCATGGGTTTGGGTATTAAAACAAACAAAAAAAAAAAACAATGACTATTATGCTTTTCTGGATGACTCGATATGTAATAGAAACACTTTGAACACTTTTTTTTTGTATGTCTTTACTTTTTGTTTTATTATCTGTTTGTTAAAAAATGTAAAACCTGCTAAAAATAAAGTGTAAAAAAAAAAACAAAACATTTTGAACACAAATCTGCATGAGCTTGTTTGTTTGGAAACATGGAAAAGAAGAAAGATTTTAGTCAGTAAATGAATCCTATACAAAAAAAAGTATGTAAATTTACAATGTTTTACAGGGATCAGTGCAATAACAGAACGTACGCTTGTGAGTGATTTTTTTTTTTTTTTTACTTATTTATTTTACACAAAACCTATTTATTTTAGCTGCTTTTATTTGTGTGTTTAAAGTAGGTTTGAATTTCATTGTACTTACAATAGTCACTTTTCCATTGACCCTCAAATTGTGCGGCTATAACTTCTTCATAAAAATCAACCTCATGGAAAAACAACATTTTCGCCAAAACTCTCAAAACTGCAATGGAAAGACCTTTTTCTGCAACTAGTCACGTGAATAGAAAAAAAAAAAAAAAAAAAAAGAATGTTGACAGATGTTATAACAAGCAAAGAGGAAGAGTTTTAAAAGAAACATGGCGAGGTATGTGTGGACACCAGGAAACTCAATCATTTTTTAAATTTAGGATGGGATAGAGGGGTAATATATAATAACAATGAATATATCTGTAAATCAACACAAAATTTATGTTCGTCGCCATATTTATGGAATTACTTCTCGTGTCATCTCGCAATAATAAACAAACAAATCATCACATTTGTGATTTAATGGAAAAACCGGCATTACACACCTCAATTTTTTTTTTTTTTTTTTACATTTAGTAAATATCACTAGCGCACCATTAATTTCTAATAGGTCACGTCATTTCAAGGGGTAGTGCCAAGTGCAAGGGCCAAGGGGTAAGGGTAAGGGTAAAGGGGAGGGGGAGGGGGAGGGGGAGGGCCAAGGGGTGAATTGGGATTGGGCCTCAGTCATTTTTAATGACTTTACAGATAATTCTTATCTGACAAACAGCATTTGTTCCATCCATTTGAGTGTTTTTTTTGTTTTTGTTTTGCTTTTTTTCTCCCATAAAAGTTTTTTCTCCCATAAAAGTTTTCTAGGCTGACATAAATAGGAAACTGTTCTTAATGCCTGGCAAAATAAAAGTTAAAATGAAAATTAGAGGATGTTGTTGTTGTTCCTTGGATGCATGAGAGCAGAGATGTTTTGGTTTTCAGACGTTTGTGCCTCTTCTCAAATATTCTCAGAAAAAAAAAAAAAGAGAATAAGGCTTTTCTGACTTTGTGTAAAATCAGAATGAATGAGTGCGATTTATGTAAATAAACTGCATGATCCAAGTCACGCTACTTAAATAATGCTACTGGTGGTTCTTCTTTGGTCCTCGTGGTCTTTGCTCTGCTTTGTAGCCTCTGACACAATCACTGGGACTTTGAGGAAGATCAGCGAGAACCGGACTGTCCTTTAACAATTACCAGCCGCTGCGAATATTAACATAATATTAAAATGTCTGCCTCCATCTGCAGTCCTGTCCTGATTGCTATCTTAACCTCTGACTGTGGGGGGGTCTGGGGGGGGGGGGGGGGGGGGGGGGGGGCAGAGCAGTCCAGTCTGCTCAGGAACACCAACAAGACTGAGAGGAGCCGCACTTTAATTCTTCTGCCTGTGATTTCAGGATAATAGGGAAGATGGATAATGTATGCGTGGCAGATATTACTGTCTAGCCGCACAATTCCACGTGCACGCCCACACACACTCAACAGCGGAGACGCACGTGCACGTTTATTAATCTTTGCCACGGAGCGGCGTGGTGTTAGAGGAAGGCTGCGATACAGAGCTATTACATTAGAATCAGCGTGGATCTGTCTCACACACAAACACACACAGCTCTAATCTGCTCAGATAGAAATACCAATGTGTCAAAGTCAGGAGGGCAACTCTTAAATCAAGTAGGGACGGAAGGGAGGAAGGTGAGGATGGATGGAAAGACAGAAAAAAAGGGATTTAGGACAGAAGAATGGATGGAAACAGATATAAGGGAGCTGAGACTTTAACCCTCAAAGACCTAAACGACTGTAAAAGCATCTACTGATCTAAAATGTTTAACCCTTTATCAGGAAAATGACTATTTTTGGTCATTCCTACATATATTACATTACAACAGTGACAGCAACAGTTACAGTGAGTCGACAATCTTAGGTCCAATGTGGTCTACAGGGTCTGTAAGGTCCACCTCTGCATGAACAGTGAGTGGACCTGCTTTGTTAGGTACCATGGAGTAATGGTACTAATGTAAGTACAGCTGCAACAAGTACTCGAGTAACTTGAGAACAAAAAAATCCTTGAATCTCTTTTTTTTTTTTTTTTGCCTCGTAAGGGTCTGAGCCTATTTTGGCCGGTTTTGAGTACTTTTGATTTTGCCTTTATATACTCTATAAAGAAATGTTTACTATACCCATGTTTGGTATCTTTTGTTTTTTCAGCATAACTTCATCTATCTCCTCTACAATTTTTTTTTTCACTATAATCTACTATATCAACACAAAAGGACAAAAAAGACACAAAAAATATAAAATCCGATTTGAAAAATGTATAAAATGTATTGCATAAATAACACAAAAATGCTTAATGAACCTTTTCAAAGACTTTAAAAGTGAATATTGGTTCCAAGTATTAGGTATATAAAATCAAAATTGTAATAACTGAAAACTATACTCAAATATTTGACATAAAAGCATATCTTTACATTGGAGTTTTCTTTGGTTTTCTCCCCCCGGTCCTCCCGGTTTCCACATTCCGTTCAGGTGGGGGTCATCCTCACCCTTACCTGTAATGCTAATGCAGTCTGTGGATTAGAATCCACAGATCCTGTCAGTTTTTTACGTTTTGAGAAAGAACAAAAATTACAATGATATGGTAAGAAATATAACACCCCCCCACCTCATTTTCATACTTTTATTGACATTTGTTTGCTCCGGGTTTAAAACGTCATATCTCTGGTTTTATTTACTTTATCAACATCAAATATAAAGTGGGAGAGTGTTTCAAGTCCACGCTTTCGAAAGCCACTGACCCCCGTGGTCTACATGACCGACTTCTGACGTGTTGAAAATGTCGTGTGATTCAGACATGGGGCCGTGGACCCCTAAGGGTTAATTATTCATTTCATCAAGCAGGTCCGGCTTGGACCGCCATTTACCGCTGGGTCCTGGTGCTTGGTGCCTGGGACGGGCACGTTACTCCCCAGCACACCTGGACACACACCCATGAAAACTAAAACTAAAACTAGAAAATCACTCAGAAAGCACAGACCTCCACCAAGGCAGATCAGTCCCCCCCCAATCACCACCAAAATTTAATCATTTGTTCCTTGTGCCAGTATCAACATTTCCTGAAAATTTCATCAAAATCCATCCATAACTTTTTAAGTCATCTTGCTAATAGGGCTGTGTATTGGCAAGAATCTGGCGATGTGATACAAATCACAATACCAGGATCACGATACAATATATCACGATATATCATGATACTAATAAAGAAATTTTTTGTTTCTTTTTTTTAATGATTATTTCCTTGAAGAATTTAATTACACTAGAAATATGCACAAATACTAAACACATTTTTATTTGATCACAACAGGATCTAATGCTATATCACAAAATGTTCCTGTGTTAAAACTGAAATTATGTTTTACAGATATCACAGTTTAAAATCCTGTTCAAATGTTCATATTCTATTAGTTCATAACTAACATCAGAACATTATTTTTGTGTGATCCCAACAAAGGAACTACCATCTGCTTCTCTCAGACAGTAACAAGTGCTTTTAGGATCCTTCAAATAACCATTATTTAATAAAACAGTGTTAAATAATAAATAAAATATAAACAATAAAGAAAAACAAAAATGAACCTCCACAATATCTACATTTGAATAAATACCTAAAAATATTGATACAGTACTTTTTAATATCAATACAGTATCGTGAAATGAAATATCGCAATATATTACAGAACCGATATTTTCTTACACCCCTACTTGCGAACAGACAGACAAACAAACAAACAGATAAACAAACCCCAATGAAAACATAACCACCTTGGCGGAGGTAATGAGAAAAATGCATTTGGAAGTCACCACAAAGCAGCTCTGGGTCATTTTAAACTAAACCAAAACTAGAAAAGAAATCATCAGCCAACATCCTTTTTTTTTTTCTTGCATCATTTTCCTCACATGTGACACTTTCCATCAACGTTATATTCAAAGGAAACCGTGGAACCACCCAGACCGATAATTACACCTAGTTATCCAGGGCGACCCAACTCCCCACTGACGACCACGGCGTCGTCACAGCGGGCGACAAAGCTGTGACAACGACTCTCCGACCACAGTCCTTCACCTGACATGAAAACCAGACGACCAGAGCCCAACATACGACCAGACCGGCTCCGCACAACACAACCCTTCACAACACACACCATCAGCTCTACTGTTAAAATGTAATTTCACAATGCATATCTCACAGAGAGGGGGGAAAAGGCTGTAATTTGTGGCTGCGCTAATAAATCACACAGATATTATGAGAGCAGGGATTGAGACAGAGGAGAGGAGAGAGACTTTTTAATTATGACTTAAACATCAAACTCAAAACATGTCTCAGGGGAATCTGCATAATGATCCCAGCTCGCTCTTTTTCTCTTTGTTGGAGCCGAGCGTTCTTGATTCCCTTGTTATCATTATTTGGAGTGAAATAAGCAACCTGAGGAAGTTGAGGTGTATATACTCAGATTATATATTTATATGTATGTGCAGTATATCATAGTGTCAGACTATTAATAGAATGTTCTGTTTGGGTTTCATCACATGACTTAATGCTTTATTAATGCTTTTTAATCTCAGAAAGTACAACTTGAAAAGATCATTATGGTGTTTTTTTGTGTTTTACATCTGGTTATAAAGGGAAGAATAGCAGCAAAGAGTAAAAAATCTTACAATAAATAGCTTTAATTAATATACAGATAATATGTACACAAGAGTTCTATCCCTATGTTTCTAAGGTTAAAGTCAGATATAATAACAAGAATTTTGATCCAGAAGCCCATTAATTATACTGTTCTACAATTTCTTAGAAAATATCTGCTTCAGACATTAAATGTGCTAAATCTTACATATTTTGACCCTTTCATGCAGTGGTCACTACAGTGGACAGTTATTCGACAGCTGTTCTCTTGTGTATTCGTGGGTTTTGTTGTTTTAGTTCCTTATCAGCCGACACAGTGGACACTTATGCATCATTCCATACACTGCAATTCATACCATTACTGTAACTTTGCTGTTCTTGATAAACCTGATCTGCAGAAACATATTTGAGTGTAAATCAACTGTTATTTGTTAGACAAAAAGGTTTTTTTTGCATATTATCTCCATGAAGTGAGTAATAACTAGCATTAGAATATGTTAAAATGTGAGAAGACATCAGATTAGCAGCATTAAAATGTTTTTATTTCATTGTTTTCATCTCACTTTCTGATATTGGGTTTTAAACACGTTTCTTTACTTCAAAAATTAAATGCATGGACATTATGTAACTCCATGAAAAGAAAAGAAAAGAAAAAACTCAATCACATTGTTTTTTTCATGCCTGAGTAGGAATAAAAACACTCAAGAAAAAAATCTTGACGAAGGTTGTCATATTTCATGCATGAAAGGGTTAAAACGATGAATTAGAAAACTAATTACCAAAGTGCTGTTTAGCTCTTGTTTTCAATATAGTACAGTACAACACAGTATGATGGTGTGTTATTCCACATATATGCTGGTTTTATCTACATTTATACAATGGATTTATAAATGTTCTACTAGAAAGAGCCTGAAAAAATTATAATTTGCAATGTGCAGACACTGTTCTGAGGTAGATCTGGTAGCTCTGAGACAAACTTTCCTTTTGAAAAAAAAAACATTCTCTCATTGATTCTCAGAATTTCACATTTTGGTCCAAGACTGTATCTTAGAAACCACAACTAACTAGCACTTTTCACTTAATTTTTCTTTATTAGTGACTCAAATTTGGTAAAGTTTAACTACTTTTATTCTGGAAGCATTTTCCTTTTAGACCAGTGTTCATCCAAAAACTGTGCCCAAACAAATTAACATGAAAGATGCATAATGGATCTATATATAAAAATAAAACAATATTAGAAAGTGCAGTACTGTTGAACTGAATAGTTACGTCTAAATAATAACCAAAATATATAAATCTGAATATCAAACTCAAAGTTATCAATCAATAAATCAAATGTAGCCTAGTGTTAGTCATTGGTTTCTATCAGCTCCAACTTCTGCCAATACCAGTTGCTTATAAAACATCCCATCAGTGCTAATAATACATCCATCTGCTTTAGTTCTTACATCCTTGAGTTATCACTTGTAGTTTGAGTTTTCCCAGTGTATGTTAATGCTGGTTTTATATATTTTATTAAAGATTTAAAAAAAATAAATGAATAAATAAATAAAAAAAAAAGTGTGAATAATGTAAAAATTAAAAATAAATAAATAAATAAATAAATAAGTGAAAAGTTGCGATAATACAGTGGTCCCTTGTTTATTGCGGGGGTTACGTTCTAAAAATAACCCGCAATAGGCTAAAGTAGTCAGCTTTATTTTTTATAATTATTATATAAGTTTTAAGGCTGTAAAACCCCAAACCACACACTTTATACACTTTTCTCAGACATGCATTAACATTTTCTCACATTTCTCTCTTGTTTAAACTCAAAGTTCAACCCTTCGTAGATTTTAAAAAACATAACTTCTACCTTTCTTCAGCATGTCCAGAAGTCCAACTTTTTGTGCGATGGTTAGCATCTTCCTCTGTCTTTTGGGTGCGACCGCAGGTGCCTTCGTCGGCGCAGAACGTTTCGTCGACATTGTGGGTTTTGTCAGGGAGAAAACTTGCAAACATACAGCACTTCAGAGTCACACTGCTAGCGATCGAACATTTCTGTAAATTTGGCAAGCCGAATGCATTCTGTACTGTACAGGAGACACGGCACAGAGGAGATTGATTGACAATGGTCTACAGTCCCTTAGCTAATCAGGACAAAGAACACAATGTGCAGGTTCTCCCTTAGCCAATCAGGACGTGGAACACAATGTGCGATCATACGCTGTGAAAAAAAAAAAAAAGCATGCAAAATTGCACCAAAAAAAATCTGCGAAACAGCGAGGCCGCGAAAGGCACTATAGTGAGGGACAACTTTATAACACTGGGGAACACAATTTTTGTTGAGTTAGGTCTGACAGCTGTTTTTAACTCATTTTTGGGTGTGGAATCCAAAACTGATCTCAGTTTTTCTCTATCATGTCAAGTTTTTGAACTATAGGATACCAGTTTTCTTAAAAAATATGAAAAATACTGTACTTAACAGATATGTGCTTGTTTTATAAAAAATTTTCAAACATTGACATACAATGAAATATCAAATCCCCTACGAACTGAATCCTCGTGAATTTCAAAATCTGCATCATTGCTGTCACTGCGTTCTTCAACATCACTCAGATCTTCTAGAGGAGGTAGTTGTTCGAAAACTGGCAGTGGAATTTCAGCTGAATGAGGCACTGGTCTTATAGCTGATGGTAGATTAGGATATTCTATTTTACTTTTATTTTTCTTGTTAAATCCTGATGTTTTCACTAAACAAAAGTAACAGTCCGTGCAATCTTTTTGCTCTGGCCAAACCATGGGGATACCAAACGCCAACTGCTTGTACACTTTGTGAGGGGCCCATGGCTTGTCTTGATCACCAAGTTATACTTTAAAATATGCAAAATATGATTGTTTGACAAATGCAATGATGTTTGCCCTCTGACTTGGAATGGTGAAACTACCACAAATATAGCAAAAGGAGTCAGTGTTGTTTAGGCATTTATGACGAGAAGTAGCAGGAGCAGACATGATCTGGAACAAAGGAAATACAGGGGTTGGACAAAATAATGGAAACACCTTCACCTCAAGATGATGATGCCCCAATCCATACAGCTAGAATTGTTAAAGAATGGCATGAGGAACATTCTAATGAAGTTGAGCATCTCATATGGCCGGCACAGTCCCCAGACCTCAACATTATTGAGCATTTATGGTCAGTTTTAGAGATTCAAGTAAGACATCGATTTCCACCGCCATCGTCTCTAGTTGTATGAATCAATACCTCGGAGAATTGAGGCTTTAATTGCCGCAAAAGGCGGACCTACACCATATTAAATTATATTTTGTTGATTTTTTAAGGTGTTTCCATTATTTTGTCCAACCCCTGTAGGAAATAAAACACTAAGATGGAATAGTTACAAGCTTTGAAAACTAAAAAAACAGCATAAAACGAAATAGATTTTACAACGGTACGCCCATGGTTACAAGGTTAAGGGAAAAGCCAGCACAAATCCTCTTAATTCCTGCTATGCTAGCTTTCTGTTTGCAGATATTGATAGTACTGACCTATTGGGAGCTGCACACACCTCTCACCCCACTGTTTCAATTGTGACTGCGCAAACAAGTTGCCACGTAGCTGTAGATGAGTCCAGTCGTAATCAGCTGGCAAGTCTTACGACAGCTAATCAGTGGAATTTTGCTTATCTGGAGGGTAAGCTGTGGAGGAAAAACTTGACGTGCTAGTGAAAAACTGACTGCAATTTTGGAATCAGCATGCAAATTTTAGTTTGAATCAGCATAAAAATCTAACTCAACAGAAATTTTTTTCTCAAATTGTTCCCCAGTGTAATCATTCATTTTCTGAACCCGCTTTATCCTCACTAGGGTCACGGGGGTCGCTGGAGCCTATCCCAGCTACTTATGGGTGAAGGTGGGGTACACCCTGGTTCATCGAAGGGCAGACGCAGAGACGAACAATCGCTCTCACATTCACACCTACGGGCAATTTAGATTAACCATTTAACCTATGAGTGCCTATCAATGTCTTTGGAAGGTGGGAGGAAGCTCGAGTACCAGGAGAGAACCCACGCAGACACGGGGAGAACGTGCAAACTCCACACAGAAAGGTCGCACCCCCGTCGACTGGTGTTGGAATCGAACCCAGGACCTTCTTGCTGTGAGGCACGAGCGCTATCTACTGTACCACCATTTTTTTTCCTCCTCATATTGATTATATTAGTTTTATTGTCCTCTATTTCTTTTTTTATCCATTATCTAAGTTCATTATTGTACTATAATACTACATTTACTTGTTTTCTTCGTCTTTTGTTGTGTATGTTTTGAACATACATTACATTTGAACATACGTTATCTTATTTCACTTGCTCATGCCTTTCCAGATCTTAAGATCACTTTCAGTCAGGATATTTATGTAAATCTACTCGTATTAGTTACACATTTCTTTTACTTCTGTGACTGTATTCCAGCTGGTCTCAGTAGAACCACATCAGACCTCCCCTCTTTTTTCTTTCTTTTCCTCCTAATTCTGTCACTCTCTGCACCCCTCCGACTCCCCCCCCCCCTTTCCCTTTTGTTCTGTGCAGCCCTATTTATCACGGTGTGAAGGTTGAAAGAGATATTATTATGGGGTGTCGGGCTGGAGAGAGGAGACAGGGGTAGCCACATGGATCGCGTGGGGAGAACGCGGGGCTAATGACAGGAGGACAGGCTTGGTCAGTGGCCTGTGGTACCTGCTGGATGTGATAGATGGAGAGTGAGGAAGAGGAGGAGGAGGGAAGAGGAGGGGGAGGGCGGGGAGTCCTTTCTCTGCCAGCACATGCATTTTATTTTATTGTTTCTTAAGGGGAAGGACTTTGTACCACTCGTGTACATTTAGTGGTACCTCGACCTCAACCTTCGAATACACTTTTTTTTTCTTTTGCCAAAAATACTTTTAACTTCAATACTCTCAACCACTCAACAAAAGTTTATTTATACAGCACTTTAAAAACACCACAGCTGGCCAAAGTGCTGCACGAAGACATAAAAACAAATAAAAACATGTAAGAGAATTAATAAAACCAATAAAAGTAATAATACGTTAAAACAATAAAAGCCAACCTCTCACACTGAGTTAAAAGCCAAAGAGAAAAAATATGTTTTTAACAGAAACTGAGTCACAACTAATAAAAACAAAAACACTTTTACTATGACACTTGTACCCATAAAGACCCAGTGCTACTTTTACGGCAGTTCCCAAATTAATTCTTCTCTAGACTTCACCTTTCTTGAGTGATTTATCACCATTTATGATAATATTATCCTCTGTATTTTGTGTTCTTTCAGTGAAAATCAAGGATTTTCCTGTAACTCATTTACTGATCATGTAGATGCTCATAAAAGTTCAGACTAAAGTTGAGGGTTTTTGTATCAAAAATAGAAAAAACTGATGAAAAAGTCATTTTTTTTAGCAAATATATTATTGAAAGAGCGATATTATTTCCTCTTTCTCTTTAGTGTTTTTCCTTCCTCTTCAACCTTTTCCTGTTACTCACATAATCTGAGCCTTTAAAGGAGTGATATTTTGCTTTTTTTTAAAAATGGAATTACGTATTTTCATACATCTCCCTGTGCTCTACATAAACTGTAAATGCTCTGCTTGGGTCTGAATTCTTCATTAATTCAACTCCACAGGTCCATCTTCAACCCTATTTCTGAGTAACGACACCAGAAAGGTTTTTTTGAGAGCTGGCCCTTTAAATGCACATGAGCCACTTCAGGCCCCGCCCACTCCAGGTTGTTGGCTGTGCTGCTCTGTCCCATTCAAGCAACAACTGACTATTTTAGGTAATCGGCTCAAAGTTTGGACATATTTTTAGTATGGACTACAACCGCTGCTGCTGACAATTATTTCGTACTCTGAGAAATATTCGTTGGAAGTCTTGACCTTAAATGTGCCAATGTTGTGACGTAACTAGTTACAAAACATAAATTAAGCAGGAATTAAAACTGGTTGTAGAAATCCACTTGAATTTTGCCAAAATTGTAGAGTTTAGTTGGTTTTTGAGTCAACATAAATGAATAGACTACCTCTCAACACTCTAGAGACTACAGATGATAGATCAGGGGTGTCAAACTCATTTTAGTTGAGAGGCCACATTAAGCCAAATTTGATCTGAAGTGGGCCGGACCAGTGAAATAATAACTTAATAATATATAAATGATGTCAACTCCAAACTTTTACAGCGAAAAAAGTAAAATTATGCAATAAAACTGTTTACATCTACCAATTATCCTTTAAAACAAAGTGAATAACATGAACAAACTGAAATTTCTTAAGAAAGCTAAGTGCAATTTTAACAATATTATGTCTCAGTTTATCATTTATACATGTATATTACAATTTACAGATCACAGTGGATCAACAAATACACAAAAACATTTAATAACAGGCAGAATATTGGTAAACTTGCACATCAGAAATTTCAAAATGTTCATAACTGTTCAGGTTATTGACGTTTTTGTGAAATGTGTTACGCCCCGGCCTAGGGGTTCACCAGGGCGAACATAATAAGCTCAACTTTTGTCCCCTCCCAGCTCCCAAGCACACACGTCAGTCAAAAACTAAGATTCACAATATTTATTATCAGTATCTTGTTCAACTAAGGAAGGGTTAGGGGAGGGAGCGGCTAAAACAACAAACAAAATACCTTCTTTTACAATTTACTAACTTACCTAACCAAAATAAATGCAGGAAATAAAATACAGAAAACTTACCTAACTACCTAACAAAAACAGGAGAAAAGGTGAAAACAAAAGAGCCGACCTCCCCTACCAGAAAAAGGTTCAATTTAACAAAACTATTTACAACTACAAACAATCAGATTTTTCCAGGATCGAAGACTGACGGTCACACACACGAACACAGGGTTGGGAGCTGACAGGAGGCAAGAGCGAGCGAGGACAGAAGTTCCAGGGCCATTTTTAAAGGGCTGGGCAATCATGATCCACCAATCAGCAACCTGCAATAGACAGACACAAAAGGGCACAGCACACCTACAGGACGGGGGAGAGCACACACACTAAACAGAAAACACATACATATACATATAAATAGATAAATTATGACCCAGGGTCATAACAAATGATAGTTTGTTTTAGTGTAAATGCAGTAAAATGACGTGAAAATATTTACATTTACAAAGAGGAAAAATTTGGAGTTGTGAGTATTTAAAGGTTATTATGATAGTATTTTACTGATCTGACCCACTTGAGATTGACTGACTGAGTGACTGAATGAATTTATTTTGGTTTGTATGTCAATCATTGCACTTACAATAATCATAATAAACATAACAACCAAAAAAAGAATAGGCTAGAAGCAAAAGCTTATTTTTTTTGCCTATCCTTTTCACCTGATACACTCCTTACATCAAATTAAATGTTTACAGCATTGAGCATCAAGCATTCACACCATAAAAATAAAATCAACAACAACAAAAACATATCTACCATCTCAATTCAATATTCCTAAATAATTTTAAACTGAAGACTTTTTTTTTTTTTTTAACTTTGCCAAAGGAGTGAACAACTTAAATGCATCATCAGGTCCATTCCATAATTTCACACCCGCAACTCCAGTCCATCTAGACTTCACATTTGTCCTCACTTTAGTCCATTCACAAATATAAAAATCTCTGAAATTATAATTACTCTCTCGTAATTCCAAAATATTGTGAATGGTATTTGGGACAATATTATTTAATTAGATTAAATTGGTCTGCATGTGAAACTTGAAATAATATGGTTAATATCTTAAGTGTAATTTTTGCATTTCACAAATTCATCCCACATCCAGACTGGACCCTTTGGCGGGCCGGATTTGGCCCCCAGGCCGCATGTTTGAGACCTCCGCTCTAGAGTAAAAACTGCTCTTGATTTCATTAAATATTCTTCTTATTATTGTTTTCTTGATTTTTTTCCCCCTAATTCTGCTTAATTTAACAATTAGTTACATAAAGATGACAGAGATACTTGCTGTTTTTTCAATTAATTAAATAAGTAAATATTTTCTTTTCAATAAATCCAAACCCATATCCCTTATTGCTAAAAACAAATCTCTGCACGTCATGTTTGTTTGTGATAACTCCAAACATATACTTTTCTTCTACACCTTTTTTATGTAAACTGAATGTTTTGTCCACTGGGCTCTTGCTATAATCATCAAAATGTAATGAAATCTATGTTTTTCGCCGTCTGAATACGGTCATTTGTTTTGGTGCAATTACATGCTGTCTGCATAAAAGTGTATTTACATAATGCTTATAATGATCATATTAGGTCACTTTAGTTTGTGTTTTTGCTTTTGTTATTAGCACCAAAAGAGCTGCGAGAGAGAAATAAATTGCAATAATTATCTGTGATGAGTAATAATCATAAATATTTGATCAAAATAAAAATCATCGTCCTCTTCACAGGAGTGACAGGGGGTGGTTTAGAAAAGGAGCATTTATATTTGTTTGTGTTATGAAAAATTAAACACAGCAACATTCATTAACATTGCCATTCATTTAATCTCACCTTCTATACTTTGAAAATAAATAATAACAATAAAAAAAGACTTCTCCTTCAGCTCACACACACACAAGTATGGGCTTGTCTAGAAACAATCTAACAAAGAAGGCAGATGAATATCAGATATCAGGCTGGATATCAGACTATTCATCACTAGATGATTACTGCCTGACAGCAGTAATTGAAAAACACTTATTGGAGTGGTTGGGGAGGAGGGCTGCTTCAGTCCCACCAGACAAAATAACCCTCCGAGGGTAAGACCAGTCTAAAGGTGATGATAAATGGACATATTTTCAAAGGCAAGCCTCAGGTTTTTCTCTTTTTTTTTTCCTCCGAGAAACATTTTAATGACAAATAAGCCTCCCCTTCACAGATATTCAGATACAGGATGATTTCAACTCCATTTTTTCCAATTTTGTGCATCTAATATAACATAATATTGTTAGCTGTAAACCTAAAATGGCCAACATTTCTATATTTCTATACGCCAGACTGATCGACTACAAGATATATTGACTTTTTGCACCAATATACACAGGTTTTTGGTTGATTACAGAAATGTTGCATTTTGTTAACCTCATAGTTAAGTCATAGTTTTGGCCAAATTGTGATTTCTGCATAAAATGAAGCATCAGTGTTAAGAGAGTAAAGTTATGCAGATATCACAATTTAGCCAAAAATATGCCTCACGCAATTATGCTGAGACTAACAATTTGTAAAAACACCTAGCCTGGTATAGTATTTTAGCATTGAACACAAATATGATTGCAAAGTGAGGTTGCTAAATGGATTTCTGCTAAAAAAAAATAATAAATAAAAAAAAAATAAATAAATAAATAAATAAAGGCCAGACTCTGACACAAAACACCATAAAATAAAGGCCTGGTACCTCCTTTAGCCGAGGTAAATTATGGACTAGGCTATTATTTGAGTAAATACAGTAAAAGAAGTGTTATATTAACAGACAGCAGAAATGTTGGAGGGAATGTGAAGAATTTGATAAAGATCACACACATGTTTTTTGGAAATGTGATAAAATAATTGGGTTTTGGAAAATGGTGTGTGGAGTACTACAACAAATAATGGAGTATGAGATTCCAACGTGCTGTGATGGACTGTGTTTGTGTAACTTATCTGATGGAAATGTAGCTGGAAACGGCATATACTTGGTAAAGGTATTTTTAGTGGCTTGCAAAAAAAGCTATTACAAGGAACTGGAGAAGGACAGAACCACCAACACAGGACCAGTGGATCGCAGTTATTGATGGAATACATACGATGGAAATGGTGACTCATAGACTGCGACTACAGGAAGCTCAAATGGACAAAAAGTGGAATAAATGGACTGATTACAGAGCTCCGAATGATGGAAAGACTGGATAATGTGAATGTAATGATATGTGTGTACACTGTAAAAAAAAAAAAGTGTAATTTAACAGAATTTTCACTGTTTATTTTACAGATTTTTCCTGTATTTTTAAGATACAGGAAAATATCAATGAAATGACAAAAATAGACTGATTTTACACGTCAAATGTAAAATAACATGAAAAAACTAACTGTGAATAACCATAAAATTTCCATTTTTTAAAAGAATTTTTTTCTTTTTTCGCAGAAAAAATACAAACTTAAAATACATTTGCAAATGTATCGTAATTTCATAAATATTTATTTTCTATTTATGAGATTAAACTGTTAATTTAAAGTTTAATACTGTAAAAAAAAAAAAAAAAAAAACGTAAGAAAATTACTGATGATTGACCGTTAAAGAAGTACACTGAACAAAAATATAAACGCACCACTTTTGTTTTTGCTCCCATTTTTCATGAGCTGAACTCAAAGATCTAAAACTTTTTCTATGTACACAAAAGGCCTATTTCTCTCAAATATTGTTCATAAATTTGTCTAAATCTGTGTTAGTGAGCACTTCTCCTTTGTCCTTTGCTGAGATAATCCATCCAGCTCACAGGTGTGGCATATCAAGATGCTGATTAGACAGCAGGATTATTGCACAGGTGTGACGTAGGCTGGCCACAATAAAAGGCCACTCTAAAATGTGCAGTTTTACTGTATTGGGTGGTCCAGGGGGGTCAGAAAACCAGTCAGTATTTGGTGTGACCACCATTTTCCTCGCACAGTCTTCTTCATGAATTCTCTGAAACACCTTTGGAGATGGCTTATGGTAGAGAAATGAACATTCAATTCACAGGCAAAAGCTCTGGTGGAGATTCCTGAAGTCAGCATGCCAATTGCATATTCCCTCAAAACTTGTGACATCTGTGGTATTGTGCTGTGTGATAAAACTGCACATTTTGGAGTGGCCTTTTATTGTGGCCAGCCTAAGGCACACCTGTGCAAAAATCCTGCTGTCTAATCAGCATCTTGATATGCCACACCTGTGAGGTGGATGGATTATCTCAGCAAAGGAGAAGTGTTCACTAACACACTATATAAGCACTGATAAACTGTCAAAATACAGCTTTTATCAGTGGATTGTACAACTCAGTCTCACTGAAAATTATTTTTATATACAGGATGGGGAAGCAAAATTTACAATGAACATTTAGTTGTTTTTTCTCAGCAGGCACAACGTCAATTGTTTTGAAACCAAACATATATTGATGTCATAATCATACCTAACACTATTATCCATACCTTTTCAGAAACTTTTGCCCATATGAGTAATCAGGAAAGCAAACATCAAAGAGTGTGTGATTTGCTGAATGCACTCGTCACACCAAAGGAGATTTCAAAAATAGTTGGAGTGTCCATAAAGACTGTTTATAATGGAAAGAAGAGAATGACTATGAGCAAAACTACTGCGAGGAAGTCTGGAAGATACTATTAAAGAAGAATGGGAGAAGTTGCCACCCAAATATTTGAGGAACACTTGCACAAGTTTCAGGAAGCGTGTGAAGGCAGTTATTGAGAAAGAAGGAGGACACATAGAATAAAAACATTTTCTATTATGTACATTTTCTTGTAGCAAATAAATTCTCATGACTTTCAATAAACTAATTGGTCATACACTGTCTTTCAATCCCTGCCTCAAAATATTGTAAATTTTGCTTCCCCACCCTGTATATATTTATTTATTTATTTATTTATTTATAGGTAATTTGATTGTTTTAATATATGTAAATATTATTTATTAAACATTAAAAAGTAAAAAAAAAAAAAAAAAAAAAAAAAAAGAGCAAAATCTCATGTAAAGTTACGGCAAAAAACTGTATTTTAATTATGGAAAATTACCTTTTTTTTAATGAGATGGTTATTTTCCGTTATTTTACAGTATTTTTTTTGGCACCCCTGCTGCCAGAATATTACTGTTTTGTTTTTGTTTTTTTACAGTCTAATGTACCCAAGCAATGTTGGTTTGTTCGTTTTTTGTTATTTGTATATGTGTAGAAAACTTTAAAGAAAACTTAAGTGAAAAAAAAGAAGTGTTATATTATACATAGAGCCTTAGAGTTTCAAGAATTCAGTTGAGAATTTTACAAATAATGTTAATGAAAAGGGCCGCCATGACTGGAAAATAACAACAGTGATCTTGTTTGCATTTGTTACCATGTTTACCAGCCGGCTCTGCATTCAGATTAATCTTTTATAGGATGGATATCACTAACAAATCCTCTTATATCGTATGTATGCGGGTGCCTGGCTCTCCTCTCTCTGTAATATTTGACGCCCTCCTCTCCTTACAGTAGCGTCATGCTTGGCTCCGGTGCCAACGTATCTATCAGGATGCTGTTACTTAAGAACTCATCCATCTCTCTGCGCCAGCTCGCCGTGATATTCAACACCGCCAATACTTAACACTGCTTTTTAACCAACTAAGACATCATCATTACTTTGAGCGATAGGGTCTCTTTGAGTGGAGTTGTCGTCTTATTTCATCCCTTCTTCGCTCATTCTTTTCGTCCTCCCAACTCTCACATCCGCCGTCCTTCGCTCTGTCATCCTCATTTGTTTTATCTCCCTCTTGAGGAGGATGGTATACTTTATGTCCTGTCCTTTGCAGTGTCTTGTACCCGTCCTGTCCATTTCTGGCTTTTGATCTATATAAGGCGTGCCCTTTGTCATTAGACGGTTATTATCTTGTCGTTCTATGTTGTGTACATAATGGAAGTGACTATTGGACAGGATATTGGATATTGGACTTCTGATTGGTTGATTGATATGTATTTGTTATATGGTGGCTAATTCATAACTGAAATTGTCCTAACTGAAAAAATTACTTTAACCCTTAGGGGTCCACGGTCAAAGGGACTGAATCACATGACATATTCAACACGTCGTAGCGTCAGAAGTCAGTCACATAGACCACTCGGGATAACTGCATTTGAAAGTGCTGACTTGAAACACTCTCCCAGTTTTTATTTGATGTTGATAGAGCAAATACATCTGGGGATATGACATTTTGAACTCGGAGCAAGGGATGAGAAAACCGGAGAAAAAACCTGTGTAAAGATATGCTTTAATGTCAAATATTTGAGAATAGTTTTAATTTATTATAATTGCAATTTTATATACCCAATATGTGGAACCAATATTCACTTTTAAAGTCTTTGAAAAGGTTTGTTAAGCATCTTTGTGTTATTTATGCAATAAATTCTATAAATTTTTCAAATCGGATTTTAAAATTTTGGTGTGTTTTTTGGCGTTTTATGTTGATATAGTAGGTTAAAGGGAAAAAATAATAAGCAGATGAGATAGATGAAGCTGTACTGCAAAAAAAAGTACCAAACATGGGTATAGTAAACATGTTTTATATAGTATATAAAGGCAAAATCAAAAGTACTCAAAAATGGCCAAAATAGGCTCAGACTCTTAAGGGTTAAAGGAGTGATATTTTGCTTTTTTTTTTTTTTTTTTTTTTTTTTTTAAATGGAACGATGCATTTTAAAACATTTGTAAATGATATGCTTGGGTCTGAATTCTTCATTATTTCAACTCCACAGGTCCATCTTCAACCCTATTTCTGAGTAATGACACCAGAAAAGTGGTTTTAAAGAGCACTGGCCTTTTAAATGCACATGAGCCACTTCAGGCCCCGCCCCCTGCAGGTTGTTGGCTGTGCTGCTCTGTCCTGTTCAACCAACAACTGAACATTTTAGGCCATCGGCTCAAAGTCTGGACATATTTTCAGTATGGACTACAACCGCTGTTCATTGGAAGTCTTGACCTTATATGTGCAAATGTCAGGACATAACTAGTTATAAAACGTAACAAATTAAGAAGGAATTAAAACAGGTTGTAGAAATCCACTCAATTTTTGCTGAAGTTAATATAAAGATAGCTTTGCAGCCCCTGGAGGGTTCAAATTCAAACCTCATGAACTATTAGGGTCCAAATACATAAATAAATGAACCAAAGACTAATAAAAGTGGGTTTAGCTAAATATGACCCCTTTAAATTAAATGAGGTGAACACTAGTTTTTAGTCAGTTTTACACATTTAGAAGTGAAGTATCAGTGCTATTTTAATACATGTATTGTACTTAGTGATAAAATTAATCCATTAATTTAATATTGTTTGATTGTAGGGCTGGGTAAAAAAAAATCAATTTGATCGATTTCTTTTTAATGTTGTGTTATCGATTAATGGTGGATGAGATTGATTTTTCAGAGAAGGACCGCGAGTAAATGACCTGGAAACCGCCAACGCAGAAGCGCGGCTGGCTCCGTCTCACAAGCCCCTCGCAGAGACAGGGCATCTTGGTCGTGCTCGTGACGGTTCTGGCGCGGGAGGAACACAGAGGAAGGGTGGGGAAAACCCCTCCACGGAATGTCCTCCTGGCCTTAAACTCGAACCTGCAGTGTGGAGGAACTGGCCAGCAGAGGCGGGTCGCAGAAGCCGGTCATTCTACAAATATAAACTTCAATCACCTGTGGCTGAGTGCGGAGTTAGAGGAACAGTAAAGCGGAAATCATGAAGCTCCGCCCACCCTCCCCTCCAAGTGAGTTTCTTGTACCAAGGACCCAACATGATTCTGTTTCGGGGGGGCAAATTGGTTGCAGTGCCCCAGGGTGACAGCAATGCGCCTTAAGGCTGGAAGAACCAGATATAAAACAGAATAAAGATGAGGCAGAAGTCCGTTCTGAGCCACTGTAGAAACATTTGTGTCCTGTTCATTATTTAAGAGCAGGTTCAGCTATTTACTGATGAAATGTCATATTTATTTCCTTTCGAATATCAATGTTGATTCTGTGTTGCATGGCTGCAGTAGTCAAACTAGAAAAGCACTCTGAGAGCGCAGACCTCCCCCAAGGCAGATCAGTGCCCCCCCCCCCCCCCCCCCCCCCCCCCCCGATCACCACCAAAATGTAATCATTTGTTCCTTGTGCCAGTATCAATATTTCCTGAAATTTTCATCCAAATCTGTCCATAACTTTTTGAAAGATCTGGATCAGTCTTTGCCATTTGATAGAACACCCCATTGTAAATCCCTGAGTCAAACTGCATGAGATTTGCACAATTCCCCCATATTGTGATTTCCACCATAAATATTAGTCCCATATTTATTTGACCTATATTTTAAGATTCCTTGACCATGAAAACATACCATTAGCAACTGGATTCATAATTATATCCTTATTAGTTCAGTAGTTATTCACGAAAATCACATTTCTCGTAATGGCGGTTTTCTTCTGGATCTAGCTCCTTAAGTATTAAAGCTACATGAAATCCGGTGGCATACTCCTGATGCGGAACTGACTGAGCTACACGATGGCGCTTGTCAGAAATTTCTACCTTTAATATTAAAGGCACAGTAGGCCAAAAAGTAAGGGCACCCCCATTTTTTATATAAATTGAGATAAAATCCGCCTTCTGGATCAGATCCGGATCAGCCTTTGAAATGTGATAGAGGACCCCATTGTCAATTCCTGACTTAAATTTCATGAGTTTTGGTCAATAATTAAGCGAGATATTGGGAAACGAAAATTTTGGCCCCATTTACCACAATGTTAACGAAAATTTCAAAGTGATCCAGAATCCAGGATTTCTTCCGGATCACCCCCAAAAGTTAATCATTTCTTCCTTATCCCATTTCCAACAAACCCTGAAAATTTCATCAAAATCTGTCCATAACTTTTTGAGTTATGTTGCACACTAACGGACAGACAAACAAACAGACAAACAAACCCTGGCAAAAACATAACCTCCTTGGCGGAGGTAATAATCAAGTTACAACACAACATTGTACTTTGGTATCACTAAATGAATCTGAATCAATCAATTAATACTGAATCGAATCGAATCGCAGTTAATTGATTCAGAACCTTATGAATCGAAATTGAACTGATTAAGGAAATTGGCCATGATGCCCAGCCCTATTTGATTGTAAGAGGGTAAAATTGTGGTGTTGAATGCTTAGGAACATTTTAACACAGAAGGACTTTAAGTGAATAAATATGAGTAATTTTGCAAGTTTGTAAGATAATGTCGTATAATGTTAAAAATGATGAGGTTTTTTTTTCTATATATTTTTCATTGTTTTTTTTTTTTCTTTTTTGCTCCCTTCTGGCTCTTATTCTGCCTAAATCGTTACTTTACAAATGTTTGTTTTGTTTTTTTTTCCTAGTTTTATTGCATTCATTGTCCATCTTTTCTACTCCAGCTCCGTTCTGTCCACATCTGTACACACATTCATCCTGATCCTCTCCGTCTGATATGCATGTTGTGGATCATCTCCTCTCAGCCTCCTGCTTCGTGTGAGGGGAGCTGACAGACCACAGATGGCGGTCTTTGATCCGCCATAACGAGCATCTCTATGTCAAATTACAAGGGAAGCGACAGGAGAAGACGACAAAACAAAAAAGATTAAATAAATAAAGAACCAGGTAGACTTGGCTTGGGACGTGTGGCCCTGTGATCATGGCTAATAAGATCCTCATCATTTGATCACAATCAAAAGACACGTCAATGTTACCTTTGCAGATGAAGAAGAAACAAAGAAATTTATAAAAGAAAATCATTGATGAAATGCGAGGCAATCCATTTCAGTGCTTCTCTTGTAATTATACCTTGAGACTTTGGACAGAAGTCAAAGGGAACAGAAAACTGGTAGAAGTCTAGAAAATAAGATGGATTGTAGAACACATAATGCTTGTATGTTGAAGCATGTTTTAAAATGACTTTTCCCACTTGAAAAAAACTAAACCTTGATGACTTTGGGAAAACATTACAATAGGCGAAGTACAACTACATGTTTACATTCTAAGGTTTAAAGCAGTTATCATAATTGTAATTTTTATGGGAAAATTATGATGACACCATTACAGTATTTCATCACCATGATGTTTAAAGGGTCTATATGTTGTATTTGTACTTTCAAATATTAAAAATGGGCATAAAATTAGCATTAGAGTGTTTAGAATAAAGAGCTCTGAAGTATTGGATTGTAGAGATATGAACTAAATTTATTTCCAGTGACAAGATTTATGCGACCACTAGAGGGAGTAGTGAGTCACTCTGCTGGTCTCACATAACGAAAACTAACAATGCTAAAGAACTAACTTAACCCTATAACGCCAAACGTATCATATTTGATACATGAGTTTTGAAGCCCTCTACATGATCAGTGTGATTTTTGTTCTTGAAAAACCTGATGTATACAATTAGATACATGCAATACACAGATAATCCACCAGGGGGAGGAATTCGTTCACCAGAGGCCTTTCCAGTGACACTACAAGACTGTCATTAATGAGGAAGAACTTTGTCAATTTTGAAAAGGAATTACCAATTTGTTAGACATGTTTGTGTTATACTATGTTTTTGCTTGTTCAAATATAGTAATATTTGAGCATTGAGACCAGATGTATCAAATATGATACAAAACTGGACTCATACAAGGAAATTGATATTTGAAAAAAAAAAAAAAAAAAAAAAAAAAGGGTTGTTCAGAAGGACCAATAAAGGCTCCATTTCCAAAGAACTGGAATTTTCTGTCAATGATTTAATGGTTCAGGCTTTACAGGGTTAAAGGAGACTCCTATACTTTTATTTCCTTACAGCTTTTAGTTGAATCACTGACGTAAGTCGTTCTTAAAGGAGACACTTTAATTGACAACTTTAATCCTGTCATTCTCCTGTTCGTTCATGATGGTTCACTGACAAACCCAAAAAGAACAGGACTATCATTAACTGTTATTTCATTAACTGTGTTATTTCATAGCAGGATCAATGTACATGGTGATTATTCAGACACAGCTTTTTTATTTTTTTACTTTTGAGTGGGCATCACCTGAATATGAACTCCTACCCTGTCCTGTCTCTATTCCACATTCCCCATCTTTTCCTGCTCTAACTCAGAGTCTGAAAGTGGATGATGGTCCAGCATGGCGTAGGTCATTGTCATACTTTTATAAAGCAGCCATTTGAAAACACTGTCTCTATCTCTTTTTCCTGCTTTCTGCCTTTCTCTCCCCTCTCTTTTCTCTCTGTCAGGATGTTGGCAGATCGTGGGAGGTGCTAATGGAAAAGCTCCTGCTCCTGTTCCCCTTGTTCACCACACTAATGTGAAAGGCACCATCCATGTTACAGCTGTGTGCTGCCATGACCAGGCCGCCCTGTCATAGTCCACTGGTCACCCAGCTAATGGGCCGACCAGCCAAGGGGAAGGCAGGCTGGAACCCAGTGAGAGGCAGAAAAGCCTGATGGGATATCAGGCACCAGAAAAGGCACAAAGCACCCATAACCTGGATTACAGGATTTTCAATTGTTTATAATGTTACATGCACTTTGTTTATCTTAATCTTACCTTGTATATATCCTACACGGCCTGTACACTCAAAAAAATAATTAAGCCCAAAATGTTGACTTTATTTATTTTAATTACATGTAAATTTTCCATGTAATTTTATTACATAAGTTTAATGTAAAGAGTTGCATTTAATACAATGTTTTTTCTATCATATTGAGTCAATATGAATAAATTAAATACCTTCAGTCAGATTTGCTTTAGTTAATGCAAACTTTTACATAAACTGTTTGACTGAGACGCTCAGCCTTTTTATGTGATCTAGTAAATAAAGTTTACTTGTTTAGATTCACTTTATACTAAGCATATTCACATTATGTTTGACTTTTTCAGATAAATAAACTTTAAATTTCATATATTTCAGTTACATTTTACTTTAAAATATTACTTCATGTTTATTAGAGCCAAGAATCATTTTTTTGAGTGTATATATCCTATTTGTTGTACGTATTTCCGATCTGTAATATAGACTTAGCTTTACGTATATTTCAGTCATATCTGTAGTACTTTAGCAGTATATGTATATTTAATATTTCGTCTTGAAGCTTTTGAACATTGCTTACACTTTTTAGTATTTTGTGTGATATCAGTCGAATGCTACTTAACGCCTAAATATAGTCATCTTCTACATTTCCTACGGCGGGCAAAGCTCCAACTGAACCATGTAACACAGTATGATTCAAAACAAATAAAGTGGAAAAAACAAGTAGTTACAGCACAGCCTCTACTGCCTTCTGAACTCATGCACACATGCTGTTTTGTGTCCTCTATAAATAGACATCTTTCCCTAAAATGAAACCACTACCATTCTGCATATCAAAAGTGCAAAACAGAGAAAAAGTCCAGCTACTGTTGGTGTAATTACTAAACGTACTAAAATGTGGTCTGGGTCAGCATAATTTGTGTGATAGGTGATTAGGTGTTTGTAAACCTAATAAAAACCTGGATAAATCATTGCTGTCTAGTGCTACAACTAACGATAATTTTAATAATCAATTCATCTGTAAATTATTTTAATAGCTAATCGATTCATCGGATAAATAGTAATATAGGCTGCAGACAAGTCACTAATGACTAATGAACGAATTGTGTATTGTGTCTTATTGATTTATGCATATTTATGGTAACTGACTAAACTGTTTCTATCTTATAATTTAATCATGTTTTTAGATGTAAAGCACTTTGGTCTTCTTCATGTTGTTGTAAAATGCTACATAAATAAACACTGACTGACTGACTGACTGACTGACTGATTGCATCCCCGCAATGGCTTCGGGCAGAGGTCACGTTAACCGAAAATATTCCGTCATTGACAGATTTTTTTTTTTTTAAATGACGGAAAATTCTGAAGGCCGTCCGTCATTTTGACAGATTAAAATACTGAGGGTAATTGTTGTTTAGCTAACGTTAGCCAAAATTAGATGCTACTTTGCTAGCGCAAACTGTGAAGACAGCCAAGTCTCCTTAGTTATTTTAAAAGCCCAGTAAATGTGATGGCACTGATAAACGTGGTGAAAAAAAGAGGGACTGATGTGGTGAAGGATGACGGACAAGCAAGTTATACGCCAGTTCTTATGGCATTTGGTGTGCTATATGTACGCATTTTCTACCTTTCATGTGTTATGGCACGTCAGTTTGTGCCCAGATCTCTGGTTCACAGAACCTGAACCCTAACCCTCAGTGCATGGGATTGACACTGCGTAAACATACACAAGGAAAGCTTATAATGTCTACAGATAACACACCAATTAAAAGTGGTGTATATAATTATGCGAGTCGTGATATCACGTTGGTTTATCAGCCAGCAGCAACTACAGCTGCTGCATCACTGAGATGTTTTTGAACATTAAATACTACTAAATATATCTCATTATCATTAAAAAATAAAAAAAATTTGAAATAACGGATAATAATATGTTCTGACGGAATTTTTATGACCCTGTCCGTCAAAATGACAGACTATAAAAATGTCTAGCGCAATGTCGGGCTTCGGGTATAGTTAGTGAGCACAAGCCCTCTACCAAGACTTGTTACGGCTAGAAACTAGCATGCCTAGTCTTCAACCAGCTCCGGTTATAGGCTATCAAACTAGTGTTGTATGTATTAGTTCCAGTCAACAATTGGTAACAGTAGTCTGGTGGCCTGATAAACGGAGATGGATGAAAACGTTATAATTACGATGGGCTAGCGGGCTAAAGTAATCATGACACGTAGGCTATCTTAAGCTAGGTTTACATTATGTTCCCAGTGGCTACGGCAGCCCCGTTCGCCCAAAACATGATGAGCTGTGGGATTTTTCTTCATTTTGTTCTCCATATTCAAGTTTTTTTTTACATAAATGGTGCACTACGGTTTGGGCAAAGAGGGCTGCCATGGCCACCGAGAACATAATGTAAACGTAGCTTTCTGGCCCGGCATCCGAAGCCTCAGCCATGCTTCTCTGTGTTTTCCTCTGTTACACTACACAGCGTGCGGGCACACTGGAAAAAATCTAAAACTTACGAAGCGTATTTTTCTCATTTCTAGTCAAAACATCTTATCACACATAAAATAAGACATAATCACCTCAAGAGTAACTTTTCAGTGAGATATAAGAACTTATTTTTAGATAATAGATCTTGAAAATCTTATTTCAAGAAATCTTACCAAGATAATTTTCACTTGCTCCATTGGCAGATTGTTTTGCTTGAATTAAGCAAAAAAAAAAAAAAAAATCTTGAATTAAGAAAAAATAAAATCTGCCCAAGGCACAAGTGAAAATTATCTTGGTAAGATTTCTTGAAATAAGATTTTCCAGATCTATTGTCTAAAAATAAGTTCTTAAATCTCTCTGAAAAGTTACTCTTTAGGTGATTATGTCTTATTTTAAGTGTGATGAGATATTTGGACTAGAAATGAGAAAAATACACTTGGTAAGATTTAAATTTTTGCAGTGCATGCCTCAATACTAACATGCTCAAGACCCAACGAATCGACTGCCAAATTCGTTGCCAACTCTTTTAAGAATCAATTTGGATCGATTTCATTGATTCGTTGTTGCAGCACTACTGCCATCATACGCTATATTGAGCTATTATGATTCTTTTCGCGAGTGAATTGAAAGAAAATAAGAGGTGAACAATTTCCTAGTCAGTGAATGTTAAGAAAACTTGGCCATGTTGATGAGGTTTATTGTCTGTGAGTATTTTCACACGTGTTTTTGTTACTTTACAATGAGTTGGTTTCATTTTTCTGTTATTTTGGGAGTTGTCTATTAGATCCTATCATCAGACGGCTGTGCTTCTGACGTCATGGTGTTGAAAATCAGCCCTCTCCAGTTTTTTGTTGGTTTTTCTTTTGTTTTTAACAGCTATAGCCTTGAGTAACTTCCTGTGATTCATGCAAAAGTGTGAACTTTCCAAATAGTGTTTTCAGAATGTGCATGAACTAAACCCTGCTTTAGTTATATCTGGACTATGACCTCCTCTTTTTGTTGGAAAGAAAAACGCCGTTAGATCAGCACCGGTGTCCTGGGGAGGTTTCACACCTGCAAATTTGGTTCATATTAAGCTGAAACATCCAGAAGCCTGAATCAAAAGAGAAACGTGAGAAAATGCCCTATAGGTTCGACATTAGTATTATTTTTAGAACTGTTCAAGTCACACAGGTTTAAATATTTCGCAGTTTCTTTTTCTCTAAAAAGGTTGCAAATAAAGGCATCAACCATTTATTTGCGTGAGCCAAACTCAAAATCGTATAACTATCACAAATCTGGACCTGCCAGTGATTTACAGTCACATCTAATTTAGTATGAAACAGAAAAGTAATAATTAAATGAAGGACAACGTGTGGAGCAGCATCGAAGCAACTAGACTATCAGTGTAACATAAATTAATTAATTGCACCGTGTTTGTCTTTCAACTGATTGTATGTGTTTTTCTGTGTTTGCAAATGCTTTTATTTTTGTAACACTCTAATTATGTGACTGTATCGCTGCAGTCTTGGCCAGGTCTCCCTTGAAAAGGAGAACCCCCATCTCAATGTGACCAACTTAGTTAAATAAAGTTTATTAAAAAAAAAAAAAAAAGCATTTGATCACTGACTCTGAAGTATAGTGGTCCTGAAGGGCAAACCACAACAACAAATCACAAAGCACACAAGAAAAGAAAGACCCGACATCAAAATAATCTCTCATAATGTCTTTGGTGGTGGCCATATTTAAACATAAATATCCGGTTTTCCCACCTGTCAGAAAGACGATCCAATCAGCATCCAGATCCTGGTCACAGCAGGTACCTGCCTTTATCAGTAGGACCTGTTTCTTGTCTGTATGAATTTTTTTTCTTGTGTTTCTTTTTCTTGTCTGTGTGACTTTCTTTTTCTTGTGTGTTTTTTTCTTCTGTGTGATTTTCTTTTTCTTGTTTTTTTTTTCTTGTTTGTGTGATTTACTTTTTCTTGTGATTTTTCTTGTTTGCGTGATTTTCAGTTTCTTGTGTTTTTTTTTTTTTTTTTCTTGTTTGTGTGGTTTTCTTTTTCTTGTGTTTTTTTCTTGTTTGCATGATTTTCTTTTTCTCATGTATCTTTTTCTTGTTTGTAGGATTTTCTTTTTCTTGTGTTTTCTTTTTTTCTTCTTTCTGTGATTTTCTTTTTAATTGTGTGTTTTTACTTATTTGCGCAATTTTCTTTTCCTTGTGTGTTTTTTTTTTCTTTGCATGATTTTCTTTTTCTCGAGTTTTTTCTTGTTTGATTTTCTTTTTCTTGTGTGTTTTTTCTTGTTTGGATGATTTTCTTTTTCTCGTGTGTTTTTTCTTGTTTGGATGATTTTCTTTTTCTTGTGTGTTTTTTCTTGTTTGCATGATTTTCTTTTTCTTGTTTGTGTTTTTCTTGTGTACCTTTCTTTTTCTTGTCTTTTTTGCAGTTTGTCGTTGTGGTTTACCCTTCAGGGCCAACATACTGAATGTTCATCTAAGACAATAAAATAATGAGAGCCTCAAATTGCAAGACTCCTCTGTTTTTTCATTAATCTCTTTCTGAAGGAGGTCAGAATTATGTATAAGTACGACACAGGCATAAGTACGACACAAGAACCAGAAGGACATTTTATCATAGATGTGTGTGTTTGAGGAAAAACAGTTGTGTGTGTGACTGTATACACTGGAGGCATTCATGTACAAGAAGCTGCCACACTCTGACAGCATTTCATGTTTCTTTTGCATACTTCTTAGTAACCATGAGTCTAGAAGCCCATGTCTGCCATCACCTTTGTGGCCCTCCACGCACACACAAACACACATCCACACATAATAATTCCCAACAAGACAAGTCTGTCCGTTCTTTCTCCTCTCCAACTGGACTACAGGTTCAAACAAAGCCCCTCACTTTGTCACCCACTACCACAGTCTAGCCCACCGCTGCACACTGCATGTGTGTGTTGGTGTGTGTTACCGCCTCACATCTTTTCACAGCCCTCATCACGAGCTGTGGAGACAGTGGTCTCCCCTAACGATACTCTCCTGCTCTCCGCTGGTGGACTCTGTGCAACTGAACAAACAGTTTGTCAGACCCAAACCACGCTGTAGTCTGCAGTCGGACAGCACAACAGTGAACCTCCCAGTGACACGTTGTACTGCTCACCAGACAAACCAGTATCCCTTAAACAAGGAGAGGATCTGATGGGACACACAAAACAAAGATCTGCACGGACTGAACTGTAGTCTGAAGAGAATCTGGTCTAAAAACAGTTGTAAAATATGTGCTAAAGTTGGTATGTCATTAAAATTAGTGAATAAGCCCCACACAATACTACCAGTTCATGTCAGAAAAGATATGTAATGTGATAAAACTTTAATAAAGATATGTGTTAAAGAAAAAAAAAAAAAGATAAGTGAATTAAAAAAAAGAAGAATTCCTTTGTATTACAAACTGGATTTTATTTTTGTGACTGACCATAATTTCTACTCAGTGACTTTTTCTTTTTACAAAATACACTATATAAGTTCAGGGTGTCCCTAAAGTCTGGACATACCTCGTATAGGAAATCTCATAAACTATATATAAATATTTTACCTCCTCAGATTGAATATGTGTTCTTCTATGAAACTGGTCCCTAAAAACAGGACATGGGGGCTAAAAATTCAAACCAGATGTAGACTAATGTAATGAAGCAAGTTTGGAAGCACTTTGGGTCAATTTAAAAATAAATATTTACTGAGATAAAAGAGGAACAACTTCTCAGATAAAACACATTTTTATATATTTAAAAAAAAATTATACAAAAATGGTAAAAAGGACGTGATACTATTTTTTTTTTTTTTTTAAATATCTTTAAACTCTCTCGCAGGTACACTTTGGGAATCGAACTAATTATGCAACCTACTAAAGAAAACCTACTAAGAAATGCACAAACTTTACTTGGTAGGTTTATCAATCAAAGTATGCTCCACTAATTTTTGGTGGTAAATGTCTGTTAAACTTCTTACAAGTTTTTTTGTTGACACTGTTGAAATAAACCTGTTCACTTAGACCCAATCCCAATTCACCCCTACCCCTCCGTTTTGCATGTACACATAAAGGGGTAGTGTTGTCCCAATTCTCAATTAGATGGAGGGGAAGGGCTAGGGCAGAAAGTTGTGTACCCCTCGAAACGGAGATTTTTCAGGACCCCACTACGAACAGCGGGGTAGGAGAAATTTCCCATACTTCTGTTGGAATCATTAGCAAGATGCAGGTAAACACAGCAAAAAAAAGTGCAGCTGTGTGATGATGCACTGTCTTTGGTCGCAGCACCTTCCGAATTGCTACAGCTAATGACTGGAACACAGTACGAAACACCCTCAAACCTGCAACGAATTTTAGCCGACTGTTGCACCTGTTGAGTATTTTGTATTTCACTGTTATTGTTGTAATGTACTTACTTAGCTACTTATTGTTTCTGTAATTGTTTAACCTTGTTTTTACTTTTAGCCCCCCCATCCTACCCCCCTACCCCCCTACCCCTCAAGGAACCATTGCTCTTTGATCAGGCTGCATTTGAAAATAAGAATCTGTTATTAACGGCTTGCCTCGGTAAATAAAGGTTAAATTAAAAAAAAAAAAAAATGAAAGAAACACACAAATGTACGTATTTTCTTCGTAAACAACTTAATCAAAACAATTTAATGTTGTTTCCATGTGTTATAGATTGCATTTCTGCGGTTTATAGCACTGGGTTACAAAAAAATGTTTTTTGCAAGTTGTCTGGGTTTTTTCAACTAAATTAGGACCATTTTGCACCGCTAAATCCAAAAATGACATCTGTTTTTCTCAATCAGGTCAGGTTTTTTTGCTAATTTGATTTTGTAAAATTTGATCTTCTCACAAAATTGATTATATTTTTGTGACTTTATCGGTTGATTTTTTTATATAGTTCTCACCCAAAATAGGTTTTAAGAGAAAAAAAAATCATTTGTGTATTGGTGTATTCACCGCAGATGTAGCACAATACATCAGGCTTATTTTTGCAAGATCTTCAAGTCGAAGCCATTTCATTCACCTGTAACATTAAAAAAACCATTAATCATAAATTGGCAAAAGCAAAATCTTCAGAACTCGTTTATTGCAAGAAATATGAAATAATTTTGTATCATATGATGTGAAAATGCCCATAAATGTAAGCAAAAATGTTAAAAAGCCAATATGTAGCATAATTCAGAAAGTTGACCTGATTGAGCAAAATTAGTGTGATTTTTGGATTCAGCACAGCAAAATTATCCTAAATCAGCTCAAAAAACTTAAACAATAAATTTGTTGTTGACCAGTGTAGTTGATAGCTGCAAAAGATGACCAAAGCCCATGCAACAGAGATGGTTACCGTGACTGATGGCATGATGAATACTTTGAGAATCAAAGTTGTCGCATCTGTTAATAGCAGCATTGATGACTGCTGGTGAAGTAACAGGTCTCAAAGGGTTGTCCCATTTTATAGGGGAATGTTTCAACCACTAACCCAGGGGTGTCCAATCCTGGTCCTCAAGGGCCGGTGTGCATGTTTTAGATGTTTCCCTCTTCCAGCACACCTGACGGTTGTTATCAGGCTTCTGCAGAGCTTGATGATAGGCTTATCATTTGAATCTGGTCGGGATGCACCGATACCACTTTTTTCCAGACTGAGTACGAGTACTTACATTTGAGTACTTGCCAATACCGAGTACCGATACGAGTACTTAATAATCCCATTCCTGTTCTTAGTTCCTTTTGTAAATGTGCTTTATTGTCGTTGTCATTAGTCTGACTGGAACAAAGTGCTGCTGCTGACATTTAATGTGTTGGAATGAGCGTTTCTCAATTAATCCACCAGGGGGCGCCACTCTGAATTAACCATACTGGACAAATACCATGAAGAAGAGTAAAGTTTTCTGAGAAGAAGAAAGTCAGTAATAACAAACATGGAGACGACAAAGGTAACACTAACGTGATACTAATATTGCAGCGTTTTCGCTGGTAAAGTTTAAAAGCTTAGCTTCAGCAGGTAGAGAAAAGAGAAATGAGTGATAAGTTTTGTTTTCATTTCTGTTGGTGTCCGTACATCCACTGGTATTCTCATTCTGTTTATGCATCCGCGAGCACCTGGTAAATGGATGGAATGTACACAGAGGACGAACAGAATGCTGCGTCTGTATCTTTAACGTTACTTGCAGTCAGTGTTACTTTTATCACTGTCATTTATTTAGTTAAATCTCCACACTCTTCACACTCCCCACACATTATTCCACCGCTGCGTACCTGCTGCACTGAACTGTGAATGTCACACGGCTGTAAGTGGTATCGGAGCATTTGTATCGGATGTCTTTTACGAGTACGAGTACAAGTACACACACTGAGTATCGGAGCCGATGCCGATACTCGTATCGGTATCGGTGCATCCCTAGAATCAGGGGTGTTGGAAGAGGGACACATCTAAAACATGTAGGATATTGGCCCTCGAGGACCAAGATTGGACACCCCTGCCCAAACCCTTGCAGATCCGTTTCAATGGGTAGTGCCAAGTGCAAGAGCCAAGGTGTAGGGGCAAGGGGAAGGGCTAAGGGGTGAATTGGGATTGGGCCTAAACCTCCTACAAACCCATAGATGATGTTACACAACTGTTTTTACAGTAATGTAAGTGAGCTGAAGGAGGCCAAGTCCCATTTAGCGATGACACACTGGAGTTCACGTACACCTAGTGACTTCTATTGCCATCCTCTTGTCATTTTCAGTATTTTCCCCATTGTGCTTTATCTACAGCAGAAATGCCCTAAAATAATCTTGCAGGTCGTCATTTTTTTTTTGGCTTTACGGTGCAAAGCTTCAATGGCAAGCAATCAGATTTAAGCCCCGAGCCTCATGTGTTGAGTGGTTTTAAAAGGGTGGCATTAGGCTGCCATAACACGACCACAGACAGACAGACGAGCAGAATATCAGGTGTTAAAGCTCTTTCTGTCCATCATATACACTCTATTGTTGACGGTGTCTCTCTGTCTTCTCTCTCTCCACCCCCCACCCCCCCTCTTCTCTCTCTCTCTCTCTACCAGTACTCTCTTCTAACTGGCTCCACTCTCTCATTCTCTGTCACACTCCCTCTGTCTCTGTGACAATTGCGTTATTTGGCCTTATCGAGGAATATGAAACGGCGTGGCGCGACATCTCCTCGCCGAGCCCAACAGATATGCCAATTCATTTCGCAGCCGCCGATTTGACAAGCTAGACTGCTCCTCTTGAAAGACATCATTCATGCGCGCAGCCGCCGCCACCGATCCCCCGCTCCCTTCTCCATCCACCTTCTCCCTTCCCCTCCCTCTTTTATCCCGCTTTCTCCATTCCATCTCCCACTCTGCTTGTTGCAATCTGTAGAGCTTCGCCTCTTAAGATTGAAAGGGCTCTTGGCCTGCGACAAAAAACCTGAAAAGAACAGGGGAGCGAAGGGAAAAAAAAAAAAAAAGAAAACATACCCCTTCCACTTGGGTCCCTCCCTCTATCACAACTCCTTCATAAGAAAAAAAAAAAAAAAAAAAAAAGCTAAAGTATTGAAAATATCAAATGATGGGGTTGTGGAAGGAGTGGGCAGGTGATAACATTGTGGATATTAGAGGTGGAATTGCGGAAGACGAAGAAAGCGGGTGAGAGCGGGGTGGTGGAGAGACAGAAAAGAAATTGGAAGAAAAAGAAAGAGAGAGAGGGAGAGAGAGGGAGAGGAGATAGGCGCCCTAAGCTGCGGGTGTTTGAGGGGATGACACAGCCACTAATACAAGTGTTTAAATATTTGATGCAGGGAGGGATAAAGCGGGATCGTCTCGCCACGGAATTGAGTGTCAAGACGAGAATCTATTACAGAGAATCTTTGGTGTGTGTGTGTGTGTGTTTGTGTGTGTGAATAAGAGGCAGATTTGACAGTGTGGCGGAGCAGAGCAAAGCCTTATGTGTGTGTGTGTGTGTGTGTGTTTGTGTGTGTTTTTGTGTGTGTGTTGTCACCGAAATCTCCTCACCGCGAGCGCCACCACAGTCCCGCCAGCAACTGCAACCGATGCCACTTGGCACCCCAATCCCAGGTCCTACACTCTAAGACCGGATAAGTTGAGTTTACACAAAAAAAATTGAGTAAACCGGTTGCCTTAAAAAATTTAAGTAATGAAAACTTGAGTGTGTTAAAGTTAAATGCTTGACTTGAATGGAACTGCTATTTTAAGTACAACACACTAAATGCCAAGTTAATTTAACTTAAAATTTGTTGCAATGTCAATTGCTTTGTATACCACTGGTCTACAATTTTTTAGAAATGATTTGCTTCTGACATTAAATGTGCTAAATGTTCCGTATTTTAATAAGATTAATTGGAAAATAAATGACACAAGTGACGGTTTGCTGATGTTTTCAAGGTATATGATTAAGTGTTATTACACATATATATTGGTTTATGTACATTTATATAATAGTTTTATAAATCCTCCACTAAATAGAACCTGTGAAGTGAATGTATTCTAATGTGCAGTGTTTGGAAGTAGATCTTGTAGCTCTGAGACAAATATTCCTTTTGAGTCAAACCCATTCTCTCGTTAATTCTTGAGTTTCACATTTTGACCCGAGGCTGTATCTTGGAAAGTTCAGCCAACCAGCATTTTTGACTTGATTTTTCTTTATCAGTGACTCTCATGTGGTAAAATTTCATTACTTTTATTCTGGAAGCATTTTCCTTGTAGACCAGTGTAATCATTAGACTTAATAGCATCAGTTCATTGTTAGGGGTGTAAGAAAATATCAGTTCTGCAATATATAGCGATATTTCATTTCACAATACTGTATCGATATTAAAAAGCACTATATCGATATTTTTAGGTATTTATTCAAATGCAGATATTGTGGAGGTTCATTTTTGTTTTTTGTTTATGTTTTATTTATTATTATTTAACACTCTTTTATTAAATAATGTTAGTTCCTTTGTTGGGAGTGCACTAAAATTATGTTCTAATGTTAGTTCTGAACTAATAGAATATGAACATTTGAACAGGATCTTAAACTGTAATATCTGTAAAACAGAATTTAAGCCTGTCAGCCTGTCCTAGGGCAGCTGTGGCTACAAATGTAGTTTACCACCACCAGAGTGTGAATGTGAGAGCGAATGAATAATGGGTTAATAATGTAAAGCGCTTTGGGTGTCTAGAAAAGCGCTATATAAATCCAATCCATTATTATTATTATTAAGTTTGAACACAGGAACATTTTGTGATATAGCATTAGATCCTGTTGGGATCAAATAAAAATGTGTTTAGTATTTGCGCATATTTCTGATGTAATTCAATTCTTCAAGGAAATAGTCATTAAAAAAAAAAATATTGCCTTTTTAACAGTATCATGATATATCGTGATATATCGTATCATGATCCTAGAAAAGGAGGTCCTCGGGTTACGAACGAGTTCCGTTCCTATGCTGGCGACGTAACCCGAATTTCCACGTAAATCTTAATTAACCCTTTAATACCCCCTAAATTTCTAAATAAATATCCAAATACACGTATTACGGGCTTTGTCCTTAATAATGGTCGCCACGTTCAACCGACTGAAGCCTAAGGCTTTACCGATGTTCGTCGGCGTCTCGCCTTTGTCCAACCTTTTGATGATATCCTGCTTCGTTTCCATCGTAATGGCTTTCCTCTTGGCTGGACCAGCATCGCTAGAAGATCCTGCTTTCTTTTTTGGGGCCATGATGTGAAAAAGGAGGGTGAAAAAGGCAAGGATACCAAGAAAATTACAGAGCCCAAACACAGACACTCTACACTATGGGGCTGGAGA
This sequence comes from Sphaeramia orbicularis, assembly GCF_902148855.1. Taxonomy (NCBI): domain Eukaryota; kingdom Metazoa; phylum Chordata; class Actinopteri; order Kurtiformes; family Apogonidae; genus Sphaeramia; species Sphaeramia orbicularis. Next base: position 43,905,578 of record NC_043973.1, read on the forward strand.
CAAACTGGCGGACAAGACTCAGGCGTCGTAAAGTCGAAACAGCGTAGGTCGAGTACCGCGTAACCCGAGGACCTCCTGTATTGTGATTTGTATCGTATCGCCAGATTCTTGCCAATACACAGCCCTATTCATTGTACTCAATTCCAAGTTGATTTAAATTAAAATCTTTTGCAGTATAAATTGCTTTGTATAATTATTCATCTTAATATGTTGTAGCGTGGATGGAAGTTAGGCAGGAAGTTAGCTCTTGTAATTTGCCAGTACAGGAAGTGCTTTTAATTTGGCAAGAGATAAAGATTCACAAAAAAATAAGAATAACTAGAAGCACTCGGAGAGCGCAGACCTCCGCCAAGGCTGATCAGTGGGCCCCCCTGTGGGCCCCCCCACCCCCGATCACCCCCAAAAGTTAATCATTTCTTCCTTATCCCATTTCCAACAAACCCTGAAAATTTCATCAAAATCTGTCCATAACTTTTTGAGTTATGTTGCACACTAATGGACAGACAAACAGACAGACAGACAGACAAACCCTGGCAAAAACATAACCTCCTTGGCAGAGGTAATTACAGATGAACAGGAAAGCCATTGTTCAGCCTATGGCTCTGACTCATGGTGCAGCTCTACAAAAATACAAAAACACAAAAAGGCCAATAAACATTGCCATACACACATTCAGTCCAAATTAACACTGACACCACAACCCCACTGAATCCTTGCACATAAAAATAACACATTTTCAACAACATGCCCAATACCCACAATGCAATGCAGAGATAAAAAAGGTGTGGTCATGACTAAAACTGAGTGATTTAATTCCATTCAACTTAAACTTTTTCATACTTTCGACTATGTCTACAAATTAGTAGAATATAATTGACATTTTATAGTAATGTAATAAAACCTAAAACATTTAAGTACATTGTAGTTGAATTATTTTAGTAAATACAAAGTCCGGGCTTACAGTGTACCGCCTTTCCCTTCACTTGAATGTTTTTCTGCTGTGCCTCAGTAAACTCTGATTACAGTGTCTTTTGGAATGGAGGTTTTGGGTAAAGAGCAAAACAGGAAGTAGGTGAGAGAGAGAGTCAGAGAGATGCCAGGACGCAGTGGAGGAAGAAGAAGAAAACACTAAAGTACTATTACTACTACTGTGTTCAACACTTAGGCGGAAAAATCACTTGTTTTCCTCCACACTTTGCAATTTTGCTTGAGCCAGTTGATTTATCAGTAAAAAAAAAAAAAGCAACTGGCAACTACACGATATCCTCCTGAGACCCAGCAATGCATTTTTGTCCTCTGTAGGGGACAAAAGTTTGACAGTTTTACTTAAAAAATGCTGTCCATTGCAAAGGACATACCATTAAAAAAATAAATACATAAATGAGAATTATTTTAAAAATGTATCTGAAAAAACTGTTGCATTATGCAGTTTCCAATCAAGACAATCGTTTAATGTAAAAAGTTAAATTTTTTTATTATCCTGGGTCTCAGGCGGATATGGACAGAAGTATTGGGACATGTTGAATTCAAGTATTTCTTTTCTAACAGGGGTCTGGGACAAAACAATAATTAGATTAGATTACATTTTATCTGCAATGGACAATCAATTTATTTATTTATTATGTTTTATTGTGTTTTTATCTTAGTATTATATCTTCTCATAATGGTTTATTGTGTTTATTTTACTGTAATGCACTTTTGAAACCTTTGTGTTTATTTATATTTGTGGTTTAAAAATAAAAATGGATTAGATTAGATTAGATTACATTAGATAGAACTTCATTGATCCTTTGGGCACAACTCTCAGGATATTGAAGTTTACTACAAGACAACAGCAAAACAATAACTCTAAAAAAGAAAACTATTAAAAAAAAACAAAACAGGGAATTGTAGTGATAGTAGTAGTAGTAGTAGTAGTAGTAGTAATAGTACACTGAATTAAAATATAACAAACATATGTCATACCTGTTAATATTTCATCTTAACAGAAGCACAGAATACTATATTTTTAAGCACATTTGTGAGCAACAGTTGAGAGGAATAGATCTGAAGTACTCAAAAGTAAAAAAGAAAGTTAACATTAAAAAACAAAAGTGTTGCTGCATGTTTTTGCTCAGTGTAGTATCATTTTTGCTTTGGTGAGGGATGTTTGACCAGTGATGGTACAGCTAATCAACTTAAACTGGCTTGAATATTTGACTTAAAAAAAAGTTATTAAAATGACAAAACTTATTCAAAAGAATTATTCAAGAAAAAAATTAAGCAAATAAACACAAAAAGGCAAAATAATAATAATAATAATAATAATAATAATAAGTAGACTATATTGTGATAATCCCAGAAGAGTATTGGGACACACTGAATTCAACTGTGTAACATTACATTTACTTTAATATTATCCCGTTTATTTTATATTTTTCAGTGTAAATCTTGTATTTTCCTATTATCCTGATCTGATACTATGGAATTTTATTTATTTATTTATTTATTTATAATTTTTTTTTTTTTTTTTTTTTTTTTTTTTTTTAAAGGAAGCAAAAGTAATGTGTTATGTTGTATAAATGTGCGATGGGGATGGGATTTTATAAGTTTTCTTCTTCCCACTCCTTTTTGATCAATACATATTGAACTTATTTTGTTATTACTAGTGTACATGGCAATTGCTATTTTGTCGTGATCACCAATATTTATTAAAGTATTTGCTCTGCCATTAGTACCTTGTACAAAAAAAATGTTTAATTTTTTCTTTTGCTCAAAACAAATAAATGAATGAATGAATTTTTGTTTCGGTAACAACTACATATACCAAATCAAATGCAACATAATCACGTTTTTTTACAATTACAACAAAAACTAACCATATAACAACAGTAGAGCCAATTGGACAACAACAGTCTAAACAGATTCAACAGCAAAACAACATCGACCTCTTTTTTTTTCCGATTTTGTCAGCTTGTCAGATGTGATGTTTAGAAAGTATTAAAGTCAATTAAACAACACACACATCAATAAACGCACATTTTGTTCACACATCTTTGCAATCTCCCCTCTCAGTGTTGTGTGATTGAGGGCCGTGGCCTGGCCTGCAGTGAAACCGGGCCACAGTCAGTCTCACCTGTGTTCACGCCACGGCAGGGAGGTGTTTGTGTGCGTTTTGTGTGTGTGTGTGGGTCCGTGGGTAGGTTTGTGTGCTTTAGCTGTCTAGACAGGGCCGAGTGCCACTTTAACCTGTGTGTAATGAGGGCATGGTGGAACATTGTTAGGGAATAAAGCTTGTTACTTTATGTCCAAACACACTGAAAAACACACCAAAATGCACACATACGCACCATAAAGATACACACATTTCATCCAAACAAGCCTTAGCTAACACTGGGTCAGGGTTGACCAACACCATTGACTCCAATTTCATCTGGGCCTGTAGCTCAAACGTGGGGCTGCTTGTTTTCCTTCTCTCTTTGGTAACACTAGAAACTAATAGCTGCAAGTTACAAGTGCCAAGTTGGAGCACATGACTTGAAAGCAAACCGGGAAAACGAATAATCAGAAGTCTTCTCAGTGCTCACTTTAACATTGACTTTTGTCATTTAAGACGTCCTGTAACTTTAATTATAGTATAGTCATTACAATTAAAATCAATGTGTATGCTCTCACTGTCAGTAGTCGCTTTTCCATTGACCCTCAAATTGCACAAATATAACTTGTGCATACCAGGGTTAGAGTAGTTTTGGATTTCTCATTATAGTTTAGTTTTATTTAGTTCTGACTTTTTTTCCTCTAATTCAGTTAGTTACCTCCGCCAAGGAGGTTATGTTTTTGCCAGGGTTTGTTTGTTTGTTTGTCTGTCTGTTTGTCTGTCCGTTAGTGTGCAACATAACTCAAAAAGTTATGGACCGATTTTGATGAAATTTTCAGGGTTTGTTGGAAATGGGATAAGGAAGAAATGATTAAATTTTGGTGGTGATCGGGGGTGGGGGGGCCCACGGGGGGGGCGCAGACCACAAAATTTCATCAAAATCTGTCCATAACTTTTTGAGTTATGTTGCACAGTAACGGACAGACAAACAGACAGACAAACAAACAAACAAACCCTGGCAAAAACATAACCTCCTTGGCGTGGGGGGGCCCACAGGGGGGGGCACTGATCAGCCTTGGCAGAGGTCTGCGCTCTCCAAGTGCTTCTAGTTCTAATTAGTTTTTAGAGCAGGTTTGCTGTTTTTATTAGTTTTCATTTTTTATCTAAATGCTTAGTTTTAGTTTAGTTTTAGTATTCATTTTAGTTTTGTCATATCTTTTATCTTCTTTGCCGTCGTATTCACATAAATCCCAGACAGGACTCTGCTGCTTTCTCCCAACTTTAGTCTCCGTGTTTCCAGGTAGAGTGGGGACCAGAAGACGACTCTAAACAACAAGTGACGAGAAGTGACGGACCATGAAAAAATAAATCGCTTTCGTATCAATCCGACATTGACAAAGACAAAAACAAAGGAAATTTTATCTATGATTTCTATATGTTTTAGTTAGTTTTGTAAGCACACAATACAGTTTCAGTTAGTTATCGTTTTTTTTCTTTTAATTATAGTTTTTATTTATTTCAGTTAACGAAAATGTTTTTTCAATTCTAGTTTTCGTCATTTTGTTAGTTTTCGTTAACGATAATAACCTTGGGGCATACAAATATGCCTAATGGAAAGACAACAATTTCACAAAAAACTTTTAATCGAAAAAAGTTTTTTTGTGCTTGGCAAGAGGTGTTTTTTCTGGCATAGCGAAATCGGTATATCATGCAAAACTGCAATGGAAAGACCTTTTTCTGCAAATAGAGTCACATGAATTAAAAAAAATGGATGTTGACGGACGTTACAACAAGTGAAGAAGTTGTGGACACACCAGGAAACTGAATCGTTTTTTTTTTTTTAATTATTATTTAGTACGGGATAGCGGGGTAATATATAATTATAATGACTATATCTGTAAATCAACACAATATTTATGTTCATTGCCATGTTTATGGAATGACTTTGTGTTTACCTAAAATGTTCAGTTGTTGGTTTTATTAACAAACTCAAGTGGTTGAAAGGGACAGAAAGCATGGTCAAGAACCTGGAGGGGGCGGAGCATGAAGTAGTTCATGTGCATTTAAAGGGCCAGCGCTCAAAACAACCTTTTTCGTATCATTACTCAAAAATAGGGTTGAAGATGGACCTGTGGAGTTGAATTAATGAAGAATTCAGACCCAAGTATAGCATTTACAGTTTATGTAGACCACAGGGAAGTGTTTCAAAATGCATAATTCCATTTAAAAAAGCAAAATCACTCCTTTAATGGGTAGATGGCTAAAGGACCACACAAAATACTCAAGTATATAGCATAATAATATCACCCCGCAACTGAGAAAACATGAGGTTTTAGTTTAATTTAATTTTCAAAAAATTCAAACTTCTTTCAGTTTTTGATGTGAATATTTACCAGACCTGTCTTCATGTACAAATATGGTCACTTATCTCATATTCTTCCCAAAGTTTTTCAGAATTTCTTTATGCTGTCCTCTGTTATTCACAATTATCCTTCACGTTATTCAAGCAAATTTTATCTTCCACACTGCCGAACTCCTGTCTGTCAGTATTCTCCGAAATATCGTGGACCAAATCTGTGGAATAATCTACGACCTGAACTTCAGTCGATATCTTCTTTATCATTGTTTAAAAAGTATCTAAAAAGGACTTTAATTCATGAAAAAATGTAAGGCTATATATCATTTGATTTGTATTTGATGATTACCTCCACCAAGGAGGTTATGTTTTTGCCAGGGTTTGTTTGTCTGTCTGTTTGTCTGTCCGTTAGTGTGCAACATAACTCAAAAAGTTATGGACAGATTTTGATGAAATTTTCAGGGTTTGTTGGAAATGGGATAAGGAAGAAATGATTAACTTTTGGGGGTGATCCGGAAGAAATTCTGGATTCTGGATCACTTTGAAATTTTCGTTAACATTGTGGTAAATGGGGCCAAAATTTTCGTTTCCCAATATCTCGCTTAATTATTGACCAAAACTCATGAAATTTAACTCAGGAATTGACAATGGGGTCCTCTATCACATTTCAAAGGCTGATCCAGATCTGATCCAGAAGGCGGATTTTATCTCAATTTATATAAAAAATGGGGGTGCCCTTACTTTTTGGCCTACTGTGCCTTTAATTTGGATAAAAATTTCAGGAAATGTTGATACTGGCACAAGGAACAAATGATTAGATTTTGGTGATGATCGGGGGTGGGGGGGCCCACGGGGGGGCCCACTGATCAGCCTTGGTGGAGGTCTGCGCTCTCCGAGTGCTTCTAGTTTGTAATGTGACTTGCATTTTTATTGTTTTTAGTTTAGTTTATTAATTCAGTTACACTGTATTTTTAATTACCTCCGCCAAGGAGGTTATGTTTTTGCCAGGGTTTGTTTGTTTGTTTGTTTGTTTGTTTGTTTGTTTGTTTGTTTGTCTGTCCGTTAGTGTGCAACATAACTCAAAAAGTTATGGACAGATTTGGATGAAATTTTCAGGGTTTGTTGGAAATGGGATAAGGAAGAAATGATTAAATTTTGGTGATCGGGGGTGGGGGGGCCCACGGGGGGGGGGGCACTGATCAGCCTTGGCAGAGGTCTGCGCTCTCCAAGTGCTTCTAGTTCTTTTTTGTTTTCTTGTGTATTGTTCATTTCTGGGGAGGTATTCATATAAGCCTTCTTTGGCTTCTAACCTCTGATGTTACTTGTTTGAATGTTGTTTTTTTTTTGCTGTTTTATGATGTGCAAATAAAATAAATAAATAAAATAAATAATGTAAAACACAGTAATCCTGGTCAGTTTGGTGCTATGTGCTGCTAATGCGAATCAGTTAAAGGAATCACACGCACACTAACCCTGACTCAATAATGCAGCCAGTGAATGTTGTGTGCAGTGTGTGTGTAGCATCTAGATCAGACACCCTGTGACATTCCCCCATCCTGCCCCCCCCCCCCCCCCCCCCCCACACACACACACACACACACAAACACATACAACCATGCAAACACTTACATATGCACACATGGTACCCATCAGCCCCCCTCCTCTCATACACACCCATGCCCCCCCCCCCTCCACTCTCCAGACAGTGATTCTATGTTCCATGTCGCCACCCTGTCTTGTCACATTTCCTTCTTGTCTGCCACACTGTCTCTCTCTCTCTTCCCTCCTTCTCTCTCCATCATTGTCTTCCTCTTTTGTACTCGCTCTGTCTTCCTATCCAGTCTCTCTCCTCTCCCATCCCTCCATCTAATCAATAACTGCTGGCACTTCCTTCCACAGCTCAGGAAAAAACAATTAAAAGCCATCGATCCCGGTGCATGCACGCACTCACAGACGTGGACGCGCGCCAATATACGCAAACACACACACATGCTCGACGCACACGCAAAACACACACACACACACACACACACACACACCGGGCCATGAATATGCAAGTGGGTCTCCTTGACCTTCAAAGACAGGGGGAAAGCCAGGTGACTTCATTCTTCATGGGACTGCCACTGGATACGTCTGTCCTCACACACTCGCAAACACATGCAACACACACGTTTATTGACAGGAAGAGACGGACGTATAAGGCATACATGCAAACTTAAGTGTGTCTGCGGGTGCATATTTTAACATCTTAAGCACAGATGCATGCACTCAGGCTGCAGTAGTCCATTATACTGGAGGTCTGGGTATGAACAGACTTCCAGAGGAGTATCTCAATATGTGACTGTTCTGGAAGCAAAAATACATGTCATTTTCACATTTATAGGTAACATGTATATCAACACGGGTTTCCTACAGTTTCCCTCACCATTTAAAACAGGTATATTGGTTAATTCTCCCGTCGATGCCCCTTGATTTCAATGATGATGAAGATCTGGAGTTGGTCCCCAGTCTGCTCCTAATTTCTGCTATGTGCTAATGCTAATGTTAGGTGATGTAAGCCCGGATGTCAAATATATATTTAAAAAAATGTATTAGAAAAATATAAGTTTGATGACATTACTAAAGAATATCAAGTATAGTCAACTCATTTTTAGATATAGTCAAATGTGTCAATAAATGTAAGTTAAATGGATTTAAATGAATACATTTTAGTTATGACTACACCTCTTTATCTTTTGACCACATAAATTGTCACCTGCCCATGCTAGTCTTAGTGTTTTCAGTCAAAGAGTAGCTGCTATAGGAGTTTTGGTGCTTATCATACAAGATACAACTCAAAAAAGTTTTTCGTGGCTGTCGGTTATCGATGATTGTTTTAACCGCGAGAGGAGTGTTTTGTTTTATTGTCCACCAGTTCCATCGACCTGTTCCATGCACATTTTCTATTGACAAGCTGACTTGCTACTTTTCTCAGCGGGGGAGACTGTAAGCCTGGATAAGTAGAGTTTACTTAAAAAAATTTGAAAAAAGTGGTTGCCTTAAAAAAATTAAGTAATGATTAATGAACTTTTTAAGTACATTTAAATTAAAATCTTAGTTAAATATAAGTTAAATGTACTTAAACAAAAATAAGTAATGATTAATGAACTGTTTAAGGTAACCACTTTTATCAATTTTTTTTTTAGGTAAACTCAACTTATCTGTGCTTACAGTGTATATTAGTGTGAGTAAAACGTAGATTGAATTTTCCAACAGGGATTTAAAGCAAGTTAAACTTAAAAACCTTAACATAGAAGTGATTTAGCGGCCCATGACACTGACCATGATATTCTGAGGGAAAATAATTAATAAAATAATGAATAATTAAGTTGCAATATTAACAAACATCTTTCGACAATATGACAGCATTGTTAACTTTTTCTGGCCACTAGTGTTGTAGTGATCTATTTGGTTTAGTACTATGTCATTCTGTTTCAGCCTGCCAGTCTAAAGAACCAACAAACAGAAAACAATGATACATAATAATAAAGTACTCATTAAGTTACTTTAGTGTTCTACATAGAAATAATCCAATTTTAGATTAACATCAGGAGTCAGAGGCGCTGATAAACCAAAAGTAGTTGCAAAGTTATTGCATATACAGCGTTTCCGCTAATAAGGTTTAGCCACAGTGCTGCGCCACAGCAAAATCCTTGCCACCACCATTTATTTCATACAAAAAAAATATCACTGTTGCATAAGACTTATAATACATATGTATAATATATAATAGGCCAGGACAAATGTCCTGCCCCCTAAAATGAAAGTTTGTGAAGCTTCAGGAGGAAGGTAAAAGATTTTTTATTTTACCTTTATTTAACCAGGTAAGTTAGTTGAGAGCTGATTCTCATTTTAAATAAATAAATGAGCATTAATTTTCATTTTCACTTCTATGGCCAGCACAGTCCACACCGCTCCTTACCCCCATAGTATTATAAGTAGGACGGAAACCGGCCGAGCACCCCCCCCACCCCACCCCCGCTCCCCCAGATATAAACATTTTCATAATGTAACTTTACTTTTTCACTCTAAAACACAGAGAAAAGTTTGGAGTTGACATCATTATATATTAATACGTTATTTTACTGGTCCGGCCCACTTCAGATCAAATTGGGCTGAATGCAGTCCCTGAACTAAAATGACCCTTAAAAAGATTATACAAAGAAAGCGGAAACCCAGCAAATCCTCTAGGAAAAAAGCTAAGGCAACAGTGAGAAGGAAAAACTACTTTTTGTTGGAAAACAGACCAGTGTGCACCTGAAAAAGCCTGGGTATCAATAACTGTACTGGATCTGAAATAGTCTGATCGGTGCATACCTAATTTGGAGTAAACAGGAAAGGATGAATGGAAGTGGAATGGAAGGTGTAAAAAGATGAGAAATGGGAGGGAAGAAAAGAGGCAGCAAAGCAAGAAAGAACGAATGAACAAACGAAAGAATGAAAGAAAGAAAGGGAGATAGATGTTGGGGGAGGTTGGGCCGAGCTGGAGAGTAATACAGAGGGACAGCAGTCACACTCTGGCTGTTGCTCAATGAGGGAGTGGCCTGTAACGCCACCTCTAATCTGTGTCCAGTCAGCCCTGACACATACACAGATCACACCACATCTGCAGAGCTGCCACAGTTTCAGCTCCATGAAAAATAGTCACATCTCTGCGCTGCTGATTGACACTGAGGTTAGAAATGGAATTCTTTTGTTGTTGGAGCGTCTGGAGTGTCAGAGCGTTTGTGTGTGTGACTCTGTGACTGCGGGCCAGGTGTTCCTCAGGGTCCGCTGGTTTTCTTTTGGTTTGCAGAGTTTGATAAATGAAGAGAGAGAGAAACACTTGATAAATGATTGGAGAGTGATGGATTGACTGTAATTCCTTTACACCTGAAGCATCTGCTGCTGCTTGTTGTGCAGGCTACGGCGATTTGTCTGTGGTCGTGGCACTTTTCTGATTCCTGATACTCAACATTGCCTGAAGTAGGTGGACACCCACTGTGGTTCTGGGTTATTTTTTATGGTTTGGTCAAGGTCCCTTAATTCTGCATAAGGGTAGACTTAATTCTACAGCATATGGTGTTTTAAAAGAAGCATGCTTCTAACTTCATGCACCAGGCTTTCCCCATACTGGTGCCACCAAGTCAGAAAAAGCTTTTACAGGTTACGGTGGGTTACACAAGCCCAAAGCCCTGACCTCAACACATGCTACATCTGTAGGACGATTCACAACAACAACTGCAAGCCTGGCTTTATTACCAATGTTAAGTGTTCAACCCCTTTGGCCTCAATAGGAGCAAATCCCTGTAGCTATTACTGGCTTCCAGTGGAGTGGCATATATGGTGTTCACATGGTGGTACAGTCTACTCTCGTTATACCGCCAACTTCCGTTCACGGCCAAATTGGCGGTATAGCGAAAATGGCGTTACAACGGGTTGCGTCCATAATGTGCATGTCTTTACTATATGATGTCTATGCTGCCTCCGTTAACCCGTTCTAATTGCGTTTCTAAATAAATCTTGATTCTGTTATGTTGTAAGGGATCATTTAAAGTGGGGAAACATTTTAAGCATTATTATACCGTGTCGGGAAATGACACCCCATCATCTTGAGGCTTTAGCTTAATCCCACGTCCTCTTCCCGACATCCTGACCTACTGAGTGTTCTGCGATAAATGAACGGTGGCCGTTCCGTAGACCTACTCGTAGCTTGTCGCGATCAGCGTCTGGCGCGTTTGTTTCAGTGCATTGTTAAAATTTATGTGTACTCGATGGCAATCACGCTGGCGGTATAACGGTCGGGAAATCAATGGTATAAGTGTTGTTTGTGCATGGAACTGGGCTGGCGGATGGCGATAGGCGGAAATGGCGGTAGCTAATGGAATAATGCATTGGGGATTTTTGTGCAATGGTTTTGGTCGGCGGTGAGCGAAAATGGCGGTATAATGGCGGGCGGTTTAACGAGAGTAGACTGTACAACACATTCTGAGATGTGGGGAATATGGTTTCAGAGATGGTAATAATAAGTTTGTACTTTATGCACAATCTTATATTTTTAACTTGCGTCCTTTATATCAAATGTTTCTAAGAATTTGGAGGAATCCATAATTGTATTCATTACAGCTTGGTTCATTTGGTTTGGCCTTCACTAATTTTAACTCAATGGATACATTTTGTAGAAGATGCATGAAATGTGTAGAGCAGGAAATGGCTTTTTCCTTTTCTTTAACAGTGACAAGCCCCAGGCAAACTCAGAACTTAAAATGGTCACAGTTAAATGAAAATCAATAAATGGGTGCTTCTATGAAACAGGACATGGAGGCTAAAAATTCAAACCAGATGTAGACTAATGTTATGAAGCAAGTTTGGAAGCACTTTGGGTCTATTTTAAAAATAAATACTTACTGAAATAAAAGAGAAACTACTTCACATATAACATATTTTTCTATTATTCTTCTATTTTTTTTTTATTCAAATATCCGCATGTAACGCAGTAAAAGGACACAAAAATTACATGCTACTATTTTTTCAATATCTTTTTATTCTCTCACAGGCACATTTTGGGAATCAAACTAATTATGCAAGGTAGAGTGTTTCCCAAAAATGACCGCTGTTGCAAAATCAGCCGCGATTTATATGTGTTTAAATGGGCAGGTTCCGTATGTAATGCCAGTGGACACGATGGGTTACACACGAAACCTGGAATGAGACTGAGATTCATGAAAAACCTGCATGTCTGGATTAGAAAAACCACTAAGATCATCAAATTTAACACAGTGTCTTAACTTATAGCGCTACATAAAACCATTTACAGCCATGTTTTCAAGATCAAATGCACTGACACCTTTTTGGGGCAGCTTTTCATGTCCCAATTTTGGTTCCATTTTTGGTCCTAATATTTTATTAAAATTCATTAATTTTGGGATGGCACAAAGCAAGAGGATACATTTTTTTTTTGCATTTATCTGAGGTCACCATTAGGTACATCCTTGGGGGTAATATGTCTAAATTTGTCTTTTATTATTGGGTCTAAAAAGCTGGAAAATTGCCAGGTGTTTTTTTTTTTTTTTTTCCATCTTATCCTTAAAATAAATTACTTAAACTTAAACATTAGTAGAAAGCAAAATGCAGTAAGTTTTAGTATCTTTTCATCTAAGCAGCAGAGTAGCCAAATCTATCCTTATCTATACAAACAAAAACTAAATAAACTTTACTTAATTACTTACTAAACCAGCTCCAAAATGAACCCAGTTTCATAAATGGACCCACATATATTTACCAGCGACATCAACCGACCAAAATGTTGGTAGGTGTCCATCCATCCATCCATCCATCACTGTGGAACCTTAGTGCCAAAAATCATCTACTGTCATTTTTGTCTTTGTCTTCTTTAGCAAACTTATGGCAAAAAAAAAAAAAAAAAATTACCACTGTGTTGGCAAAGTTAAGGAAGCTATTCTTAGCAGAAAAGGTGAAAACTATGCCTTTCTTTCTTAAGTTGACCTTTAATTTGAACAACAGAGTATCCTATTACACTCAATATCCATGTGTTAAGAGAGGAAAGTCTTCATTCATTCATTCCCATAAATGCTTAATTGGTTGGGTCGCAGGAAGTGGACTTTATCCCAACTGTCATTGGATGATGGAAAGGCATGTCTCCATTTCATTCCAGGACGACCATATATAGACAATCAACCATTCACTCTTACAGGCAGTTTAGAGTGACCAGTTGACACATAAAGTGAAGAATGACTGAGAAGCCATTGAATGTAATGGCTAAAGTATTTATACTTACCCTAACAGAAATGAATATCTAAGTCCACAGTGTGTTACAGTGCCCGGCTGCAGAGGTTAGACGCTCTGACATTCTGTCCCCAACTCACAGGCTTGTCCCTAATTAGGCCAAAAAAAAAAAAAAGAGCATTCGTTCAACACTGTTTTGACAGCGGAGGAGTCGGTAAAAATATATGTTATGCCAATTCGTGATGTACTTTGGTAAGTTTAGGTCCCAGGGAGGTGTTAAACTTTCTCTTTTGGGTGTTGAGATGGGCCATATTTGGGAAAGCCCAATTTAACTCGTCATAAGGACACCTTTTTACCCTGACATGGAAAAGATGGAGAACATTCTGTACTTCCTTCTCTACAGTGTCATTAGACCACAGCTGGATCCTGCTGCATCTGGCAGATACAACCATGAGACCACTTCCTGACCTCTGAACCTTAAACATGTGAGTCTAAACCTTTTGGAGCACCTACACCCACAAACATCCAGGGCATCAGGTGGACAGAAGGATGGGACTGTCAGTTATTACTTATGTACGGTATGATACTATCAACGCATATCTGAGAAACATGTGCACACAAAGGCAAGCAATAGGGATGGGAAGATTATCCGATACGTATCGATACGCCGACGCGTGTGCACGATCTGAGCGCACCGGTAGAGAAGCCGCGAGTGAGTGAAAAGTTTGGAGTGATATTGCGATGCATCGCTTATTGAATGTTTATATTGATAAAATTCGATCTGTTCAATAGAATATATTTTTACTCACATTTAAAAGTGTTACTATTTATTTGAGTTAAGTTTTTCTTTTCTTCAGACCCACAGAGTAGAGATAGCAACTGATGATTACAGCTGTCAATCACATTTTTAATCCTGCTAACGCCTGTGATTAGAAAAGTAAAAATTTCACTACTTTTATTCTAGAAGCATTTTACTTGTAGACCAGTGTATTCTATCCCACAGAAGTTTGAAGACTTATGTTTTTCCTCTCTGACCACCTGAAATACAAGAAACTAAAAGATATTTCTGACCTTTTTTGCCCATTGATGCCAAAAAAGTATAACACACTGCAACTTTAAGTCACTTCTGTCCAAACAACACTTCAAAAATAATTGCATACAGGCATGATCAAGCAGTTACATAGGGTAAAACAACTGTTGATGATAATGAGTTGGCCTACATTTACCTGGCATATAAGTGTAATACATGGAATGGAAAGGGTATTTCTAGTACTTTGAGGCCATGCAAAGACATTTGTCAATTTCAGCCATTTTCACCGAAATCTTTATGAAAAACATCTCAGTTACATAAGGTAAAAAAAAAACTATATGAAAAATTGGCAAATTATTCAGCATATCAAAAGTTGCTGTTTTCACTTGAACTTGCCAAAATTAACATTACCATCATGTTAGAGGTATATTGTTGACTGCAACCACTGCAATTTTGGTGAAAAAAAAAAAATTAATTGGTCCAGGATCGGTGGATATCAATATGAAGGGAAGTCTGGTTATGTAGGGTAAAGCGATTTTGGTTACATAGGGAAAATTCTCAAGTCCTCAAGGCTGGTAATCAAAATTATCTGTCAAGCACAAATGATTTAAAGCTATACCTACCGATGTGGCATTTCTCACAGCACTTAGTAAAAGTCTGAACATGAGCAACCCGCCTCCCTCCAAAGCCCCGCCCACTTCCCCTCTGCCTGAGCTCTGAGGCTCCTCCTCCTCTCTCCTCCTCTCACCTGATGTGCACGGAGGAAGCAGAGGTAGAGGTCCGGTCCGCTTCGGTGTGTCCGCGGACCCCTCCCTCAGTAATGAGATGCATCATCTACCTGCTGTGGGCCCGCGGCCCCTGTTCCATCAGTAGACCCTGTATTTAAGGGTGTGGTCTGTGCAGTGCTGTACAGAGATGAGAGGCCCAGGCAAGGGGTGCACGCACTGTGAACACGTGGCCTCTGTGAATTTTTCTGTGGACATTTGAGGTTTCATAGTCCATACATTTATCATCCTACATAATCCTACAGTGTGTGACACCATGTACATGTACCTGTATGAGTCCCACCGTCATAAAAGCTGAGCTTTGTGCAGACCTGTTTAGTCCAGTACAGCTGACTTCCAGACTTTTATCTCCATCCTTCATTCACCGGACTCCTGTTTGTTCCCCTTAGTTGTTTCTGTTCATAAATCCGTTTTTTCCTTCCACATGTGCATTTGAGTTCTATCCATTCACATCCTTAGACAGTAGACTGTGGTCAGTGACAGGAGAAGCAGCGCAAGTGAAGTGTCAGATTCAGAGGGACACATATCTGATGCGGGGACGGTGATGGTGGATGATTGACAGGAGGCTCAGTCAGGTTCGGCCAATTATTTCATTTGGACTGAATAAAATGATTGGTTAGACTTTTATCAGAAATATATGACAAACAGTTTTGAGTTTCAATACCTGGTGGATTTCTTTTACATTTTAGTTTGACACACGCTTATTAGGAGCATTTTAAGATGACAAAAGGAAAGTGTAAAAATGCCACATCATACAGTATAGCTTTAATATTATCCCAATATCATGCTTGGAGTTAATAAGTATAAATAAAGTTTAAAACCTATAATCATTAAGGTTGAGATATAAACCAGTACTGTCTTGGACAAGTAAAATATGAGACAAAAATGTAAATGTGGGCATCAAATATAGACTTTTAAAACAATAAAAATCAACTGGCTCTCATTTCTTTGTAGACATCATTTAGAAACAGTAAAGTTGGTTTTAAAACTCCCAAAGAGTAATATATCAGCTACAAATGACGTAGAATGCAGATGAACTACCATTACTTCCACTATTTGTTTGCTGATAATCTTCATCTCACCTCCAGGCCTGGAAGATCAATTGACATCTGCTCTGATTGGTTCATCACTGCATCTGATTTGCTTTCCCAACCTATGAGATCATTTCCTGTCTCTGTCAATCATACGCGCTAATGTCCCTGCCCGGTCGATTGATTCCCAACCATCCGAACATAATCCCGTTGCAATTAACCAATTAGGCTTTTAACCAACGTAGGAAAACATCTAAGAAGGCAGAGTGTTCGGACTGCGCTGGTGTTGTCGTTTATGCATCTGATTGAAGGCCGGTACTGAGGAGAGTGTGTGTTTTTGTGTGTACTGATGTTATCATGCTTGAGTTGAGATATTAGTAACAGGTGGCTAACTGGATCCCTGGGGCTCCATGCACTCCACATGGAGATCTGCGTTAATTGAGAGAGATACATAATTAGTTTACCAGTTTCTGTGCATGTGTGTGTTTTAGGGTTGTGGTCGTGGTGTTGAGTACATGGGAGTGCTTAATTGCAGTACTGTTAATTAAGCCGGTTAATGCTGCGACTTGATGGCTTTACTATATTATGTACTGGGCCTCTTCATTAGCGCATGCACTTTTGTCCGCATGCACTTGTGTTTATGCATCTGTACGTGTGCTGTGCTGGTTTGCATGTTTGCAGAGGCTGTATTAGTACATCACTGTCTGTCCCCGTCCATGTGCTGACAGCCATAAACCGGCAGACGAGCATGTCTCTTTCAGCAGAGTCAATTTTACTGCTCTGAGTCGCAGCTCTGAACTGACAAATCAATAAAATCAGAGGGAGTTAAATAATTTAGAGCTGCCTCTAATTAGTCTTCTAGTCCCGCAGTATGGATTCCACTACAATATTGATGACAGAGTGCCTGTTTATGGAAGACATTGGAGCACTGAGCACTCGTCTTCTTTGCCTTGTTATCGCGGAATACAAAATACAAATCAACATCCTGGGACACCGGCTAGAATTCAGAATGGATTTTTAATTTTCGGGATAATGCATCAAAGGGAAGCACTTGCGAGTGATAGTGGATTGCATTACAGTATTTTGTTTGGCACGTGATTTTTTTTGTTTTCCATCTGTGTATTTGTCTGGCAGGAAGAAATGTATTCCATGTCATGCACCGGCACTAATGTGCAAGACTTTAGATTAAAAAGGGTTTTACATCTGGTGGAAGAATGGAAAACAAACAATATTTTTTGATATGATAGCCAAGATACAAGCCATGCATTGTATGTTAAATTTGGCTTTTTTTTTTTTTTTTTTTAGAACATCTTTGCTCTGTATTTACAAAATTCCCAAATTCATTCAGATTCAGATTTCTTTATTGTCATTCAGACATGATATCAGAGATGCAATGCAGAATGAAATTAAGATGCATTTTGCCACAATAAAAACAATTAGATAAACACCATAGGAATAACAAGATTTAAAAATATGTGTATAAATATAAATATGTATGTGCAAGATGTATGTACAAAACAGTCGTAATAAATAGATAAATAAAGGTAAACAGTGTGGCTGAGATCTGCTCAGCATATTGCACAAGAAAGTGTGTTTATGTGTTTTTATGTGGTGTTAGTGTCTGAGGTTTTTGCAGGTGTTCAAAATTCATCCCACATTAAAATAAATAAATAAATAAATAAAAATAATATAAATAAATAAGAAAAAAAACAATTAAAATATATTTTAAAAATCAAAAATAAATACATAAAATAAAAAAAATTAAATAAAAATGTAAAAAATAAATAAATAAATAAATAAAAAATAAAAACAAATAAAAATACAAAACTCGGAAAAATTCATCCCTTCTACTAAAATTAACTGTATCTCTTTAAATATCTACACACAAAACAAGTTGACAGATACCACTGACCTGCGCTAACATCCCATCTATGTTTTTATTTTTCATTTTTGTGTAAGTGTGAACGTGTATTATCTCTCAGTGCATTGTCGGAGATTGTGAAGTGCTCATTTGTGTGCGTTTCTGTGTGTGTGTATGGCGGTTGTTATCAGTCACGGGAGGGGGGAAACTATCGATCATCTCTTTTAATTACCCCGAGCATAGCAAGAGGCCTAAATTAACTCCTCTCCTCTCCTCTGGCTGCTGAAAAAGCCATGCATATTTCACGACCGGGAGACCAATCGTATGTCACTCAGCCCTTCTCCTCTGCTCTGACAAGACAAGACTTATCGCTGTTATTTATCTCCCAGTCCCTCCCTCTCTCTCTCACTCTCTCTCTCTTTCTGTCTCTCTCTCTCTCTCTCCGGCGAGCATGTTGTCTGTGTGCAAAACAAAAGCGTGAATAATAAATATCCGCAATGTGTGCGTGAGTTTGTACTGAAGCGTGTTGGGAGAAAGGAAAATGTAAAGAGTCCCTGTCACTGGCTTGTTTGTGTGTGTTTGTATGTATGCATGTGCAGTCATGTGTCAGTTGTGTGTCCTCGCTGCTATACGAGAAGCAGTAAAAACCCATAGAGATGCATTAGAGGTGTTTTACCATGCTGCTGTCATTGTGGCTTGTCTTCTGGCGGAGACACAGAGCACTGTTTTCCTTCAAGGGACCACTCTCTAAGGGTCTACGACTGTACGAGTATGTTAACCCCTCGCTCTACCTCTTCATCTGGCCTTTCGTTAACAAACCCTCATTTTTTTTTCTTTGATCGAGTTAATTTTCTCATCTTTGCACATCGGAAATGTTCACATTTAAGTGTGCAATCCTGTTTAAACCTGGTAATGATGTACTTTTAGAGGGTTAAACCAAATTATGCACCCATTCTAAACTGTTCAAAACATGATCTCAGTCAGGAACATCAGTCAAACCCTAAAAAAGCAAGTTATTCTGATGCAACTGCCTCACAATGTAACCATCGCAGCCTGTTTAAACTGCAGTTACAGACTGAACATTCACACAGAGTCTCTGTTGAAGTCACTGTTTTAAACACTAATTTATAGTCCCTCCTTATTTGTTTTGTTCCTCTAAACATTGCATGGAGGCTGAACTCAACCTGTATAGTATCAGGCCTGTGTAATTTTGCTATGAATACTATCTCATATACAGTTTCAGCTTGTCAAGAGGCCAAACGGATTCATCACATCTCTGAAGTCCTGCTTTTAACCCTTTCATGCATGAATTATGAGAATTTTTCCTGAGTGTTTTTATTTCTCTTTAGGCATTAAAAAAAAACAAAAAACAAACAATGCATTTGAAAAAAAAAATGTATGAACCTGTTTTTCATGGCGTTTCAGCTGGACACCATGCGTTTAATATTTCAAACAAAGAAACATATTTACTGATATACTGTGTGAAATCTATGAAATAAAAACAAGCGCTTTGGGTGTCTAGAAAAGCGCTATATATATCCAATACATTATTATTATTATTATTTTTTTTTTTTTTTTAATGCTGCTAATCTGATGTTTTCTCACATTTTATCATACTCCAATACTAGTCATTACTCACTTCATGAAGATAACATAAAATAACGACTTTTGTTGTTTTTTTTGTTTTTTTTAAATTACATTAATTACAGTCTAATAACAAGCATTTGATTTCCAATCAAACATGTTAATGCAGATCAGGTCTATCAAGAGCACCAAAGTTACAGTAATGGTATGAATTGCGGTGTATGGGATGATCCAAGAGCGTCCAATGTGTTGACTGATATGGAACTAAAACAACAAAACTCATGAATATACAAGAATACAGCTGGAGAATAATTGTCCACTGTAGTGACCAGTATCCATGAACGGGTTAAAAACAAAGGCTGATTAACTGTGGTTTCTTGTACTTAACCAAGACAAGAATAGACGTAATAAGGGCTTAAACTGTAACTCAAAATCCTTTCAGTCAAATTAAAAGCTTTTTGTTCAGTATTTAATAGGGATGCAACGGTACATGTCGGACAGTCAAACCGATCGGTACACCCCTCATGGTTCGGTACGCCCCTCACGGTTCGGTACAGCTCATTTGTCATTTTTAAATGACATTTCCGGACAACTAGCATTTATATTTCAGCTTTCCAAGACGACTGAATTACAGACTTCTACTGTCATTGCTTGGAGCCGGACGCGGCGGACCCCGTCCCCCACCACGTAATGCTCTAGCCGGGCTCTGCGTCCAGCTCCAACCAACGCGGAGAACAACCCTTCTACTTCCAACTACCCTTCTCAATATTAACATTAGTATCCACATTAGCAAAACCTCCTCTGTCATCACCATGTTTATTGTTATTAATTCTTCTCCTTCTCCTTCTTCTCCATCTTCTTCTGTGGATTGATTGAGAAATGCTCATTCCAATGTTCAGGACGTATAGAAGTATGAAGGCAGTGACGCATGACAACATTAGAAACTGACGTACCTATTAACGTACATAAAGGAACATAAATGAGCCTTGAGGTTCTCCATCAGTTCCCAGTTATGTATCGGTGCACAGCTGGGCTACGACCAGGCTCTACATCCAAACCGTACTAAACCATGACTCAAGAACCGCAGTATGTACCAAACCGTGGATAACCTGTACCGTTGCATCCTTAGTATTTAGTCATTAGACACAAATTTTGGGGCGCAGAAATGATCATTTGTGCAATTTGCATGTGGGATTATATGATATATAATTATATGATATCATATTATATGATGATGGAATTATTGGAGAAAATGAACCACAATGCTGCATTTCTTCATAATTTCTGCTTTTTTATTCTTCTGCGATTTTTTTATGCCTTTGTAAAGCACTTTGAGTTACCCTGTGTGTCAATACTGCTATACAAATAAACATGCATCGCCTCGCTTCAAACTAATGTACAGCTGTAGTAACATCTAGATTCATGAAAAAGCATGAAAAACAAACCAGTCTGTGGGGAGTTGAGCCAGAAATCGTCTGCCTTTTGTGGGAGTAAAAAGGCCCAGCAAGAAACAAGACATCTCCACTCGTTTTTAGAGTGGATGGTGAACTTTTTGAAAACAGTCTGATACGTATGACTGTAAAAACCTCTCAACAGGTAAACACATTTATCTGTCTCATCCGTCCCTTCCTTCCATCAGTGCCAATCTCTTTATCAAACTGTAGGAATTGATTGCCAGGCTATGAAAGGCAATTTTGTTTTTCGGATCCTCCACGCCTGTTTTTCAACTATTTTATTTTTTTTGCGCCTCTCATCTCCTGCTTCTTTCACATTATTTGTCGTTTTTTTGTTTTGTTTTTTTTTCTCTCTCTAAGCTTGTGCGTGTGCATGTGTGGGTGAAAAAGAGGGATTTGTGTTATATCGGTGAGCTGACATGGTAAACAAGCCTTGCCTATCTGTCTGTCTGTTTTCCAACAATGAGTCAGTGAGTCAGTCAGCTACACAATCAGTCAACCTGCGAGTCAGTGAATTATCCCACAGCTACTAATGGTCCTTCCTCAATCTCTCTCTCTCATTCGCTCTACACATGCACACACACATGCACAGACACACACAGCAGCCATCCTCTGTGTAATTTAAATGACTGTCAGGTCAGTGGCGAGAGCAGCACCTTGCCACGTTAAAAATGCCAGGCGGCTGCCATCGTCACCGCCAACAAGCTGCCCAAACTGTCACACACTCACACGCGCATGGACACGCACACACACTCGCTGAGCTGTCAGCCAGCGGTCACAATGCATTTACTTAGTGACAGAATTCTAATTAGTGGTCTGGCTGGTGTCACCTGACTGGGAGGGGAGAGAGAGAGAGAGAGAGAGGCAACGAGAGAGATTTGTATAGTGGAAGAGAGGTGTTGTGGGAGATTGGAAAATGTGGATGAGCGAGATGGAAGTGTAAGGAGAGATGAAGGGGAGCAGAAGTGGTGGGTGGAGAAAGAAGCGTGTTGAGGAAGTGATGGAAAGACATAAAAACTATAGGAATCCAACAGATCAGGGAAGTCAGATCAAAGGAAACGGATCAAGTCTATTTTGCGACCGGTTGCATTTACATAAAACGCACCAAATTACCTCCTACAAGTGACTCCTAAATGCTCGCTTGCCTAATTGCCGCGCGGAATGAGAGTGCTACAGTTTAACCCCGCGCAGACCCTGATGTGGCTGCACCCTCCACTGTGACATGTCATCACAGGAAAACAAGACGGGAGGAGGCAGAGGGGAAGATGGGAACTAGAGAAAACCTAGATGTAATATAACGCTGCCTTTTGGCTGATTTACGTCACTGAACTGTAAATAAGGGAGAATACCTAAGATTGTACAGGGTGGGGAAGCAAAATTTACAATATTTTGAGGCAGGGATTGAAAGACAGTGTATGACCAATTAGTTTATTGAAAGTCATGAGAATTTAAATCTTCAAATCATATTTTACTGCATTTCTAACGGTCTTTTTGTCTACCTCAAGTTCAATTGCCATTTTTCTCATGGATTTGGTTGGATCCTTTAGGATTTTGGATTTGAGAGCTTTAATAAAAGCTTTGGTACGTTTTTTTGTTGTTTCCTCCACTTCCAGACTGTCTCGTAATAGTTTTGCTCATAGTCATTCTCTTCTTTACATTATAAACAGTCTTTATGGACACTCCAACTATTTTTGAAATCTCCTTTTGAAATCTCCTTTGGTGTGACGAGTGCATTCAGCAAATCACACACTCTTTGACGTTTGCTTTCCTGATTACTCATATGGGCAAAAGTTTCTGAAAAGGTATGGATAATAGTGTTAGGTATGATTATGACATCAATATATGTTTGGTTTCAAAACAATTGACGTAGTGCCTGCTGAGAAAAAACTAAATGTTCATTGTAAATTTTGCTTCCCCACCCTGTATATGGGTGCTTCTATGAAACTGATCCCTATAAACAGGACATGGGGGCTAAAAATTCAAACCAGATGTAGACTAATGTTATGAAGCAAGTTTGGAAGCACTTTGGGTGTATTTTAAAAATAAATACTTACTACGATAAAAGAGAAACTATTTTTCAGATAAAACACATTTTTATATTATTTTACATTACATTTAATACAAAAAATCTGCATGTAATACAGTCAGGAGGACACAAAAATTATTTTAGAATTATTTTATTGAATATATTTTTATTCTCTCACAGGTGCATTTTGGGAATTGAACAAATTATGGAAAACAGTGTTTCACTAAAAGTCATTCATGATTAAATGCGTTTCGGTGGGCAGGTTCTGCATGTAATGCAAGTGGACACGATGGGTTACATACAAAACCTGGAATGAGACTGAGATTCATGAAAAACCCACGTCTGGATCATCAAATTTAACACAGTGTCTTTATTTATAGTCTATATAAGACCATTTCAAGCTATGTTTTCCAGATCAAATGCACTGACACCTTGGTAGTTTTTCATGTCCCAATTTTGGTCCAATTTTCGCACTAATATTTTATTAAAAATTCATTCATTTTGGGATGGCTAAGAGCAAGGGTACAATTTTTTTTTTTGCATTTATCTGAGGTCATCATTAGGTACATCCTGGGGTCAAATATGTCTAAATTCATTCATTCATTATCTGAACCCGCTTTATCCTCACTAGGGTCACGGGGGTCGCTTGGAGCCTATCCCAGCTACATAGGGGCGAAGGCGGGGTACACCCTGGACAAGTCGCCAGTTCATCGCAGGGCTATGTCTAAATTTCTCTTTTAATATTGGGTCTAAAAAGCTGGCAAAGTGCCAGATACCAAAATGTACCCAGTTTCATAGAAGCCCCCAGATTCCCAGTTATTACTTCTAAGTTTTAAAGAATTTCATTGCATTCATTTTATTTTCGATAGTTATACTAGAGATTGGGGAAAAGAGGAATGGTACACACTACAAGAGCACTCAATCATTTCACAGTTCTAAAATAAATTCTAAAATATCTTGAATTGAAAGTACGTCAGATGAAGATGATAAACTCGTGTAATCATATCTCTTCAGCTCAGGTCATGTTGAAGAGCAGTCACAGATCTCCACTGTTCTTCGCCCAACGTTTCCAGCTCTGTGTCAAGGGTTTGACCTGTCCACTCTGGTGTTGTTGAGCCAAGCTTTGCATTGCCAGCCTGTCCTCTATTACACCCTGGAGAATTGTCTTCATCAGAGTCATGGTGATTAACATGTCTGCAGCCGCCAGTAGTGGCTATAATCTGTCTGATGTACTAATTATAACCCATGCTCCACTAAGTGTACTTGATTGTATGTCTGTCTGCACCTATAGCACATTTCAATTTGAAAATGTTTCTTGATGCTCCTCAAAGGTGGTCAAGTTATGGATCCAAACAGGGATTTTTATTTTAACTTAACCAAGGCCAAGTAACTATTTTTGGTCATTCCTGCACACATTACAAGACAGTGACAGCAACCGTTACAGTGAGGCAACGATCTCAGTCTTTGTTAAGTACCATGAAGTAATGATATTAATGTAAGTGGACAATATTGGCATGTGGACAGTTGGAGCCAGGATTCGAACCGCCGACCCTTTGGTCATTGGGCGACCCACTCTACCAACTGAGCAACCTAGGTAAGTAATGATGAGCAAAGGAATCATGTGTATGGTGACAGGTGTCTGTATCAACATTTATGCTGTTGTAATGTTCTAAAAGTGATGTTCTAATGTTCTAAAATACATGTTCCTTTCACATTACAAGTGTTTTTCTTGCATTTTTATATATATTTCTTGGAGGGTTTTTTTTGCCACATTTGTAAGGAACCAAATATGGTAACTTTATCGACCTTGATTTTCTACATGGCAATAAAAAAGTTTAAAAATTTCACAAAAGTAATTAAGTCTTGTTATGTCCTCTAATAACACACTGAGGTTGAAATTTTGAACTTCAGAGCAGTGTATTAGGCAGAAATGGAGGAACAGGGTGCGTAAAAAAAAAAAAAAAACAAACATCAGGGTGTGTAACACTCTGGCAGGTGTAAAAGTGATGCGCATTGCGCAATGGGCATCATCCCAAAAAATTTTGGAAAGGGGGGTACAGTATTCCCTAACATTAATACACTAAATACACTAATAGTCCAACCGCTAGCATTTCGACATGGTAATACCTGTGACAAGGTAAGAGAAGAATATATTAATATTTAGCACAGCTTTGAGCAAGCTGTGTACCATTTTTTTGGTCATGCTTTTCGAAAATGAACCATGCAAATCACAGTAGAAATCAAATTTCTGAGTGACCTATAAAGGGTTAAGGACAGTAGACAGATGGACAAACCATCATACAGAGGGGCATGGATGCATATAAAACAGTGCAAACAAAATCCACATAACAGTCCTTGCAGTATACATGCTGCGTTCCCCTGCCCAATTACAGAAATGTAACAGACTGCAGATCATCATCATTATCCACATCTCTGAATAATTCTGCTCTAATATGAATGAATGAGTTCCTTGGCCCTCCTAGAATGTAGATCCATGCTTCTATCATCAATTGTGTTGAAATTACTTGGGGGTCAAGAGGATGCGACCTCAGTGTCAATACTATCAGTTCTATTATCAGAGAATGAACAACTCTTATACTGAAAAAGAATGAACAATGAGTTATGGTCCAAGGCATTATGCTCAAAACTGAGCACCCATTAAATATGGTGGATTCAGAAGCATATGTAGTTCTGGATCACCTTCAGGATCAGCAAGACACTGATCATTCTGATGGATATGGTCTTGCAGCATTTGTGGGATTTTTTTTAATTTTTCTTTTTTTCTGCAGAGCAACAGCAGCCTGATTTTCCATGAAAACTGCATAAATGGCAAAAATGTCGTACCTCCTAATGATGATGATTCAGATCCAGACCATGTTGTTGGACAGTAGTCGGAACTCTTACAGGCTGTAGATGGATTTCTGGACAGAAAGATAAAATAAATAAATAAATAAATATCAGTCTGTAGTAACAGAAATGTCGAATTCCTTTAAATGTAGGTAATTGTGTACATTTTAGTGGACAATATGGTGGCAAAAATGTCTAAAAACAAGTGGTGCCAGGCACAACAAACCCCGCCTCTCACATGTATTTTGCCCATTATAAGTAAATGGGAAGATTTTTTTTTTTAAAAAATCATAAAAAAATCGAACTTTGACCTACCTTTCCCAAAATGTAATGACATCTATTCTGGGTCACTGGCAATCTATAAACCCAGTTTGGTATGAATTGAACCAATAGTTTTGCAAACAAACTGAACCAAAACAATACCCCTTGCCTCCCCTTGGTGGGGTAAGGTAAAAATACTTTAAAAACTTTCAATCAGGTTAAAGCTTCAGCTGAATGTGTTTGTGATTAAGGCTGGTTCAGGTCTACATTCAAGTCTGCTGAGACCCAGTTCTGGTCTATGGAGTTTCATCTTGTCGTGGCATTGGAGATCACATGGTTTCATCAAGACTTTGGTTTACTTATAGTGATGTAAAGCTGCTCAAAATGAAATGCTCTACAAAAGTTACGTAGATTATGTAATTATCTACTTTTGTACCTGGACAAAGTCGCAGGAGCCACCGGAGAGGGGCTAAAGGGCTGCAAAGTTGCCGAGATGAGAACCAAGATATGGTCAAGACCAACCAACCTCATGTAAAAATTTATAACTGAAAACCACAAGCACAAGTGTCTACGTCTAATTCCAGAAATTGGAAAATATTTTATTCGAACATAATGAGATTTTTTTTTATTAGATCAAGAGGGTTTCTCTATCATTACCTCAGCCCTGTTGGAGGTTGTGTGGTGAGCAGGATGTGGGTGATGCACATGCTTTTTGGCAGTGCACAAAATTATCCCAATATTGGAATATTATCAGTGAAGAATGTGGGAAAATATTGGGATACGAACTACTAAGGACATGTTCTGTGCTATATCTGGGTCATTTAACAGGAAAAGACATACCAAGTAAGGATAAATATTTGATTAAAATCCTCTTGGTAGCATCTAAAAAAGCCATCACACGAAAATTGTGTAAAAAGGACCCCCCCCCCCCCCTACACTAAATAACTGAGAGACATTGTGGAAGAAATTCACAACATGGAGAGACTTACGTGTATCATAAGACTATAACAAGCAACATGTGAAGATCGATGGAAAAAAATGGACAATATACAGGAAGACAACTGACAATGTTCTAAATGTTTGTGCTGAAAAATATCAAAGATGAAATAATAAAATACAAGTAAAAAAAAAAAAAGAAAAGCACAAGCAGAAAGACAGAAGTGACTAAAATACTCGAACAGGGGTAAGAATAGTAACAACTGATAAAAGGTATTCAGTATTTACTAATTTCTAAACAAGGGAAGAGCTTGTTTTTACATATTTTACGGAAAATGTTGTACTGGATGTCATCAGCACAGAGGCTTAGAGTAGAACTTCAGTATCCTCAGTCTTTTGTCTCTTCCTGATCTGCCATCCTGACCAATGTTGATTTCTGCGTCTCTTCCCCTCCACTCTGACTCCAGATCACCACTTAGTCTCTCCACTCATCTGTTACTCGGCCTCTTCACACATCCTCCACATGCAGCAGCTCTCTACCAACCTCACCGTGGCCTGGTTTTCACTGGAACTTCGAGACGGCAGGGCTTGTTCCAAACCGTTCTACATGCATTTAACTCTTTCCCCGCCAGAGCATTTTCCAGTGAGTTGGTAGCCAGCGCCAGCCTTTTTTGGTCATTTTCACTAATCTTTGGAGGCTCATTGAAAATGTTGTGTTATGAGTATGTGAACACTGAATACATCAAAAGAAAGAACAGAACTTCAACTTTTAAACACAAAAAACAATTTCATTCTATCTTCATTCCTTAGTGAGATATAAACATTTGAATATTGGTCATTTTCAGGAAAAAAACTGAATTTTGAGCAAAAAACTGAGAAAATTGCATTTTTTTCAAATACATTGATTTTCAAGATAAAACTGATTTCCTATTTACATTTTTGACTCTTTCTTCTTTACCAACAGTAACACTGTATTCAAAATCACAAAATAAAATAATTATAACAACAATAATAACAAACAGCTCTAAGATATCCCATCATTCCATAAAATGTTAGGGGAATCCACACCAAACTTTAGACAAAACATCTTCTAAAGCACCAGGTTCCTTCTAAACTTATCACATTTACATACATCAGTTATAAGTCTTCCACATATTAGTTTAGCTTTCTGATATAAACACTTCAATATTCCTCATTTTCAAGAAAAAAAGAAACAAATCCACTAAATACTGTAGATTTCTGGCCTTTCCTTGGCTGCACCACATCCTCCTGTTGGACCACCTGCTGTGTTTGATCTGTAAATAATTAGATGGACATGTAGTTATTTATCTTTGTATGAATATATGTATTTATTTATTTCATACTAAAGCCAAATAAAACAGTGTCTTACCTCTGTCCCTGCTGACATAGAGCTGAATCTGTGTCCACAGTCTGAATCTGAACTCACTCTAACAGATGCAGACTAGCTGTCCTTTGTCTTGTCCCACGTCTGTGTGTCTGTCTTCTCCTTGAATGTCCCCTAGAAATGTCTCTTTTCTCTTCCTCCTGTCCGTCATTTTCTCCGTGTCGCTCTGTCCCCCTCCCCTCTTCCTCATCTCCGTGTCGGACCCTCGCTGCTCTGTTTTCCCGTGTTCCGTGTCCGTCTCCCTCACCTTCTATTTCTCCGTTGCTGTCTCTAAAAGGTTCTTCACATATTGAATTGTCAGACTCTGTTTCCATAATCATCTTTAAGGCTTTTGAAACTGCGCGCGGTTCCTGCAGAGTCGGCATTTCCTCATTCAGAGTGACTGGTGCTGTATGTGTTGCCATGGGATACGGTGACTCCAGTGCGAAAACGTTACACCCGGTCCTTCATTTTTCTGGAAAAGCTCCATAATTGTTTGTTTTTGGACTAAGGAAAGTAATTCCCACGATCCGCAACAGCTTCAACTACAGTATAACAGTGAAAACACGGATTGACGGAAAATCTTGTCATTGGCGGGGAAGCGTTGGGAAGCGATTGACGGAATATCTGGTCAATGGTGGGGAAAGAGTTAAATTCACTGTTAGATTCTCTCAAATGAACTGAATCTTGAATACTAATAATAGACTGAAAACACTTTCAGTAGGTGGTGAAAATCCAGCACCTGCAAAAAGCCAGAGTCAGTAAAAAGCCAGAGACCAGGAGACAGAAGAGGCTTTTAATGCCCTTGAAGAGTTCATCCAGGCCCTATTACCAGGCCTCCAGAGTCAGGTGGTGAGGTTGGCTCTAACCCTGAGGGGCTCTGGGGCTGAAGGTCTAGGAGAGAGAGGGGCCTTTGAGACTCAGTAAGCCCAGGATTGAGAGCTCTTCATGGGGTCAACAACCAAGAGGTTCCCCTTCATGCTGCTCCCCACTCTGGTGCTATTAACTGCCGATGTGGAGAGGTACTTTACATCTCTGCTTTGCATTTGTCTCTCTCCATCTTCTGGCCTCCGAGGGGTGTCTACACGTCAGTTGAGTCTTTCCCTGGATGGTTGCAGAGAGGGGTCCTTGGGACTCATCGTATCCAGGATGGAGAGCTCTTTAAGGGGCAAGCAGGTAGTAGAGTGCTCCCCTCAGTCTTAATCAACTTACAAACCCTTTACACCTTCAGAGGTTTCCACTGCCCTCATGTCAAGGACCGAAACACAGATCCACATTTGGCTACAGATCCGTTTTGATAATACGTAATCCTATGGGCCAACGTGATAAATGTTCTGTGGCTTCCCAACTCAGGTACTATTATAAAAGTCTCTGATGAATTTCTGCATCATCTGCAAAGGGATCTTACTTAAAAGTCCAGCACTCAGTACATTCCTTATGTAAAAGCTATGTGAAGTATGGAAAGTAAAAGTGACTTTTCTTGAACTCAGAAAAACAGCCTTGTTTTCAGGTTTGTCATGCATCACACAATAAGAACCAAGAGGATGTCTGATGGGACATTTTGTCAGCTCACTTCATTACAGACACTAATGCTATGTACAGACTACAGGCAAATGTGGCCCAAATCCGATTTTTTTTGCCCATATGTGACCTGTATCTGATCTGTTAAAGACAGTTTGAACAGCACAAATACAATTTTTTACAATCTGACCCAGGTCACTTTCATGTGTGGTCCTAAATCAGATACGTATCTGATATTTTGTAATCTGATCTATGGTGTCCAAAAATGAGCTCGAGATGATCGTTCACGCTTTTGTGTCTTCTCGCTTAGACTACTGCAACAGCCTGTTTACATGCTTAAACAAGAAGGAGCTGGCCCGTCTACAGTTTGTCCAGAACTCTGCTGCCAGGCTCCTGACCCGCACAAACAGGAGAACCCACATCACTCCCATCCTTAAATCCCTCCACTGGCTCCCTGTTCTATATCGTCTTCATTTCAAAATTCTGGTGCTAACTTTCCGGGCTCTACATGGCCAGGCCCCTGCATACATTGCTTCCCTGATCCAGCCCTACAGCTCGACTCGTAGCTTGAGGTCTTCAGGACAGCACCTGCTGATGGTTCCACGCACCTGTTTTAGCACACGCGGTGACAGGTCTTTTAAAGCTGTGGCACCACGTCTATGGAATGACCTGCCTCTACACCTACGGTCCATGGACTCTGTAGAGAGCTTTAAGAAACACCTCAAAACTCTCCTGTTCAAAAGGCTTTTTAGTCTCCCACCTGACCCAGGACCACCACAGACTGATTACACTCTATGTATTCATCATAACGTACTCCATGTGTCACACACACACACCCCCCCCCCCCCCCCCCCCAGTCTCTCTATATCTCTATCACTCTCTCTTTTCTCCTCCTTTACTCTCTCTCTCTCTTTAACCCCAACTGGTCAAGGGAGACAGCCATCCTTCAGGAGTCTGGGTCTGCTCGAGGTTTCTGCCCGTTAAAGGGAAGTTTTTCCTCGCCACTGTCACCAATCACAAGTGTTTGCTCCTGAAGGATTCTGTTGGGTCTCTGTAAACTTAATTTGATTCTGATTTGAACTGATAAAGCACTTTGTGACTCTGTCTGTGAAAAGTG
This sequence comes from Sphaeramia orbicularis, assembly GCF_902148855.1. Taxonomy (NCBI): domain Eukaryota; kingdom Metazoa; phylum Chordata; class Actinopteri; order Kurtiformes; family Apogonidae; genus Sphaeramia; species Sphaeramia orbicularis. The sequence continues at coordinate 43,936,611 of NC_043973.1, forward strand.
CTCTATGAATAAAATTTACTTACTTACTTACTTACTTAATCCGACTTCGGTCTGAATGGCCAGGTCGTTCAACCTCCAACCTTTCAGACTGATCTCATGAAATCACGTTGTCTGTCACGTCAGTTCTTATGGCATTTGGCATGTTATACGTATGCATTTTCATCCTTTCATGTGTTATTCAATGCCATTTTCCCTAACCGCTAATCGTGCTAACCGCTAATCGCACTAATCGCTAACCGCTAACCCTAACCCCCTAACCACTAAAAGTGTGTTATTTTACGCGGCATGAACATACACATGGAAAACTTAAAATGTGTACTGATAACACACCAGTTAAAAGTGGCGCGTTATCTGTACGCAATTCATGATATCACATTGAACCTTTGCATTATTGAAATGCGACAAATATTCACAATTCTGCATTGCAGGAAGAGGAGCGGTGGGAAAAATATATTTCCTTCCGTAAACACAGTGCGTGGCTGCGTGGTCACGTATTACATTAGGACCTCTTTTGTGCATGTGGGTCACTTCAGGGTCACATTCTGTTCATACTCAAACCTGATAAAAGTCGGATTTAATGTGTAATATGAATGAGTACACAAAAAAAATTGGATTTCACCAAAAAATCTGAATTGCGCATTAAGACCTGCTGTCTGAATGTAGTCGAAGCCAACATATTTGGAGATGCATGGTTTTCCATAGACAGAAAGATAAGAAATCTGAATCTGGAAAATGACTGGGGTATATATATTAAAAAAAAATCATAAATAGTGTAAATCCATATACATTTGCTTCTGAATGTAGTAGATTATTAGTAAACGGAAACACTAAAGTAAAGTAAATCTAACTAAAAGCACTTCAGTGCATTCCACCACTGATTCTCAGTTTTATAAATGATTATTACTGAGCTCCATCACATTTCAAACTATCCCTTCACGTACACTCAAGATGCAAACCTCTTTTTGGGTGCGTCATACACAGTAAGTCATGTTTCCTGTCACTTCGATGGGTTTGCTCTTTCGTCCATTCATCATTTTACAACAGAATCGACTGTAGATATAGCACACTATGGATTATGAGTGTATTAATCCAAACGTACAGAGATTCTCAGTTCTCCCATACATCATCTGCATAACCAAAGGGCACGGGGAAACGATTTATGCTAATCCGTTAACATTTCTATCAAGGCCTTGTCAATAACATGATCAGAAAGAATTTGCCACTTGGCTTCAATAGGGTTCAAGCTGAAAATGCACATGCAGCTTTTTGAACATACCATTTTCATTTGGATTTTTAAACACATGACTGTTGATTTCTAAGTCATTTAAAGTTTGGTTGAAGACTCCTCTCCCCACAATTCTCCTAAAACCATATATACACAACACACTTTACATGCTTCTACAGCATTTTTTTTAAGTCAAAGAAATGTCTGTCTGTATGTTTATATGCCCTCCCCATATCATGTGTCCCCTGCTGTCCTCTATGTGCCTTTAATATGTATGTCTAAATTAAATGTTATTTGATGTCTGTCTGTCTGTCTGTTCAATATGTCTATGCAAAGTGAGACATAGAAATGTATAAGATCTGTGAAGACAAATTTCCCTAAGGGGACAATAAACTAACTAATGCCCGGTTTCCCTACGTGGAACCAGCTTGGCTCAACTCCACTCCACTCAGGTACCAGGTACTATTCCTGGACACCATTTCCATTACAGGATACTACCAACTTTAGAGTACCTGGACGTCATAGCAACGCAGCACAGAACTTCCATGTCCTCCTCAGAGAATTGCGTATTGTCCCGTCAAGCTCACGCTGAATTTTTTCGTCGGCCACCAAGGACATAAATGTCTGAACCTCCTCAACCGACCACGGTGCCATCATGTGGATTAACCTACCGCTATATTTTCTGTAAACTTCCACATCTGTTTTTTAAAAAGTGGCAGGTCGCCGCACATTGATAACACAATGACACAGAGACAACTCTCTGACTGATCAGTGGTCTGGAGTGTTTACACGTCACATTTTAGTATCTCTTCCCCCATTTTGGAACCTCGACAGAGTAGATACCAAAAAACTAGTACCGGGTACCAGATTCCAGGTCCGTTTATGTAATGGAAACGCAAAAAGGCAGAGTTGAGACGGTACCATGTAGTGGAAACATGGCATGACTAACGTTTCTCCTATGACTGGGCAATATGACAAAAATACGATATAATTACATCCATCCATCCATCCCAAGCAGGGAAGCCCAGACCTCCCCCATTCCTGCCACCTCCTCCAGCTCTTCCAAGGAGACACCAAGGCATGCCCAATGGTGAGAGATCATCACTACAGCTTGTCCTGGATCTTCCCCAGATCTCCTCCTGGTTGGACACGCACATCGAAAACACCTAACCAGGCACCAAAACAAAAAAAAAGTCAATATCAACAGGAAAATCAGAACTTCTTTTTGTTATTGTAGTCAGGGGTGGGCAACTCTGGTCCTCGAGGGCCGATATTTTGTTTGTTTTAGATATTTCCCTCTTCCATCACACCTGGAAGCCATTACATCTGTATCAGGCTTCTGCAGAGCTTGATGATGAGCTGATCATTAATTGAACCAGGTGTGCTGGAAGAGGGAAATATCTAAAATATGCAGGAGACCGGCCCTCGAGGACCAGAGTCGCCTACCCCTGACTTAGCGAAAGTTAAAAAATGAAACTAAAATTAAATTAAATTAAATTAAACACTGAAAGAAGATGCCACTAATATAAGAGAAAGCATGAAGAGGAAGTCTGTTCTAAGTGACAGTAGACACATGGAAATGCAACATTATGGATATCCCAGTCCTTCTGAATTAATGAAAAGATGATGATGGATCTTGTTTTCATGTGATTATACATTAATGTAAATGTAATTCTGAATAACATGTTCATTCCTGCAGTAAATCCCCCTAAATCTTAACTTTAAGACTCATTTAGTATGTGCCGTGACACAACCAACATTGTAATGATTTCAGAAATTACAGCAAGAAGGAAAATGGCAAATTTAGGTGAAGTCTGACTGAGGATAAGAATGGGTTTTAATATTTCACCCACATATTTGTAGCAGGCTGCATCTTTACAGTGTAATAAAGTAAAAAAAAAAAAAAAAAAAAAAAAAAAAAAAAGAGAGGGGTCATATATCAGGGGACTTAGACCGAAGTAGTCTTTACTTTGTGGCCCCCCTGTGGCCTCTGGGGCCCTTGATTGTGCAGTGACACAGCAACCTCACATAATTAGAAATGTAGGTGTGTATGTGAGTGAAAGAGTGAGAGAGTGGTGAAGAGAGGGGTGTAATTAGAGTCATGTCAGTGAGTAAATGTGCTGTGACCCAGGCCTTTGTCAGGCCACAACACACCAACATCATTACACACACACACAATCACCACCTCTACGCTGCGTTTGACCCTTTCAGCAAGCAAGACAAGGACTGACGCTTTCTTTAAGATGCTTGCCAAAGGGATGGATGGTGTGTTTGTGTGCATGTGCATTCAAGGTGGGTGACAAACAAGAGCAGAGGGGTGATGCCTTTTCCTTTCTCAACTTGTATTGTATTAATTAGAGATGCACGATACTGGAAAAAAAAAATTGACATTGCGATTTTTTTTTTAACCCTGCGACATATATTGCGGTAAGTAATAGCTGTGTGGTGCTGACGTAAATGGTCAAACAAATTACACTGGTCTACAAGGAAAATGCTTCCAGACTAAAAGTAAAGAAATTTTACCACATGAGAGTCACTGATAAAGAAAAATCAAGTCAAAAATGCTGGTTGGCTGAACTTTCCAAGACACAACCTTGGGTCAAAATGTGAAATTCAAGAATTAACAAGAGAATGGGCTTGACTCGAAAGGAGTATTTGTCTCAGAGCTACAAGATCTACTTCAAAACACTGTCTGCACATTAGAATACATTCACTTTACAGGTTCTATTTAGTGGAAGATTTCTAAAACTATTATATAAATGTACATAAACCAATATATATGTGTAATAACACTTAATCATATACCTTGAAAACATCAGCAAACCGGCACTTTTGTCATTTATTTTCCAATTAATCTTATTAAAATACGGAACATTTAGCACATTTAATCTCTGAAGCAAATCATTTCCAAAAAATTGTAGACCAGTGTTATTTGTGTTTCCTCTCGTGGCAACAATTGCAAGGCACTATCAGCACAGAACACGCGTCTCAGTATCATCCTTCTTGTAGCTGAAATAATTCCAGATAACTGATGCTGCTTTTCTTTTTGGCACCAAGTCTTCGTTTTCGGTGATTTTCTCTTGTCCGTTGCTCATTTTCAATGTTGTTACTAGCGACTCACTCCGTGTGTAGGGGCGTGGTCTGCTTCGGCAAACTGATTAAGAACGACTGTGATTGGTGGATCACTGCCCGCAATGTGTGTCAGGCACTCTTGAAATTAGATGAGAACACGTTGAGTTTATTTACCTCCTACATTGCAGGACCTGCGATGCGACTATTGCGCACACGTACATTGCGATGGCGATGCTCAAACAATATATTGTGCAGCTCTACTCTTTATATTGTTGTACCTTGTGAAAACAGTCGATAAACTAGAACAGCACTTGGAGAGCACAGACCTCTGCCAAGGCAAATCAGCCCCCCCCCCAATCACCACCAAAATTTAATCATTTGTTCCTTGTGCCAGTATCAACATTTCTTTAAAATTTCATCATAATCCATCCATAACTTTTTGAGTTATTTTGCTAACTAACCAACAAACAAACAAACCCTGGCAAAAACATAACCTCCTTGGTGGAGGTAATAAAGTACTCGGTAGGTGCTCCATGACATGAGTAAAATCTTCCCTGGGTGACAACACACAGGTAGTTCAATATCATCATGAGGATATAATTTGCAATAAATAAACCTCACGGTCTGCACCAAATGACAATCTGTAAATAGTGCTTGGTGAGATGTCCAGTACAGTCATCGACTTCTACAAACCTTCCTTCTGCAGCTCTCTCCTCTCAGTCCAAATCAAAAGAATACAAGTAAATATAGACTGAACTGATGTTGTTTCACGCTTTTATAGCAAGTGGAAAAGAGAAGCCAAACTGATACTGAGATGCAGAGTAGAGCAGAAGAGTCACATCCAGGTTACATCTGAAAGGATCTGATCAGTGAGTGGTAATTACAGCTGTCAATCATGTATTTAACCTGAAGTACCACCCCTTCCAGTGATGTCCCATGGGACATAACTTCAGAGAAAGTTTGCAATGGTTAAATGGTGAGAGACAAGTAATTTTTTGATCCAATTTGTTGTTATTTGTCTTTTTAACCCTTTATAGGGTACTCATAGAAAAATTCAAAATTTCAACCTTAGTGTGTTAATAACATAACAAGACTTTATTCCTCTTGTGAGATTTTTCTTTCTTTTTTTTTATTATGTAGAAAATCAAGGTCAATGAAGTTACCATATTTGGTTTCTTACCCATATGTAGCAAAAAAAAAACAAAAACAAAAAAAACACACATGTAAGGTAAAAGGAACATGTATTTTAGAACATCAGAACATCACTTTTAGAACATTAGACCAACATAAGTGCTGATCCAGACCCCTGTCCACATCTACATGATCCCTTTGAACATCATTCCTTACATTAGTACCATTTATTCATGGTACCGAACAAAGCAGGTCCACTCACTGTTCATGCAGAGGTGGACCTTACAAAAATTGAGGGAATTTCTACAACCCCTTTTAACTAGGTACATCCCGCCATTTGTACATATAAAGTCCAGACTTCCGACAAACATTTCACTGAGTATGGCATAACTGTTTGTCAGCAGCAGCAGTTGTAGTAAAAACTGAAAATATGTCCAAACTTTGAGCTGATTACCTAAAATGTTCAGCTGTTAGTTGAATGGGACGGAGCAGCACAGCCAACAACCTGAAGGGGGCGGAGCCTGAAGTGGCTCATATGCATTTAAAGCCCCAGCCCTCAAAACCACCTTTCTTGTGTCACTACTCAGAAATAGGGTTGAAGATGGACCTGTGGAGTTGAATTAATGAAGAATTCAGACCCAAGCAGAGCATTTACAGTTTATGTAGACCATAGGGAAATGTTTGATAATGAAGAATTCCACTAAAAAACGCAAAATATGACCCCTTCAAACTATTCAGACTACATTTTCTTATCGTCTTCTTTATTCTTTGATAACACCTTCCCCTCTCAATAAAACATCCTCGTCTCAGTCCTTCCACCTTTTTTCTCCTCTACATTGTTTCCCTTTACCCCCTTCTCTTTTCTCTTCCCCTCTTCTCTGGGCTTTCAGCGGTCATGGCCATTTAGGGAACACACTCAGGTAGGCAAAGCAAATGTCAGCGCAAATAGTTGGTCCCTGGGGAAGAAGAGCAGAAGAATCCATCTTCTTTTTCACTTCCCTCTTTTCATTTTATTCCATATAACTCTACTATATTCCCCCACCTCACAAAAGATACAAGTGCAGTGTATCAGACCGCAATGTGTATACACTGTAGGAACACTTAACTTTACCTTTATTTAAAAATTTGATTGCCTGAGTCATATTACTGATGCATATTTATACCTGTTACTGTAACAAAGCCATTAAAAGTATGACATTTATCCTAGAAATTTACAGGTATCTGGTTGATATTTGCACATCAGCGTGTTTATCTTCATGGTACACATCTGTCTGACTTTATTGTCTAGAATTTACCATCCCCCCAGTGGCTCATTGGGTCCTTTCTACTGGGACCATGATGCACCAGAGCATTGGATGTGAACCTCTGTGTTTGGGGGCTGAATTTGTGTTATAATTATATGTCCTGTACTGGATGTGATGTTCTGAGTTAAGACAGAATAAAAGTTATGACTAGAACGTCGACCCCATCCTCAGGTGGAGTTAGGGTTAGGGTATGTAGTACTATGAAAGCTTTTTAGACCCAATAATAAAAGAGAAATTTAGACATATATACCCCCAGGATGTACCTAAAGATAATAATAATAATAATAATAATAATACATCAGTTTTATATAGCGCTTTTCTAAGTACTCAAAGACGCTTTACAATAAACAACCAAGGGACAAACATACATCCAATGGGTAAACAGATACGAAGTTAATACTAAATGGTAATCGAAGAACAAATACAGAGACAAATACTGACAAAAGAAAAACACACAAAAGAAGGTAGGTGAGAGTGGAAGAGGTTGAACAGGCGGTCAGTTGACCTCAGATAAAAGCAAAAAAAAAAAAAATTATATTCTAGCTCTGAGCCATTCCAAAATGAATGAATTTTTAATAAAATATTGGGGCCAAAAATAGGACATGAAAAGCTACCTAGGTGTCAGTGCATTTGATCTGAAAACATGGCTGTAAATGGTCTTATATACCACTATAAATAAAGACAGTGTTAAATTTGATGATCCTAGTGGTTTCTCTAATCCAGACGTGGGATTTTCATGAATCTCAGTCTCATTCCTGGTTTTGTGTGTAAACCACCGTGTCCACTCACGTTACATGCAGAACCTGCCCATTTAAACGCAAATAAATCGCGAACAATTTTGCAACAGCGGTCATTTTTGTGAAACACTCTGCCTCGCATAATTAGTTCAAGTCCCAAAATGTACCTGTGAGAGAATAAAAAAATATTCCAAAAAATAGTAGCATGTAATTTTTGTGTCCTTTTGACTGTGTTACATGCAGATTTTTGTATTAAATATAATGTAAAATAAGATTAAAATGTGTTTTATCTGAAAAATAGTTTCTCTTTTATCTCAGTATTTATTTTTAAAATCGACCCAAAGTGCTTCCAAACTTGCTTCATAACATTAGTCTACATCTGGGTAGAATTTTTTGCCCCCATGTCCTGTTTTTAGGAACCAGTTTCATGGAAGCACCCGTACTGATATTGTGATGAAGTGTAAAACAAACAGTTGGTTACAGCCATTTTCTGTCTTTTTTTTTCCTTTTTCATGTTAGAATGACTAATTGTTGCATTGGAAAAGCTTTGAGTTTGATGATGTGGGATCCAGTGATATAATCTCTCTCTCTCATTGTGTCTCTTACCCTCCTTACTTCCTCCTTACTCCCTCCTTCTCTGATTGCTCCCACAGGGGTCTGCACTTGCTGAAACAGTTGTTCTCACCCATGAGGCAACATCATTAATGGTGCATGGACAAACCAACAGCTATCATAACATTATGATCCATAACTGCAGACACTGAAAAAAAAAAAAAAAAAAAAAAAAGAGAAGGTGAGAGAGAGAGAGAGAGAGAGAGAGAGAGAGAGAGAGAGAGAGAGAGAGAGAGAGAGAGAGAGAGAGAGAGAAGTACAGAGCGTCATAACGGTAGTATAGCTCAGTGAATTACACTTACATCTCTGCGCTCTCCCCGGCTCTATTCATCTGGGGGTGATCTAAGACGGCTTGCTTCCTATGAATTATAGAAACGAGCCCATAATAAAGCGATAAATACATTTCTCAAGGAGAGGCACAGACGCATTAACTAAGACATTAGCATAAGCTGCGTCCACTCTCTATCTAACACAGTGATTAACTAACAACATGTGTGTGTGTGGGTCTTTCCATATGGCGCGCAGTAAAGATGACGAGCAAGTTTATAAGTATGATTCTCAAAGAGTAAATATGTGTTCATTAGTTAGGGTTTTGGTGCATGTTAAATACATTTCTAGATGATTTCTTGTGTTTATGCACCCATATTTGCATAAACACACTCGAACAGTACGCTGCATGCATTCATGTGTAAATACATCCATGCATATAAGGCAGGGAAAAGTGTCTATTTAATAAATAAGCGCCCTCTGCCACAACATTTAAATGCATGTTGATATGGAATTAAGCTTGGTCGTGTCTTCAACATGGAGTGGGAACATATTTATCCCCGGTAACAATGCAAATAACATTTTTACACCTGGTTAACGATATAAACCACTGGGAAGATGTTATGAGTTTTTCCTCTAAGTCCAGTAAATAAAATCTCCTCATTAGCATACAGTATATGGAATGAATAACACTTAACTCCTACATCGGGTATCATTATTTACAGTAATGTAGCTTGCAAAAGCTGCAGCAGACCTTCATTATGTTGTGTTATCAAGTGTGAATATGTATGATATGTATTAACTGTGATTATTTTACTTATGTCTATGTTTATGAGTCAGTAAAGAATGTTTATGAGTTGATGTGGAAGAGGAGTCATAATACACTCCTTGGTCATATATGTATAACCACTGGACGTATGAATGAAGGAATGAATGTTACTGTATCTTGCATAAGAACATGCCCAGCCCTTACATGGGCTTGTAAAACACCAAAAATACAACCCAAAGACCAAATACCAGACAATAGGCACAATAGATATTAACAAGACAAAATACTGACCTATTTAAACAAACACATCTGCTGCTTTTTTCAGGCTTTACACACCTATTAATGCTAATTTATATAAATTTGAACTAAACAACCATTTCATCTTGTCACCATCAGTGCTCCAGAACATGTCAGGATTTCGGATAAACGTCATCAAACAAAAAGGCTCTCAGTTCATCATATATTGCTTTAAAATGTGCATTAATCCAACTCCTTTTGGATTAGAATGTGGTTTCTATGGACTTTCTGTCTTTAATGGTGTTGGTATGGCAATGGTGGAGAATCCCAGCTCCATAAAGTAAAAGTCCTGCCATATATTGGTTCTACCTGTTCACTTAAAGGGGTCATATTTATCTAAAACCACTTTTATTAGTCTTTGGTTCATTTATTTGTGTATTTGGACCCTAATAGTTCATAAAGTTTAAATTTGAACCCTCCAGGTGCTGCAAAGTTATCCTGATCTTCATTCTGGCAACAATTGAATGGCTTTCTACAACCCGTTCCAATTGCTGCTTAATTTGTTACGTTTTATAACTAGTTCTGTCAAAATATTTGCACATAAAAGGCAAGGTTATTATCGCTAACGAAAACTAAGGAAATGACGAAAACTAGAATTGAAAAAACATTTTCGTTAACTGAAATAAATAAAAACTATCATTAGAAGAAAAAAATGATAACTAACTGAAACTGTATTGTGTGTTTACAAAACTTACTAAAACATATAAAAATTATGGATAAAATTCCCTTCGTTTTTGTCTTTGTCAATGTTGGATTGATACGAAATTGACTTATTTTGCTCGAGTAATTTTAGCTAGTGGCACCATACAGCACTTCACGGTCCGACACTTCTCATCACTTGTGGTTTAGAGTCGTCTTCTTGTTCCCACTCTACCTGGAAACATGGAGACTAAAGTTGAGAGAAAGCAGCAAAGTCCTGTCTGGGATTTATTTGAATATGATGGTGAGAAAGATAAAAGATACGAAAAAACTAAAATGAAACTAAACACTTAGAAAAAACAAAAACTAATAAAAACTAGCAGACCTGCTCTAAAAACTAATTAAAACTAATTGAATAACAGAAAAAAAGCCAAAACTAAATAAAACTAAAGTATAATGAAAAATCCAAAACTATTATATCCTTGATGTAAGGTCAAGACTTCCGATGAACATTTCTCTGAGTACGACATAATTGTTTATCAGCAGCAGCGGTTGTAATAAAAACTGAAAACATGTCCAAACTTCAAGCCGATTACCTAAAATGTTCAGTTGTTGGTTGTATTAATGAACATAAGTGGCTGAACAATGTGAAATATGATTTAGTGTTTTATGTAATACATCAAAACCTGGGCCTCTACTGCAAAGAACTTAACTTTAATTTTCAGTCCACGGTATCATCATTCATTCTTACTGCTCTAAGCTTTTCCAGAGCAAAATGACAATAAGACAAACTGCATGGAGATAAATAATAATAATAATAATAATAATAATAATAATAATAATAATAATAATAATAATAATAACAATAACAATAACAATAATAATAATAACAACAACAACAACAATTAATTAATTAATTATAATAATAATAATAATAATAATAATAATAATAATAATAATTTTATTATTTTAGAGGCTAATTTAGCAGCTGAGAAGCCAGAATCACTGTGACCACGTAGACAGAAAGTGAAATCAAATGTTTTTCCAACAACTCAACATTTTTCCAGAGCATAATGAGTTGATCGTAATGATATTTCGTTTTGATTCATTTTTCTACCTAGTTAGTTAGAACACAAATATAATTTTATTTATTCCTTTAATGTTTTTGCTTTGAATGTGGCATGAAAAGTCCATCATAGCATTGGTGTGATATTTGCAAAATCTGAAAAAAAAAAAAAAAAAATGGCAAACTTTTTGCTGATTAGATGACTTTTTAGTCCTAAATGATGCATGTGTTAGTTGCAGTCTAATGATGGCAATTTGTAGTGTATACAGTACATACAGTACCCAGACACATCCTCTTTCCTGGAAGGTTAATTAAAGTAGCCCCAATCTTTGTGTCACCGCATCAATCTGAACTCCTCTAAACAGCGGGGAGGAATGGAAGTCTCTCCACCGTTTCCTTCTTCCCTCTCCTCCCTCTTTCTTCTCTATTTGCAAGACTGCCTTATTAGCCCTGTAGCTTCTTGTCCTCACTAGATGAAGACCCGGTCATTTTTACATCTGTCCATATGTGTCTGTGTGTGTGTGCAGCAGAAGCCACTTTGCCTCCCCATCAACTGAACATCTCTCCCTCGTTTGTGTCTAATGAGCGATGAGCGCAGCACAGCCGCTAATGACACATCTTTGTGTGTGCATGTGTGCGAGTGCCGCTGTATACATTAAGTGTACATGTGTGTTTTAAGCGACCAAGGAGCTAGTTAGCAGTGTGGGTGTGCCTCGTAGGGGCCGATTTTGATTCCACGCGTCCCTGATGCAAGGCACGAGAGGTCGCAGGGTCAGGCCAATTACTCCCTTATTGAGAGATGTCTGCTCTTTGATTCGCCAAGTCCAAAGGTTGCTTATGTTCCAAGGGTTCTGCTCAGGGTGTGGGGGGTCTGCTATGAGCGCCAATTAAGGAGGTGTTAATTGGAACATGTTGTTTGGACCAGGCTGGGATGTGCATGCTCCTGTTGGATGCCGTGCGTGAGCAGTAAGTGATCGCGTCGATGACTGATTGTGTAATTTTGCATAAGAATGTTTTCTGCAGGTATGGATGTTCTGTGCAAAAGTTCTAATTTGATGATTGATTTGTATGTAGGTATGTATGTATATAAATACTTCCTTTTTTATTTTTTTTTTCTTCTGTCGCTGATATTTTGCACCTATGTTTAAGTGTTACTTTAAACTCTGTTACATTGGTCCACGAAGATAGGTGGCTTGTTTTGTGATTTTTTTTTTGTTGTTGTTTGTGTTGTTGTATTGTAAATGTGTTATTGTATAATTTTTATTCAGTCGTTTTATTTGGTATTGGTTTATTGTCCTTATTTTTTGTACGTATTTTTTGTTGTTTTTAATTGTACAGCTTTTCTATGTTTTTGATCTATTCTCGTATTTTATTCTTTTATTTACGTTTTACTCATTCTTCTGTACAGCACTGTTTTTTGTTTGTTTGTTTTTACAGTTGTTCTATGTCTTTTAATCTATTCTTGTATTTTACTCTGTTATTTTGGTTTTTATTTATTTTTCTGGGCAGCACTTTGGTCCACTGTGGTTGTTTTTAAGTGGATAAATAAAAGTTGGATTGGATTAGAGTTGGATTGTTTTGTTTTGTATGTATATTGTAGGTATGTTCTGTATAAAAACAACACTTCCTATTGTTTGGACATTTTTTCTGCATTACTGCTGTAAAAAAAATTCAATAAAAAAACCTGTGGAAAAAGAAGGAAAAAAGTTAGAATTTGAAGTAAATATTACAACTTTCTGCAAAGATATTTATCAGTTGAAATGACTCTGGGCCTGTCTAATGGACCATTTATTATTTGTTACAAAACTTCAATAGTCTTGTATTCATTCACTTCCACAAGCAAAAAAAATGGGGAGGTCTCTTTGCCCAAAAAAGTAACCACTGAATCCAATAAAACAAACAGAATTCCACAGTCAACATAGTGTGAGGAATCTACACAGAAAGTCATGGACATTTATTCATTAATGTGCTTAGAAAAATACTCAATTGGACATTTCAACATTTAGTGTATGGAAATATTACTACATACTAATGTCGACAGTTAGGCTAATACTTGTATTTTCTGTATACCATCTGTGTTATTGAAAGGAAATAATGAAATATGGGCAAATTTCTAAACAGTTCCATTCTGTCAATGACAAGCATGGACAGAATTAATGCTACAATCAGAAGGCTTTGTTTACAGTATTGTACAGGAAGTTTTTTAAAGTTCTTTAGCAAATTTTTATGCCGCGTTTCCACTACATGGTACCAGCTCGACTCCACTCGGCCTTTTTGCATTTCCATTACGAAAAAGGTCTGGTACTAATAATAGTTTTTTAGGATCACCTCCACCGAGGTTCCGTGTAAACACTGCAGACCACTGACTGGTCAGAGAGTTGTCTCTGTGACCCGCCATTTTACAAAAAAATAGATGCGGAAGTTGACAGTAAATATAGTGGGAGGTTAATCCACATGATGACAGCCCACAAAACTACACCATGGTCAGTCGAGGAAATTCAGTCTTTGGTGGCCAACGGAAAAATCCAGCACGGGCTTGACGAGACAACACGCAACGAATGAGTTTATGGGCAACTCTCTGAGCACAGAAGTAACGCGCCGCATCACTATGACATCCAGGAACTCTAAAGTGGGTAGTATCCTGTAATGGAAACGGTTTCCAGGAGTAGTACCTGGTACCCGAGTCGAGTCGAGCCAGTTCCACGTAGCAGAAACGTGGCATTAGAGTCTATACATTAATGTTAATGTCAATCTGGTATCTATCTATCTATCTATCTATCTACATTTCTAGGATTAAAGGACTGATGTTGCAGCAGGACCTTGAAAAACTTGTCCATGCATTTATCTTTAGTCGAGTTGACTACTGTAACAGTATCTTTTCTGGTCTGCCTAAAAAGTCTATCCGACGACTGCAGCTGATCCAGAATGCTGCTGCTCCAGTCCTCACTAAGACCAAGAGAGTGGACCACATCAGTCCAGTTCTCAGGTCTCTACACTGGCTCCCTGTCTCTCAGAGAATAGACTTTAAAATTCTCTTACTAGCATATAAAGCACTGAATGGTTTAGGCCCAAAATACATCAGAGACCTTCTAGTCCAGTATGAACCATCCAGACCACTCTGGTCATCTGGTGCAGGTCTGCTCTGTGTTCCCAAAGTCAGAACTATACATGGAGAATCAGCGTTCAGTTTCTATGCTCCGTATATCTGGAACAAACTACCAGAAAATATCAGGTCTGCTGAGAGTCTGAGTTCTTTTAAGTCCAGGTTAAAGACTCACCTGTTCACTGCTGCCTTTGACTAAAAGGTTTTTTACTTTTTAAATTTTATATTCTCTTTTGTAACTCTGCACTGCAACTCTTACTTTAATATGTGTGTTTTTTTTTTTTTTTATTCATTTTTTGGGATTTTATGTGTTGTTTTCTTACTTGCTGTTTTTAATCACCTTTTACATGTTTCTTTTATAATGTTTTAAATGTGTTTCTTTTTCACTGTCGCATTTCAATGTCCTGTGTGAAGCACCTTGAATTGCCTTGTTGCTGAAATGTGCTATACAAATAAACTTGCCTTGCCTATCTATCCATCCATCTATCCATCTATCACATGCGGTTGTTGAATCTTGACATTATTCACTGCTTCAGGGTCCATTTTTGTTCATTCCTCTGTATTGAATCTGCTACAAAACTGACACAATGACAGTGTTTCCACATTAACTACGAAGCATCTGAACATCCAAATGGGTCATATCTGATGACCACGAAAAGATGACAAACTGTATTTTACACAATTATTTACATGCCGCCACAACAACACTAGCAAATTAGACTATTAGTATTATTACTACAGTATATATTGTGTTATTATCATATTTATAATTACTATTTTCCCTCTCTCTCACACACACACTCTCCCTTTCTCACTTTCAAAGAATGAAGTTTTAGTAAAACAGCATACAGGCTCCACTGTTGTTAAGTGTTTAGACCCTGAAATGAATTTTATGCTTCCATGACATCAGAGTCAGACTGTCCTGTAATCCATGACTCTGTAATTTCAATTGTCTAATGAGCAATGGAAGCATTTATTTGAAATAAGTATGACGCAATGTTGTATAAATTGATTCCATCCCAATAAGGTATCACTTGCTTAATTAACAGAATTCATCTCAATCTACTGCATCATCTTTCAAAAGAATATTAAATATGATTCAAATCCTGATCTTCCTGCCATTAACGTTCATATTTTTGCCCATCTTCACTCTATTCTCACTGGTTATGTGGCATTATTTATTTGCAAGTGATGGCTCTAAATACAGTTCCCTCAGTGTGACTGTCATCAGGAAAGGACAATTTGCCAGGAAATGAGTTTTGCTACACACACATCAGAATTTACACTGTGTGTGTATGTGTGTGTGTGTCATCAACACAGCACAATTTGGCGTGTGTGATGAGGTATTGAACTGGGCAGCTTCTCACAGGGCTCGTTTCACTTGTCATAAAACATACTCGCTTTATTGGCCTGGCCGTCCACACACACACACACACACACCAAGCACTTAGCACTGTGTCCCCCCTTAATCCACTTCCAACAGAACAATCTCCAGGGTTTTGACTTGTACTGTGGTGTGTGTGCATGTGACAGTTGACCAGGATCAATGCCTGGGCGCTGTCAGGCAAGTGTGTATTTAAACTACAGGGCAGTCCAGGGAGCCCGAAGATGGAGGGAAGGTGGAGAAGAACAGAGGCAGAAAGGGAGGGATGAGATATTTAATGTGTTTGCTCTAGTTGCTGTTAAATAATGCTTCCCATATCCACCAAACCCCTTGAGGGAAAAGTTGTTCATGTTCACAAATCAACAGTGAGGAAATGTGCAAAAATCGTGCAGGATAAATACGCCGAGTACCACAGTCATCTGGTACAAAGTAATTACAGCATGTGTCTTAGTCAGAAAATGAGGAGAGTGATTTTATCAATAGACACAAAATACTACAGATGTAAATCTTCACCGGCCTTGGTTCAATTTGATTAAGATTCACATGTTCATAATGATTCTTTGTGCAGCTCAGTGTACTGCATCATCAGAACATGGCTATTTAGTGTTGAAGACGTCTTAGTCAGAATAACTTCTTAGGCTGTTTTCACACTGCGTTCCCGAGTCCGTACCATACTTGGATACATTCACACCTAAAGGCAATGTTTTTCAACCTTGGGGTCGGGACCCCACGTGGGGTCGCGTGAAATTCAAATGGGGGTCGCCTGAAATTTCTAGTAATTGATACAAAAAAAACAAAAACAATTCACTAATAAAAAATATATGGTGAATTGAGAGAGACATCCACAATCCATAACAGACATGACAAACTGTGAAGCTGAAACTGAAGCACTGTGGTTCTGTTTATCTTTCAAATGTTCATTGTGGTCGGTTTCAGATGCTGCAGCTCTTTCATAATTCATAGTTTGAGGTTATTGTTTGTTCAGTATTAATTGCCAGCCTTGTAAATCCAAGCTGGACTGACTGTACATATCCTGACCAAGGAAAATCAAATCCTCCCTTTGTGCAGTAATCTACACCTGGTTTTACTGCCTCCGTCCATAATAATATACATTATATAGACTAAATGTGGTCTATAATTAATGTTTATTTGCAACATAGTCCAGCAAACTATTACATGATCAAAACCAAGTTAATTTTAGCAAAAAAAATGTCTCTCTTTCGAATGTGTGGGGTTGCCAGAAATTTGTGATATTAAAATGGGGTCACGAGCCAAAAAAATGTTGGGAACCACTGCCTTAAGGCTAATGACATTCACTTTGTCTTCTGTTAATGTAATTATACTTTTCAGAATCAGAATCAGCTTGATTGGCCAAGTATGTGAACACATACAAGAAATTTGGCTTTGGTTTTTACGTTGCTCACGACGTACAGTTCTGACATGAACCCAGACAACACGTGGACCTAGACATAACATAGACAAACATTCGACAGGAGACAAAGACAACAACGGGTTGAGATTTACAGTGGATTTATAATGTAATATGTACAGAGTGCAAATTGGAGTTTTTACACAGTAAGTGGATGTCTGGATCCAGTCTATTAAAAATATGTTTAAGTTTTCTTCTTTGTCTTCTTCTTTTCTTTTGTTTAGACGAGATATAGAGAAGTCACAGTCAAAACTGTCATGCAGGTAACATCTAAAAACTATACCTTGTCTGAACAAAAGAAAAGTATAATTACGTTCATACCTTTCCTGCAGATGCTGCGTTCACAACCATGTACCGCAGCCCGTGTTCGAGTACCAGTGGGTGTTACAGGGCCGAAACAGTAGGTGGAGGTGTGGAAGGAATTCTGTAGCTATCCAACAAACGCGGAAATCAGAAGAAGACAAACCCTTACATCATCAATTGAGCGACTGTTCTGTTCATTTGTCTACAATGGCGGCAATACTTTTCTATCTGTTAGCCTGTTCGAGGCAAAGTGAAGAAGAGCGACCTATATCACAGAGTAGTACGGTCGATAAGGTGAGTCCATACCGCATGGATCCAGGGCTTTTTCAGGAGACAACAGGAGCGCCGTCTATGGTCTTGTGCTGATTAAGTCACTTCTGTTGTCAGATTGGTGATTAGGTCACGTCCATTCTCAGGCACGGATCACTTTCACACGGAAGCATACCGTGGAGTCCATGCAGTCCATACCGAGGACTACATTGTCAGCTGGGCTCGGGTATGGTACTCAAGCATGGAACGTTTGCATTCACATTAATAAAACTAGAAAAGCACTCGGAGAGTGCAGACCTCCGCCAAGGCAGATCATTTGTTCGTTCTGCCAGAATCAACATTTCCTGAAAATTTCATCAAAATCCCCCCCCATCACTATCAAAATTTTATCATTTGTTCCTTGTGCCAGTATCAACATTTCCTGAAAATTCCATCCAAATCTGTCCATAATTTTTTCAGTTATCTTGCTAACAGACAGACGAACAAACAAAAAATTTGACCCCCCCGATCACCGCCAAAATTTTATCATTTGTTCCTTGTGCCAGTATCAACATTTCCTGAAAATTTCATGAAAATCCATCCATAACTTTTTGAGTTTTCTTGCTAACAGACAAACAAACAGGCAAACAGACAAACCCCAATGAAAGCATAACCTCCACCATTCCTTGGCAGAGGTAATGACAGCATTTACTTGAGATAAGTACGATACACTGTTGTATAAATCAGTTCCATCCCAATAAGGTATCACTTGCTAAATGAACAGAATTCATCTCAATCTATAGTCTCATCTTTGAAAAGAATATTAAATATGATTAAAATCCTCATCTTTCTGTCATTAATGTTTATATTACAAACAGACAGACAAACCCAGATGAAAACATAACCTCCGCCGTTTCACTTGGCGGAGGTAATTATGTGGACTTTGGGGTCCAGTGTACTCAGATATGGACTCAGGTACCCAGTGTGAAAACGCCCTTAATTTTATCAATGTGAATGCAAATGTTCCGTGCTCGAGTACCATACCGAGTCCAGTTGAGAAGGTAGTCCTGGGGACGGACTGCGTGAATTCCAGTACGGAACGTTGCAATCTATACCTGAGACCCGAAGTGACCGGATCACCACGAGACCATAGACAGTGCTCCTGTTGTCTCCTGAAAAAGCCTTGAATCCACGTAGTATTGGCTCGCTTCATCAACCGAACCACTCAGTGATATATCAGAGACAACGAAGGTCAGAAGAAGGAAATGAAGGTAAAAAAAAAAAATTTATAAGATTTGGACTAAAGGGACTGAGTATGAAAAACCAGTATGGTCTGAATTCATTTGAATGTATCTATATGTTTTTTTGACCTGGATGTATTTTCTCTCACATATATAAAGGGTGCATAAATGTTATTAATATGCAAAAACAATGGAAAAGCATCTTGTAAACTCTTCAGCAGAAATTAACGCGAGTGTACCTATACTGATTTTTTTTAAAAAAGAGAATTTCAAAAAGAAAAAAAAAAACTGTCAAAATGCACAGAATACTCCAGTCTGTGATCAACAGTGGGCCAGGAGACAGCTGCTCACTCTCATACAGTAGACTGGTATTTGACTTACAGTCGTATATTCTCACAAATAACTCTAAACATAAAGTGCATATATAAAGATGTGTCTAGCACATGCATCTAGTTGTCATCTGGGCTGAAGCTGCGTTGACATGCATGCACACATACTCTACATATACAGGTACAGGTGTGTGCATATACAGACCTGCCAACATGAAAAGAACAGCACCATCCTATATGCAGACTGGTAGACAATGACTTGCAGCACACACATGCATCTGTATTTATATAAACACACACACACCAGACTTTCTTCTCCGAGGCAGGTCTACCCCCCGGTACCTTCCCTCAGTGCTGAGACGGGGCCATTCATCCATCCTTTCTCCCTCCCTCAGTGCCTACCGCTTTATTTATTTATTCACTGGCTCACGGCCGGTTTGTTTTTTAAGCAAGACAAATTGAAAGGAATAAAAGTCCGGGCTTGTACAGGCTGCTGCTCCTATTGCCTTTGTGTCAAAAAGCAGCATGCTGGGTTATGAATCATGGCGCATGCAAGTGTGTGCGTGTGTTTTTGTGTGTGTCCAGGTAGTTAGTCCCATATGTTATCCAAACCTCACAGCTGGCTGCTTTTCAGAGAGGTTGGTTAGTCTCTAACTGCTACACAACAAGCTGAGCAAAGGTGTGTTGTAACTGTTCTTAAAAAAAAAAAAAAAAAAAAAAAACTCATTTAAGCAGGTTCACTGTGCTTCAGCTACTGACTGCCATCACTCCACTATGAGCTGAAAACACCCATGAACCAATTTGATATCATGAAATCGCGTAAATATACATACCATTTTTAAAAGAGTGATATTTTTGCCTTTTTTAAATGGAATTACGCATCTTCAAACATTTCCCTGTGGTCTACATAAACTGTAAATGCTCTGCTTGGGTCTGAATTCTTCATTAACTCAACTCCACAGGTCCATCTTCAACCCTATTTCTGAGTAATGACACTAGAAAGGTGGTTTTGAACGCTGGCCCTTTAAATGCACATGACCCCACCCCCTCCAGGTTGGTGGCTGTGCTGCTCTGTCCCGTTCAGCCATTTGAGTTTGTTAATACAACCAACAACTGAACATTTTAGGTAATCTGACATATTTTCAGTTTTTACTACAACCGCTGCTGCTGAAAAACAACTATGTCATACTCAGAGAAATGTCCGTCAGAAGTCTAGACCTTAGCCTATATGAGAAAATGTTGTGACGTAACTAGTTATAAAATGTAACAAATTAAGCAGGAATTCAAACAGGTTGTAGAAATCCACTCGATTTTTGCTGGAATGAATATAAAGATAGCTTTGCAGCACCTGGAGGGTTCAAATTCAAACTGTATGAACTATTAGGGTCCAAATACACAAATAAATGAACCAAAGACTAATAAAAGTGGGCTTAGCAAAATATGACCCCTTTAATGACTGTTAATTTCCGTGTTATCTGTACGCATTACAAGCTTTCTGTGTGTATGTTCACACCGCATCAAATACCATGCACTCAGGGTTAGGGTTAGCAGTTATGTGAACTGGAGATCTTGGTGCAAATTGACACACCATCAAATGGCACTGAATAACACGCGAAAGGACAAAAATGCATGTACACTGAACAAAAATATAAACGCACCACTTTGGTTTTTGCTCCCATTTTTCATGAGCTGAACTCAAAGATCTAAAACTTTTTCCATGTACACAAAAGGCCTATTTCTCTCAAATATTGTTCATAAATTTGTCTAAATCTGTGTTAGTGAGCACTTCTCCTTTGTCCTTTGCTGAGATAAGCCATCCACCTCACAGGTGTGGCATATCAAGATGCTGATTAGACAGCAGGATTATTGCACAGGTGTGACTTAGGCTGGCCACAATAAAAGGCCACTCTAAAATGTGCACTTTTACTGTATTGGGTGGTCCAGGGGGGGTCAGAAAACCAGTCAGTATTTGGTGTGACCACCATTTTCCTCGCACAGTCAAAACTTGTGACATCTGTGGTATTGTGCTGTGTGATAAAACTGCACATTTTGGAGTGGCCTTTTATTGTGGCCAGCCTAAGGCACACCTGTGCAAAAATCATGCTGTCTAATCAGCATCTTGATATGCCACACCTGTGAGGTGGACGGATTATCTCAGCAAAGAAGAAGTGTTAACTAACACAAATTTAGACAGATTTGTGAACAATATTTGAGAGAAATAAACCTTGTGTGTACACAGAAAAAGTTTTAGATCTTTGAGTTCAGCTCATGAAAAATGGGAGCAAAAACAAAAGTGGTGCGTTTATATTTTTGTTCAGTGTATATACCACATCAAATGCCATAAGAACTGGGGTGACATACAACGTGATTTCATGAGGTCAGTCTGCATGAACTTACATACAGCCCCAAAGCGTGATGCACTATTCTATTCTGGTTCCATTACACATCTCCTCACCTCATGACCATTACTGTATTGCACGACTGCTGCTACTGTAAATAGATTGAGATGTACATTTTAAATTATATTCTAATTTATTCTTTACACCACTTATTTACTCTTATTTTATTTATTTATATCTCAGTTCTCTGCATGTCCTGTGCATCTAGTGAATGGACCAAAAAAAAAAAAAAATTCTTTGAATCTTTTGAATCTATACCTGAAAGTCATAGAACAGTCAGTGAGCATTTAGCTTTTGTTTTTTTTGTTTTTTTTACTGCCAAACAGAATGCATGAACATAGGATAACCATAACCCTTGAAGTTCAGGTCATTTTATACTAATAAACTTTCTTCCACTAAGGAGAAGTTTTCCAAAACAAACCTTGATATTCTAACCCAGGGCTGTCAAACTCCTTTTAGTTCAGGGGCCACATATAGTCCAATATGATCTCAAGTGGGACGGAGCAGTAAAAAATAACATATAAATAATGTCAACTACTTCCAGCAGCTACGGTGGCTTGTCAAGCACAAAAAAGCGCGTGGTTACTTGGTTTGTTTCAGCTCGAGGCCGGTTATATTCACACCAGAAGTGGACCGGCCCAGAGTCCATTTGGAAGTAGGGATGTCCTGATCTGATCTACAGATCGGTATTGGCTGCCGATCTGGTGCAACAGTGGGAGGTTTAGAGGAACTAGTAAAGCGTCGATAAGTTTCACTCTGCACTTGTACTCACAAAGTCCGGTAGTCATGCGCGAGTCTGGTTTTTTTTCAACCCACGGGGATTTTGTGGAATTATTCGACCCGACCCAACCCACCCCGCAAATAAACTGACATTCTTTTGACCCGCCCCAACCCAGCCTGTGAGTAACCCACTTCACATCACGAACCCACAGTACCGAATGCACCCCCATATAATACCTGGATAGACCTGCCCATACACACACTACAGCAGTGTCAAATATGAGGTTCTAATTTGTCCCACACTATGAATTTGGAAAGTGCAAAAATTACACTAAAGTTATTAAGAGTCAAACATGTCATAGTTGTTTTAGTTCAGGTTCCACATTCAGCCCAATTGGGATCTCAAGTAAAATAACAGTATAATAACCTATAAATAATGACTCCAAATTTAAATCAAAATTTCATTGCAAAAATTCCATATCGGATCGGTATTGGATCGGTACTGGCAAAACTAATCCCGAAAAAAATTGGATCGGAAGCAAAAAAATTCAGATCGGGACATCACTATTTGGAAGCTTGTTTGATTCGAATCAGAGTTTGCATGTATATATTCACGCCTAAAAAAAAAAGCCCAGACTTTTTAGCGGAACAAACTCTGGTCCCTTTTATACTGACCAAACAAAGTAGGTGTGAATACAGCCTAAGAAACTAAATATCAGAAAACCAAAGCTTCGTGCAAACAGCCTCAAACTGACCATATATAACTCTCGTTTCCAACAGGATTCAACAGAGCAGAGTTCAATCATAACAAAACCCATTACATTTGTTCTCAAAACTTCTTTCCTTTACTTTCTGCCTCCAAAGAATCAATAGGAATTTTCCTTTAAAACAAAAATAACTGTTCAACTCTTTATTTTTTTCGTCTCAGTTCTTCACACACATTACAAAGTAAGCGATTACTACAGTGAACATGAATCAAAAACTTCAATTAGGCCTAAACATCTAAACCCAGGCTGAGCACACACAGACATGTACACACACCAACACAGACCATCATAACTATGAGTTTTATATATATATATATATATATATATATATATATATATATATATCTGCACCCGACAACAGCAAGCACAACACAACCTGAAACTATTTTCTTGAAGAGGTCACTTGGGGAAAAAAAAAAAAAAAAAAAAAAAGACAATATTGTGTAGCGCTGTGTGTGTTTGTGTGCAGCGACTGAGAGCAAAGTCAGATGCACTGCCACACACTGCCTTCATGTGTGTGGTTGACAAACTGCAAACAACATCACTGTGTGTGTGTGTGTGTGTGTGTGTGTGTGTGTGTATGTGTGTGTGCGTACTGCGTAGGTGTGTTTGTGCGAGTGAGTGATTGAGTGAAACGGAATCACAGACCCGGCAGTGGCAGACAAGGCGAGTTGAAGCATCTGGAGGAAACAGAAGAGCCGATCAGTAATGACTGCAATGTCGCTACTTACACACACTGTAACATCAAACACACAAAGAGGGACAGATTGGTCCAGTTACTAACGAGACCCGATTCTGTCCATACGGGTGTCACATGTTTTACTGCTTGCATTTTCAGCAATATTCATTAACCCATAAAGACCCAGTGTGATATTTGTGGCTGTTCCCAAATTAATTTTTCTCTCCATTTAACCTTTCATAAGTGATTTATCACTTTTTATTATAGTATTATCCACTACATTTTGCAAATTTTTTCAGTGAAAATCATCTATTTTCCAATGTTTAATTCACTGGTCATGGAGATGTTCATAAAAGCTCCAAGTAAAATCAAAGGGTATGGTATCAAAACAGAAAAAAAATGAAGAAATACTGACTTTTTCAGTCAAATATATCATGAATTGAACATTAAACAGGGTGCTTGCTATTTATCCAAATAAAAATTCAAGTCTTTTTCCAGACTTTTCAAAACTGCTATTTTTTTCCCATAGACTTGACTTTATGTACTTTTATACTTGCGTGGTTACTCTTTTGGTTGAGATTGTACCTGTTGTGTCAAGTAGAAAAGTTCATTTTCATAAGCGTATAAATGAATGAGGTTCTCTCCGGGTACTCCAGCTTCCTCCCACCATCCAAAGACGTGCACTGATAGGTTAACTGGTTCATCTAAATTCCCCATGGGTGTGAATGTGAGAGTGATTGATTGTCTCTATACGTCAGCCCTGTGATGAACTGGTGACTTGTCCAGGGTGTACCCCGCCTTCGCCCATAAGTAGCTGAGACAGTTTCAAGCGACCCCCGTGACCCTAGTGAAAATAAAGTGGGTTCAGATGATGAATGAATGAATGAATGAAGGTATAATTTGCAGTAAATTATGTTTTAGTGAGAAACATTTTCAAAACATATTAAAATCACAAAAGTGCATGGATATGCCGATATTACGGATGTAACGATATGGAAATTTCATATCACGGTTATTGTGACCAAAATTATCACGGTTATCATTATTATCCCGGTATTGTTGAAATTGTGCTCAAAATGTTCAAAAAGTACTAATACACACACTGAAATACTTTAACCAAGTTGTGTTTAAAATAAATAAATAAATAAATAAATAAATAAATAAATAAAAATAAAAATAAAATTATTGGCACAATGTACCTTCTGTTGGCAGAAACATTCACATATTAACCCTTAGTGGTCTGAGCCTATTTTGTCTGTTTTTCAGTACTTTGATTTTGCCTTTATATACTATATAAACAAATGTTTACTATATCCATGTTTGGTATCTTTTTTTTCAGCTTCAACTGTCTAACATCAACTGTCTATTTTTTTTTTTTTTCACTTTAACCTACTATATCAACACGAAAGGACAGAAAACACAAAAAAATATAAATCCGATTTGAAAAATGTATATACTTTATTGCATAAATAACACAAAGATGCTTAACGAACCTTTTCAAAGTCTTTAAAAGTGAATATTGGTTCCAAATATCAGGTATATGAAATTAAAATTGTAATAAATTAAAACTATACTCAAATATTTGACATAAAAGCAGATCTTTACATCGTTTTTTTTCCCCTAAAAGTGCGGTAATCAAACACGGTTATCATGATAATTAGAATTTAAATGGTAATACTAACCGTTGGCAATTTTACCGTGGTTTATCATTATACCGGTAATTGTTACATCGCCAGCTGATATATAGAGATTTTCACATACATCAGTGTATTAGGCAGCGAGCCGCGCACCTGTGATTTGCACGGTAAATTTTCAAAAAGCACGGCCAAAAAAAAAAAGGTGCATGGCTTGCTCAAATCCGTGCTAATTATCACTTTATTGTTTTCTTGCCTTGTCACAGGTATTACCATGTCGAAATACAAGTGGTTGGACCGGTACCCCACATAAAGACCCCATGTAAGCGTAAATTCATTGTCAGTACACACACACACATACACCCCTTAGTCCTAAATATCACACACCCTGTTTTTGTTTTTTTTTGTTTGTTTGTTTGTTTTACACACTCTGTTCCTCCATTTTTGTCTAATACACTGACGTACATCCACCTCTAGTTTGCAGAAAATACAATAGAACCTTGCAGTACAATTTTAACTCATTCAATGACCAAGTTTGTTCTGCGATTTACTCATTTCGCAAGTAAGTTTTCTTTATTGAAATGAATTGAAGTATAATTAATCCATTCCAGTCCCCTAAAAAACACCCAAAAGTCCTTTTATAAGGGTTTTTAAAACCAGAAAAAGTGTAGTTAGAAAGAAAATAACAATTATAAAGACACATTAAAAGAGAATTCAAAAGAAATAAACTGGTTTTATTGACTTTTTATCTTCAAGATGAGACGACCTACATCTGCAAGAGGAAGATGGTGGAGTGGGGAGGAGGATTATTGTTTGGAATGAGAATCTCCCTCCATTAAATGTCAGGTAAAACAATTTCTGGCCTTTTGTCTTGTATGAGATCGCGATCGCATTTTCTCTTGCGTGATGAAAGCGTGAACAGAGCGAGTGAACAGTATGAAGCTCACTCGTACTGCAAGTTTCCTCAACAACACTTTTGTATGAAATGGAGTAGAAAGAAGTAGAGCTTAGATTGTCCTACGCCAATTTTACATGACTGGTATATACAGGGGTTGGACAAAATAATGGAAACACCTTAAAAAATCAGCTAAATATAATTTAATATGGTGTAGGTCCGCCTTTTGCGGCAATTACAGCCTCAATTCTCCGAGGTATTGATTCATACAACTTGTGAATTGTTTCCAAAGGAATTTTAAGCCATTCTTCAGTTAGAATACCCTCCAACTCTTTTAGAGACGATGGCGGTGGAAATCGACGTCTTACTTGAATCTCTAAAACTGACCATAAATGCTCAATAATGTTGAGGTCTGGGGACTGTGCCGGCCATACGAGATGCTCAACTTCATTAGAATGTTCCTCATGCCATTCTTTAACAATTCTAGCTGTATGGATTGGGGCATTATCATCTTGAGGTGAAGGCGTTTCCATTATTTTGTCCAACCCCTGTACAGTCCATAAAGATGGTGTGTATTTTCCCTTTCAGTTCCTGCAGCTTTAATGTCACGTCATGATTTTATTGTTTATCGATGAATCAGCAGCATTAATTGTAAGTCTACAGATTTGTCTAAAAAGTTAAATATTCCAGCAGGGAGTTACAGTTGTAGAAAAGCACAGACTCCAGAGTATAAAAGGCCAAAACTCTCAAAGAACACACAGTCCATCTTGTCATCCATCATGGTTTGGAGGCGTCTAACGTGTCGACCAGACCAGCGCATCTTTCTGGTAGGCAAACCTCGCTCACTCTCTCTCATTTGAGACCAGTTTGTCGGACCGAGAAGCACCGAGAAAGAAAGACTGAGGAGGTTAAAGAGAGCAGAGATGGACAGAAAGAGGAGTATGAAGAAGAAGAAGAGTGCAGAGGTGGTGGAAGGAAAGAGCCCTGGAGTGTAACTCAATATAGGAAAAAGTGTCATGTTGACAAATGCAACACAGTGTGATCTATTAGTTATACCACGGACTATGTTAAACAGCTGCCTGGTGTTTTGGCGTTTCTTCACACACATGTTCACACACTCCGTACAGCGGCCGTCTCCATCACCGGCTGCCTATGAAGAGCAAACAACCACAAGACGGCTCGTTTCTGACAGAGAATGAGGGGAAACTAATTTAGCTCGGTGGTTTCTCTCTCTCTTTTCCTCCTTTCTTTGTAGGAATAAACAAATATTTGTCCTCATTATTAATTAAACAGCATCCGGAAAGGCACACGGTGGGAAAGTGACGACAGCTCTGCATCCTCGGGCACTGTATTTTAAAAAAGCAAGAAGCAAAAAGGAAGTGTGTATTGGTATATGTGTCTTGATTTACGAGCGGTGTTGCTCAGTTGCTGTTGTAGGATCCACCTGTAAGCCATTCATAAAGCAAGCAGCTGAATAATGAATGGCTGGTGTCTGGGGCCGGGCTAGGCTACGCTGTGCCCGGGTGGCGCTATTAAATGAATAGGAATTAGTGGGCTAGAGTGGAGTGCAGAGCCCCCTCTGTGTATGTTTGTGTGTGGGTAAAAGAGAGAATGTTGTTTATAGGCACAAGGGACGGCCATTTATCAGGCGGCGGCCATGTTGGCAGAGCAGGGGGGGTGGGGGCTGCAGGGTTAGGAGGATGCTTTTAAAGGGAAATTATACTTTTACTCAACTTTGGCCTTAGTTTTGTACTTTTTACCCATTCATCCAACAGGCATGTCACTATCTGGTAAGGTGTTACCAATGAAGTCAATGTTCTAAAAGATGTAATACCTCTTACAGCCACTAGGGTTGACTCCAACACACTCCAACAAAATAAAATAAAAACCACAATTCCCATTATTTAGACTTTTTTTAATGCACTATCGCTGTAAGAAAAAAAAAAAAAAAAAAAAAAAAAAACAATAAAAAAATAACCTTGGGAGAAAAAAAAGGATATGTGGTGAAAAAAAACATTTGGATGTCACAAGGTCTTTAAAGGTTAATAAGATTAGTACTAAAAATAATAAGATAATAATATTATATTTTTTATTTATTATTAATATAAGATAATAATCAACAGAATTAGTATGAAAGTGTATTGCATTCACATGGAAAAAAATCAGCTCTGAAATACAGCCAATTTTTTTTATTTTTTCACAAAGTAGTTTCTTGTAATTACAAGATAATTATCTTGTTAATTTAGAAAAACAGAGACAATTTTTAAAAAATTTATGTAAATACAATACGCTACCATAGGTTTGGGTTTGAGACACTGGGAGACATTCATGTCTTTAACCCTTTCATGCGTAGTGGTCACTACAGTGGACAGTTATTCAAAACTGTTGTATATTTATGGGTTTTGTTGTTTTAGTTCCATAACAGCCAACACAGTGGATGCGTATGCATCATCTCATACATTGACATTCATACCATTACTGTAACTTTGCTGTTCTTGACAAACCTGATCTGCACTAGCATTTTTAACCCTCCGGTATCCCGTCCAGCAAGGCCCTTACTAAGCACCAAGTGCGCCTTTTTGGCACACTTGTGGAATAATGTAGAAAAAAAATTCATACAGTTTGTTTTTAATTCCTCTACACTTTTTTCTATTTCATCAACTTGAGCCATAAATAAAAATACCAAATACTCAATAATTGTCACATTTTTTAACCCTTTAAATGCCGTGTTTGTAATGTAAACAAACCATTTTTTTTTGGATGCAAAAAACAAAAAAAAAAAAAACAATTTTTTTTCAATATACTACATAAAAAGTGGATCGCATATTATTTGATTTTTTCATCCTGGCGTATGCCAATGATTAACAGCAACACTGGTTAATTTGCATTATTATTTTTGGTGCTAGGTCAAATATTCAAAAATACTAGCATCTGTCACCAAGTGTGCCAAAAATGCACACCTATAAATCAAACTATTAAATATTTTTTTATTGATTTATTTTTCTGCTCTAATTTGATTTTATTTTTGTAAATCAAGGTCAGCCCTAATCATACATATCAAATGGAAGAAATAGTGCGTTTTAGGCACAGTTGGGAGACAGATGCTAGTCTTGTAATTTTCTTTTGTTTACAATGTGCAAATTTTAGTTGGTGGCCAGAATTTTAAAGATCATACAAAAATGAATAACTTTTGAATTCTAACCTTATTTAAATTGTGAAAAATAATATGAAGTTTTTTAAAACAAAGTGCAAAGTGTGTGTAAAAGGCACACCCAGATACCGGAGGGTTAATTAAAAATGTTATTCGATTTGTTCCACAAAATATGATTATTTAAATGCAGAAAGATGTTACAGTTAATTGCAAAAATAACATACTAATAAATCCAAAGTAATTGTGTCAAATCTAAAGTAAGGTGTCACTTTAATGCTTCAACTCCAGAATTACATTTTCTAATCTACTGTACAGTATTGGTTTGGATTTACACACATTTTGTTGTAAATTTAGCGTTGGGAAGTCCGATTCTTTTAACTAGCGCGATTCTTTCGGGTCGTTTTTCTTTTGCGAATCGGTTCTGAATCGATGCAGGATGTTTTTTTTTTAAATTAATGAATCGATTGGGAACCAAGCATACAACTTGATTCATACAATTACAGATCTCAGTTCCAGAGGATGCATTCCACTGCTCATTTCTATGGGACTGTCATGATTTAAAACCGTTAATGTAGCAGTTAATCGGAAAAACAAATCAACCAGTATCTTTTTGATGCAAAACTGACCGAAAAGCGACAACAAAGCTGAAAAATAAAATTATGTTTTTTTTTTGTTTTTTTTTTACAACATTTAATGTATTTATTGCTACTTTTTGGTAAGAATTATAACCAAAACTTGCTATAATTAACAGAAATGTACCTTTAAACAGGTCCTCACCTTTAAAAAAGATGAGGTGGTAATGGTGTGTTTGTATGTACTGCAAGCAAGAATGTGCCGGTGATTTTAACATTCTGTGACATGTTTTGTTTTCTTTTTAACCAGTACGAGTATTGTTAATAATTAGTATTTCAGTTTCACTTAGGAATAAATAAGCAGAAGTAGTTGTTTTATTGAGGATGTAATGAACCAGTGCTGCTGTAATGACTCTACTTCTCCAATGAATGACGCGTAACTAGAAATTACTATTTATTCAAGCCTCTCCTTATGTGCGCCAACACAGTTTGAGTGTTTCCCAGAGTTATGTACATTTATTCTTGCATATTTACTGCCTTACTTATTCACAGCGGCGACACACACACATATGCAGATAGACAGCGTATTGGCCTGCAGGGATACACTCCAAACCACTAATGTCACATTCGCTTTCCGCCTCTGTGCATTGTTGTAGGGTTTAACTATGGGAAAGTGTTATGCCAGGCCATTTGTGTCTCCAAATTGGCTCATTTGTTGCCTGTGCTGCTCTCCTCTGCCATTCCGCTCCCGTGGCGCTCCGGTTCAAATGGACACTGCACTTGAGGAAGGCGACTGGACCCACGTTAAAGAGTCTCAGTAATAATAACAGTGAAATACTCCAGTGATTTACTGTATGTCTGAAAACTGAAGCCTACACATTTTTACATGATTAAAAGATAAGTCTGGCAGCTGCGAACTCGTCATTCAAAGGGTGCGATCAGGCTTAGTCGTCTGTGCTGAGGAGCTCCTCTGTTGTCAAAAAACAAGTGAAACATCACTGAGCCTTGTTGCTGAACTGGGCAATATGCTCCAAAATATACGAAAAGGCTTTTTTTAACCAAATGGCTCAAGCATTTTAAAACAAACCACCATTTCTTATCATATCGGGGAACAAATAAAGCCACTGTACATGGGAAAAAATTGTTCACACACTTATTTGGCCTCTGCTGCAGGAACTCATCTGCAGACCTGAAGAAGTTATGGTTGCCGTTACAAGAAAACTAACAATAAAGAGCGAAGACATCCACATTGCATCATCACAATGACTCATCTTTTTGAATAGTAAATAATCAAAGTCACAGAAGTAAAAAAAAATCCACTCAGGTTTTGGGTAACTAATGAGGAAATACATTGGTGTGTGGCTATTACTAGCTATTAACAGAAAATTATTAAAAGTAGCTTTTAAAAGTATTCGAAAAAAATACTTCTTAGACTCCATCTACTGTCCAACACTACTCTTAAACAATACTGGCAAAGAGCTAAGATGATAAATAACAAGAAAAAACAAGACCATATATTTATGTACATACAAATACACTTCACTGTCCTGTTCATCCATCTATTTTCCATACATTTCTCTTTGTAAATAACGCAAACAGAATAATTAGACACTATTTGACCTAATAAGGAAAAAAAAAAAACACCACCTGGATTGAACTAAGCAAATTGTTCAGCTCCTTCCACAGTTTTTTTTTTTTTTTTTTTAACCCAAACTGATGCAGTGAGGAGCTTCTCATCTATTAAACATCCATCAGTTTGATACTGAGCATAAAGCTTAGACTGTGTTAGACCCCCGCCCCCATGTGCTCAGGCCTTCCTGGAGAGTGTCCCCCCCAGTTGAGAACCTCTGCTCCAAATCAACAATTATTTCCGTTCAGTATCGGTAGGGCTGGGTGATAAAACGATAACATATCTTGCAATATAACGTTTCCTCGATAGAAATATGAGACATGCCTGATACAATTTCGATAGAATTCATTCGTCCATGTTTTGACAGACAAAAGAACAGCCAATCCTAATTAAGTAGTACCATACCGAACCAATCACATTAGAGCCAAGTCAAGTTAGGTTGATGCACACAGCACAAGCGTGTGAGCAGCTGCAGCATACACGCTAAAGTTTGGACCACAGCCGGAGGTAATGAGTGTTCCCTCGGGAGGGAATAATACAAAACAGCAGAGGGGGGAATAATTCATAGAGTGAAGGGAGGGACTTCTCCTTAAGTTTCACAACATATGCATTTATTTCTCATCATACAGACCGATATCGTCTGATATGAAAAAAATTATCGCGCTATGATTTTTTTTCCCACATCACCCATCCCTAGGTATCAGGTATCGACCGATACGCAAGGCTCCAGTATCAGTATCGCCACCGTAACTGAAAAAGTCGGATTGGTGCATCCTTAGTGTGTACACATCAGCAGGTGTGAACATGTACAGGGTGGGGAAGCAAAATTTAAAATGAACATTTAGTTGTTTTTTTCTCAGCAGGCAGTACGTCAATTGTTTTGAAACCAAACATATATTGATGTCATAATCATACCTAACACTATTATCCATACCTTTTTAGAAACTTTTGCCCATATGAGTAATCAGGAAAGCAAACGTCAAAGAGTGTGTGATTTGCTGAATGCACTCGTCACACCAAAGGAGATTTCAAAAATAGTTGGAGTGTCCATAAAGACTGTTTATAATGGAAAGAAGAGAATGACTATGAGCAAAACTATTACGAGAAAGTCTGGAAGATACTATTAAAGAAGAATGGGAGAAGTTGTCACCCGAATATTTGAGGAACACTTGCGCAAGTTTCAGGAAGCGTGTGAAGGCAGTTATTGAGAAAGAAGGAGGACACATAGAAAAAAAAACATTTTCTATTATGTCAATTTTCTTGTGGCAAAATAAATTCTCATGACTTTCAATAAACTAATTGGTCATACACTGTCTTTCAATCCCTGCCTCAAAATATTGTAAATTTTGCTTCCCCACCCTGTACGTACGTGTGTGTGTGTGTGTGTGTGTGTGTGTGTGTGTGTGTTCCCACTTTAGCAACAATCAGAGCTGTTCAGCATGTGTGAGTTTAACATCAGCCCTGTGTAAAAAACAGCTAAAGCTCTAAACAGCTAGCAGATGCTGACCTTTTGTTGTGTCCAGAGGCGTGCACACACACACACACACACACACTCAGTCCATCCCAGATACAGAGTGACACACACACACACACACAGACAGGGTGCGTACACGGTCTGTTGCTCCTCAGTCCTTGTGACAGCTGTCAGTCACAGTCATGCAGTAAACACACACAAGGTCCATGTGGAGGTTTAGTGGTCCGTGTGATCAGATTGGTGGACAGACAACGTAAGGCCCATGTTAGGACAATAACAACCCTTCAGGACATGATTTCTGAATAACAGTGTGTGTGTGTGTGTGTGTGTGTGTGTGTGTGTGTGTCCCTTCAGCGTGAGGACTGTCACCCCAAGCTGACTGACACATCTGGGTTTCAACAGGACAGACCACACACACTCAAACAGACATAACCATTCAGATATTCATTCTGGACCTGAAGTGGCTTTTCATGCCAAGTCTCTGGCACCGTCCAGCTGTCATATCTCCGCTGGTCACGTCACTCAAATATTCCTCTGGTTCTGTTTTTATGCATTGAAAACACACACTTTGCATTTTCACTTTTATAGGTTAGAATGTTTGTAAAACTACAGGCTGAAAGAGGTGAACAAGGTGTTCACAAGGAGCTGCAGCTGGTGAAGAGAGGAGAGGAGAGGAGAGGAGAGGAGAGGAGAGGAGAGGAGAGGAGAGGAGAGGAGAGGAGAGGAGAGGAGAGGAGAGGAGAGGAGAGGAGAGGAGAGGAGAGAGAGAAGAGAAGAGAAGAGAAGAGAAGAGAAGAGAAGAGAAGAGAAGAGAAGAGAAGAGAAGAGAAGAGAAGAGAAGAGAAGAGAAGAGAAGAGAAGAGAAGAGAAGAGAAAATGAGATAAGACAAGATAAGATAAAATGAGAAAAGATAAGATAAAATAATATGAGATAAGACAAGACAAGATAAGGTAAGATAAAATGAGAAAAGAGAGGAGAAAAAAAGATAAAATAAAATGAGAAAAGAAAAGATAGAATGAGATAAGACAAGATAAGGTAAGAGAAAATGAGAAAAGAGAAAAGAAAAGAGAAAATGAGAAAAGAGAAGAGAAAATGAGATAAGACAAGACAAGATAAGGTAAGATAAAATGAGAAAAGACAGAAGAAAAAAGAGACAATAAAATAAAATGAGAAAAGAAAAGATAGAATGAGATAAGGCAAGATAAGGTAAGAGAAAATGAGAAAAGAGAAAAGAAAAGATAAAATGAGAAAAGATAAGATAAGATAAGATAAGACAAGGTAAGATAAAATGAGAAAAGAGAAGAGAAAATGAGATAAGACGAGATAAGATACGATAGTCCTTTATTCATCCCACAAGGGGAAATTCCAGATTTACAGCAGTAATAGTGGAGCACAAACAAAGCACACAAGAGCAAAATAGAGCAAATAAAGACAAATAAAAAAAAACTGTAAATATTACGTACAGCTGTGCACATGCTGATCATGCCACAGGTTGGATAGGGGAGATACTCATACATACACCTATACAAACATATCTACACACATGATTTCATATATACAGGGTGAGGAAGCAAAATTTACAATCAACATTTAGTTGTTTTTTCTCAGCAGGCACTACATCAGTTGTTTTGAAACCAAACATATATTGATGTCATAATCATACCTAACACTATTATCCATACCTTTTCAGAAACTTTTGCCCATATGAGTAATCAGGAAAGTAAACGTCAAAGAGTGTGTGATTTGCTGAATGCACTCGTCACACCAAAGGAGATTTCAAAAATAGTTGGAGTGTCCATAAAGACTGTTTATAACGGAAAGAAGAGAATGACTATGAGCAAAACTATTACGAGAAAGTCTGGAAGATACTATTAAAGAAGAATGGGAGAAGTTGTCACCCGAATATTTGAGGAACACTTGCGCAAGTTTCAGGAAGCGTGTGAAGGCAGTTATTGAGAAAGAAGGAGGACACATAGAATAAAAACATTTTCTATTATGTCAATTTTCTTGTGGCAAATAAATTCTCATGACTTTCAATAAACTAATTGGTCATACACTGTCTTTCAATCCCTGCCTCAAAATATTGTAAATTTTGCTTCCCCACCCTGTATGTATACAGATTAAATCGTTTTTGTGTAGATGACAGTAGCAGTTTAATACATATGCAAAAAAAACATATTTAAAACTGCAACAACACACTATTTCCCAAAAGTTTTTTTTCTGGGGACTCATTTTCAACGATAAAAGGCCTTATTAACAATCAGAAGAACATTCATTTTACATCTTGAGGGAATATGCAGTGCATTTTGTAAAAATAATAATTGTGTTATAGGCATTTGTTATTGAAAACACACATATTAAATACTCAAATGAGACCAGTGACTGCATTTAGGAGGAGGTAATAGGAGGGGGCCTTATGACACATGATAAATTCTTTATATATTTACACTTTACTTGCCTTTTACACTGTTTAAAGGGGTCATATTTTGCTAAACTCACTTTTATTAGTCTTTGGTTCATTTACTTGTGTATTTGGACACTAATAGTTCAAAAAGTTTGAATTTGAACCCTCCAGGTGCTGCAAAGCTATCTTTACATTCATTCTGGCAAAAATCCAGTGGATTTACATTTCTATCGTCACTGATGCATTAAAACGTACATAAAAGTTGTTGGATCTTGCTTCATTAATGCCAAAATCTACTGTAAATATCCACATCCAAAGCAGCAGAGACATAGGAAAAAAAAAAAAAAAAAAAACGACAGGAAAAGATATTGATAAAAAATGACAGACACACAGACAGAGAAAGCAGCTTTGAAACAAAGACGGAGACTGTCATGAGAAACAGGGAACGAGGAATAGAAGGAGTGACTGGGAGAGTGAGACAGATCCAGAGGAACAGGGTGGGGGGGGGGGGGGGGGGTTGGTGAGGGTGCCTTTGGGCAGTACTTTCACCTCCACTGACATTTAACTAAAAACCAATCTCCATGTCTGCCATCTACAGACCCTAACCTCAGGGCTAGAGGGGGAGAGGGCTGTGTGTGTGTGTGTGTGTGTGTGTGTGTGCGTGTGTGTGTGTGCATGTGTGTGTGTGTGTGTGTGTGTGTGTGTGTGTGCGTGTGTGTGTGTGCATGTGTGTGTGTGTGCATGTAGCAATTTACAAGCATGGATTTGAGCGAACGGCGCACATCTCTATTCATTCACAACATTCACGATCATATATATATATATATATATATATATATATATATATATATATATATATATATGTGTGTGTGTGTGTGTGTGTGTGAGCTGTGAGCAAGCACTGGAATGTCCATTGTCCCCTGGGTGAGGTCAAGGTCTCTGTCCCCACTCAACATCATCACCCTCTCCATCCACACACACACACACACACACACACACACACACACACAGCCTCAATAATCAAGCCATTGAATCAAATATATAATCAGAGAGGAAATGTCCCCTCGTCACCACCGTGCCATAATCCAGCAGGAATTGGAATTGGAAAACTTATACAAGGGTTAGCCGCTACAGTCGGATGGTGCCCCAGGGCCTCGGCAAGAGCAGGAGGGAGGGGGTGCGGGGGGGGGGGGGGGGGGGGGGGGGGGGTGAAGAGATGACACAAGAGACGGAGAGGGAGGAAGCTACAGACAGATAAAGGTGGTAAAAACTCAAAAAAAAAAAAAAAATGGAAATGTGGAGCTGAAATCTGATGCAAAAGACAGAGAGCGGCTGAGTTAAACAAAGATGGACGGAGTGGAGTAAGTGGAGACGCGTCCTACTCGTGTTTGACACACCGCTCATGGTGTTACCGCCGTACTCCACCCCACCTATTCTACTCTTTTTTTTTTTTTTACACTGCTGCAATCTTCAGCGTTTCATCGCGGAAGGGTCTCTGAGCTCAGGTTAACTGCTAGCCTCAGGGGCCGACGGTAACAACCCACCACCACTAACGCCACCGCCACCCCCTCTCTCCCTCACCAGCACCAGCACCAGCTTCCACTGACAAATGGTACATTCAGTATGGAGAGAAATTTGTTTCTTTATTCATCAATTAAAAAGAATAGATTTGCAACCAAGAAAGAGATTTGAGAGCAAAAGACAATAAGTGGCGATCAAAAAAAAAAAAAAAAAAGATCATTTTGCTAATCAATCAGTCCTGGAGCCAGCACTGGAACCAGGTCAAACCCACCAATAGAAACCCTTCTGTCATCCATCAGCGTAGGCCCCGCCCATCAAGTGCAGTTTAAATTTGCAAGTAAAACCATTGAAGTTGCAAACAAAGAGAAGTGATTTTCAAGCAAAACTTTTTTAGTGTCAAGCAAAAGTTTTTAACTCACAAGCAGAGGACTGATTTATAAGCATTTTTTTTTTTTTTGTATAATTCAAGTTTTTATTAGAGTTTTCACTTGGACCACGCCGTTCATACAATTTTACTTAATGTTGACAATGAGGGCTTCTGTACATACATGAAAGTGTCAAAAAAAAATGCTACAAAGCGTGGAAGTTCTCAAGAAAAAATAAATAAATAAAAAATCAAATAAAATAAAATAGATAAATAATTAAGTAAATAAATAAATAAATACAAGAGGGAAGTAGTTCAGCTGTCATCCTGCTGACTGTCAGTCACAGTTATGTAAGACCAGAATAGCTCCCAGAAGATGATTGTTTTGTTTTGTTTTTTTTTATTTCCACTTATTGTCTTTTGCTCTCAAATCTCTTTTTTGGTTGCAAATCTATTATTTTTAATTGCAAATCCATTCTTTTTGATTGATGAATAAAGAAACAAATGTCTCTCCATAATTCAGTAGCATGGGAGTTATTCAGATTATGGTCAATTCTGTAAAAAAAAAAAAAAAAATCTGTTCAGACATTTGCGTCTGAAAATCGGCAGTTGGGTGGAAATTTTAAGTGGAATGTCTAGTCATGCTTCATCAATGACGGAGGAAGACAAGAAATTATAATTTTTAAAAAAGTACAGACACAACAGACGCAATGTCATTCTTGAAACTGGCAAAGATCAAATTTTCTCTCAAAGGATCAACTGAGAAATTTGACATTACATGGAAGCCTTTCCTCTCTTACTTTATTTTTATTTATTTATTTATTTATTTATTTATTTATTTATTTAGAACATGCAAAGAAACAAAATAAAACAAAAAGAAGCAAATTAAGACAAAACCAAAATAACATTGAAGTGAACAGAATCTATCTTCAAGTACATGCAAGTCTGAATTTTGCAGGGTCGAAAAGGAGTACGAAGAAGTATCAACTTATTTAATCCTATCCCTCGAGATTTGATAAAACATCTATAGCAAACATAACAAAATAGAATAGCTATAACACTTGTAATTCTTGTAATTAAGTGAATGTGGACCAATGTGGGTGTGGGGTACTACTTTTCCTTTTTTTTTTTTTTTTTAATTTTTCGTTTGCTGTTAGTTGGTTTTCGGAAAATGGGAAAATTGAACATGCTTATACCTGTGCTGCGAGGACATGTATACTGACAATGTGTCCTAATAAAAAGATAATTGAGAAAAAAAAGGACAGACACTTAAGGAAAAAAGACCTGTGTAAATGTATAAATATTCATTCATTCATTTTCTGAACCCGCTTTATCCTCACTAGGGTCACGGGGGTCGCTTGGAGCCTATCCCAGCTACTTATGGGTGAAGGTGGGGTACACCCTGGACAAGTCACCAGTTCATCGCAGGGCTGACAGAGACAAACAATCACTCTCACATGCACACCTATGGGGGGCGAATTTATTAAATGTATAAATAATGTAATTAAAATTATACTCAATATATTGAAGATGGACTTTAACTTTGCTGCTGTGTTTGATCTTGGCTCATGTCTGATGGGGTTTTCTGAGCTAACATTTGCCCTATATGATATCTTTAGAGAAATACTGTACACCATGGGATGTTTTCTATTGTGTTACTGTAAAATGATATTTTTGTAATGCTGGTCAGGCACACAAAATAAAAATAACTCATAATTCCTCAAAAATTCAGTAAGTAAAGTAAGTAAGTAACTTAGTTTTACTGTTAATAATGCATCATGTATGTGTTTTATATCCTCCTGAGACCCCGGATGAAAAAATTTTGGCTTTTTTTTTTTTTACACAAAATAATTGACTTGATCGGAAAAGGCATGATGCAACAGTTTTTTTTAGATTTTTTATTTTTTTAAAGGAATGTCGTTAACAATCAACAGTGTTTTCTTTTTTTTTTTTTTTTAAGCAAAGCTGTGAAACTCTTGTCCCCTACAGGACAAAAATGCATTGCTAGGTCTCAGGAGGATATAGTTTTGACTTTGTGAAATTTTTATAATGCTGGTCAGGCACCCAAAATAAAAATTCGTAATTCCCCAAAAATTCAGTAAGTTCAGTAAGTAATTATTTTACTGTTAATTATGTATCATGTATGTGTCTTATATCCTCCTGAGACCCCGTATGTAAAAGTTTTGGCTTTTTTACAAAAAATAATTGACTTCATTGGAAACAGCATGATGCAACAGTTTTTTTAGATACTTTTTATATGGAATGTCCTTTTACAGTGAACAGTATTTTCTTAAATACAGATGTGAAACTCTCGTCCCCTACAGAGGACAAAAATGAATTGCTGGGTCTCAGGAGGATATAGTTTTGACTTTGTATGGCTGCAACTTGGGCCTTGCAAAAGAGATTTCTAATCTCAATGGGACTTTCTGGTTAAAAAAAAAAAGGTAAAGAAAAAAAAAGTAAAGATAAGAAGCAAAAAGAGCAGATATTTGTATTAAACAACATTTCTTGTAGCGTTTATCGGTCACTTTCTTTGATTGTGAAGCTTTGTAAAGAGCTTTGGGCACCATAAAAGTGTGGAAAAGCACTGTATAAGTACCGACCATTTACCATTTACAGTCTACTCTTGTTATACCGCCAACTTCTGTTCATGGCCAAATTGGCGGTATAGCGAAAATGGCGTTACAACGGGTTGCGTCCATAATGTGCATGTCTTTACTATATGGTGTCTATGCTGCCTCCGTTAACCCGTTCTAATTGAGTTTCTAAATAAATCTTTATTCTGTTATGTTGTAAGGGATCATTTAAAGTGGGGAAACATTTTAAGCATTATTATACCGTGTCGGGAAATGACACCCCATCATCTTGAGGCTTTGGCTTAATCCCACGTCCTCTTCCCGACATCCTGACCTACTGAGTGTTCTGCGATAAATGAACGGTGGCCGTTCCGTAGACCTACTCGTAGCTTGTCGCGATCAGCGTCTGGCGCGTTTGTTTCAGTGCATTGTTAAAATTTATGTGTACTCGATGGCAATCACGCTGGCGGTATAACGGTCGGGAAATCAATGGTATAAGTGTTGTTTGTGCATGGAACTGGGCTGGCGGATGGCGATAGGCGGAAATGGCGGTAGCTAATGGAATAATGCATTGGGGATTTTTGTGCAATGGTTTTGGTCGGCAGTGAGCGAAAATGGCGGTATAACGGTGGGCGGTTTAACGAGAGTAGACTGTATATCGTAGTGAACATGGAAACACTGTCATCTTCCACAACACTGATTCACCAGTAAAACCCATAGAGTTGAATCAATGACAGTTGATTGACACACTGGGTTTATGTTCAGTTAAACCTTGTATGGTGTTTGGGTCTGTGGGACCTGTTTTCATTTTTTACTAAAAGAAAAATGATGAGTA
Source organism: Sphaeramia orbicularis (assembly GCF_902148855.1). Classification (NCBI taxonomy): domain Eukaryota; kingdom Metazoa; phylum Chordata; class Actinopteri; order Kurtiformes; family Apogonidae; genus Sphaeramia; species Sphaeramia orbicularis. Next base: position 43,977,390 of record NC_043973.1, read on the forward strand.
GTTATTTTTTGATGCATTTTTCCTCTAATATCTTGATTACATTACATTTTATTAAAAACTAGAAAGGCACCCGGAGAGCGCAGACCTCCGCCAGGGCAGATCAGTGCCCCCCCATCACAATTTAATCATTTGTTCTTTATGCCAGTATCAACTGAGGTAAAAAACAAACTAAAAACAAGTAGCACTTTAATTCATAAATGTGATCTAGCAAAGACAAAGGCCAAATATTAAACATATATACTGTATGCTTTTTATGTTGCTTGTAATTAAAACACACAAATATAACAGGTCCACCACTGACTGAATAACAAAAATCTGAACACTACACAAGGGTAAATGATATATTAGGCTTAAAAAGTCACTTTTTCATCACTTTTCTCTGTTTCTGATACAATAACCCTCAACTTTACTCTAAGCTTATTATATAATATTATATAATATTACAAAAAAATTGTGATAAATCACTTAAGAAAGGTTAAATAGTGAGAAAAATTAATTCATGTCAAACAGTCACAAGGGTAGCAATGGGTCTTTATGGGTTAAATTTATATCATCTTATATTAAAAGAACTTCATTGTAACATAAGAAAGGAGCATTAGGTGTTTTATTGGTGATTTGATGATGTAAACCTGATTTCACCAGAACGTTAACAGTTATCAGTTTTTGTCCAATTACCCTCAAAAGTCTCAGTCAAGGTCAGGTGACGTATAAAAATAATCTCCACCACTTGACCAGATCATTCACCCTCTGTATCCAACAGCTCCATCCTCGTGACCCCCTCGTCATCTGAACTGTCTCTACTTTTCTTCCTCTTCATTCCTTATCACAGGACGCTCTTGTGACATTGATTTTTTCCGTCCTCTGCCTTTCTCCCTTTTCCCTTTTTTTTTGTTTTTTCATCCGGTCTCTCCCTTTCTCATTTCTTTTCATCTGTCTCTGTCATTACTTCAATTTGTCTCCTTCATCTTTCTTACATTGTCTTTACCTCTCTTTCATTCTCTTTCCCTCATCTTTTCGTTCTTCCTTGTTGTCACGGGGAGGCCACCGCTGTCGGGGAAGTTTTCCCAACATCCTCATCCTCTCATTTTTCATCAGCCCTTCTCTGACACTCCACCCTCCACCCTCCATCCCCCTACCCCAATCCACGTACACACCAGCTCCCATCTTCCCATTCACCCCCTCCCTTTACTCTCTCCCTGTCCGTCCGTGGCACAAATGCATTTGTTCAATACCTCCAGCAAACAGATTAGCAGGCTGTTATCAGCGACAGGGAGACGGTGATAATGGTTTTCACCACATCTTCTCTCTGCCACAGATTAAAATGGGCCAGGTCACCCGCCACACACAAACACACACCCACACACTTCTTTTTTTCCCACAGCACATGCACATACCTGCATAACCAAAAGCACACTAAAAAAAAAAAAATCTGAAAGAAAACACACACTTGTATTTGATGTGCGTCATGACACCGTCGTACATTAACAAACATACAGTAACTCACACACTCCTCCTTAACAGCAGCATATTATCAATCTGTTTTCTTCTTCCATCCCCCTCTCCTCATCTCCTTGAGTCTCGGCTTGCCATTGGATTTCCTGTCCAATCTATTGTCGCAAGCCGGGGCCAAAAGATACAAGGTGAAGTCAGTTTCAATCTGATGGGCCATTGTTTTGGCTTTGGCTTTTCACACACACAGTCACACACACATTTGCACAAGCTGATTCCATGTTTGGCCATCGATCGTGGCTTTGCTGCCGCCACCTGTCACCTTGGTCTTTTCTCTGTGTGCAAAACTTGTTTGATTACTTGCATAAAAGATGGTTTTAGTCCCGAAACAAGTCAGAATCATCATCCAACCTGATACACAGGGTCATGTTTATTCATAAATTCTTCAGGTTCAGACTCAGATTGAAGATGTCCATTTTGTCTAGATGGCTTTAAGGTGGACTTTTTCATCATGATTCATGTCATAGCTCTGATGTCTGTGTGCAGAGTCAGCATTAAACTATAAACAGGTTTAGAGTCTGGTTTAGACCAGCTCTAGCAGAGGTGTAGTCCAGGGTATACGGCAGTATACAGAGTATACCCACTTATTTTTCAGTCAGCATTGTGTATACCCACTTCTAAATCCCCCTGATATGCACATTCTGTAGTATCTGAGCTAACTGTCCATTCTTTTCCCTAGGATGGTGAAGCCATGACCCGCTCTACTCTACTTTTAATTGGCTAGTACTCGCTGCCTTCACTGATTAGACTGGTTAACTTTAGGCATGAGGACTGATGAGCCAATCAGAGGCAGAGTAGGGCAGGTTATGCTAAGGAAAATATTGCTAACTAGTGCTGACCACCTCTGGAACCTGACTGGACACCTCAGGTGCCAGTTCCACCCCAGTTGATTGACAGGTCACTGCAAGTCTCGTTGAAAGATGCTTGATTATTGGAAATGCAAACAAGAAAGGCAGAATAAACGTATTTCAACTGACTGACACATATTGAGAGAACCTACTTTGATGGAATACAGAATTCTGAGGTAAGTTTTAAGGTGGTTTCAGAATGAGTCACTGTTTTAAACTACTGGACATAATGGCCAACTAAATGGCCATTTAGAGGAGAAGAGATGTTGTCACCAATAGTTAAACTGTGTGAGTAGGCTAACATTATGAAAGGCTAATGTTATGAAAGACTAACATTATCCTATGTTTGCCTCATGTTGAATACATTTCCATTCCTGCAGCTGCTTGTGTGACCAGTAAAACCTACAAACTGCTCCTGATCAAGTCATGATCATTTTATAATAGTGAGCAAATACTACTGATGGATTTTTGGGTAAACTAAATAGAGTAGTCTTACATGTCACTGTTTCTAAAACAGCGTTTTTCTGGACTTCAAAAAAAAAAAAAAAAAAAAAAAAAAAAAGCCAAAAATTGAGAGTATACCCACTTCTCCAGGGACCACTACACCACTGAGCTCTAGGTATAAAGTATCATAAGACAGCCTAACTGTTGTTATCATGTGGCACTATATGAATAAAATTCGATTGATTGGCAGGTGGGCAACACAGTGGTGCAGTGGATAGCACTCATGCCTCACAGCAAGAAGGTCCTGGGTTTGATTCCAACACCAGTTAATGGGGTTGGGATCTTTCTGTGTCAAGTCTGCATGTTGTCTGCGTGGGTACTCCGGCTTCCTCCCACCATCCAAAGACATTCACTGATTGGTTAATCTAAATTGTTATCCTCTTAATTTTGCAATTTTTTCCAATGAAACTCAATGAAATGAAATTATCATATACTTTATTTCATCATGCTGAGATTACATTTGAGGGTTATCATACCAAAAATGGAGAGAACTTGAGAAAAAGTGACTTTTTCAGTAAAATATATCATGAACCAAACATAAACCCAGTGTGTCCATCAACTGTCATTGATCCAACTCCATGGATTTTACTGGTGAATCAATGTTGCAGAGGATGATGGTGTTTCCACGGTAACTACCGAATCTCTAAACGTCCAAATGGGTCATATCTGATGACTATGAAAAGATGACAAACTGCATTTTACACCAATTATTTACATGTATTGATAAGATTAGTGGTTCTAAAGTTATTAAACATTTTAGATCAGTAGATGCTGTAGGTCACTGGTGTATATTTGGGTCTTTATGGGTTAAGTGCATAGTTATTTACTTCCACCATGGACTTGCTGATGATGTTTGTCAGTATTTTCTTTGGCTAAAGGGTAAAATTACCAAACCCTCCATGCACATGCTTTTTTTTTATGCGCTCCCCTTTCTCCCAGCACCATTCAGTGTCCAGTGGTGATTAACTATGCTGGTGGTCAGAGTAATGTTTTCTCCCCTTGTAAACCCCTCCAGCGGCGCCCCGGCCCGGTCAATAATTAATGCCAGGGATGCTCTGTGTTTTACAGAGGCCACAGCGTGTTTTATCGCTGTAGCACATCATTCTCATTAGGCCAGATTCGATCAAGATTCACTGTACACAAAGACAGAGAGAGAGAGAGGGAGAGGCATGCGGAAATAAATGAAAGATCCGAGAGGTTAAGTAGGGAGAGGAGGGAATCGCGACAGGAAAAAGAGGTCAAAACGGCCTCTTTTCTGTTCTTTCAGTCTTGTCTTTTTTTGCCGTTTTCTCATCAAACCTATTAGCGGGCCTGTCTTCTGCCGTCTCCATCCCTTGCTGGAATTTACTGCATGCAAATAGGCTCCTGTGAGTGTTTGGGAGAAAGGTTTGTGGGAAGGTTGTGTGATAAGATATACATATTTAATGAGATGGAATGAGATGTGGGTGAGGACAAGGTCAGGGGTGACACGCACGCACACATATAACACATCGAACATGCGTGCGTCGCCGCTCATAGACACGTTAACGTATACATACTGAGTGAAGAGACACACACAGGCCCTTAAAGGGGAGAGTGTGAAGTATGGTCTCATTAGGCGGGCTGTATGGGATTAACAACAGCGGTGACATTTGGTGGCTTGTAAGCGACCAGTCTATAAAAACAGACCAACGAGGAGAGGTGTGTGTGTATGTGTGTGTATGTGTGTGTCTTTGTGTGCCTGGAAGATATAAATGCTTCTGTGCTATCATTTCCGCTGTTACTGCATTGCTTTGTGGGTATAAAGTTATTGAGGTGAACACATCACACACACACATGGTTGTGCACATACACCTGGCAACAGACGGCCTCAACATATTTGATGGGGGAACCTTATTATTTGTCCCCTGGGTGTTTTAGCAAGTCTAGTTTTTTGGTGTAGCCAAAGTGATTATGCGATCGGACTTTTATTGCACAGCTTTGTCCTAATACAAAGCATCCCCCAAAGGATTCTGGGTGCATGTGTGTATGTGAGACGGCCATACCTTTTGTCACTTCACGGCTTTGAGTTTGTCACTCTTTTTCTCTGCCAATCCTCTTTGCTCTCGCTGCTTCCAAACACATGCAAACCCCACGCGAGCGCACTTACACGCCGCGACCGCGTATTCTAATGTGCACAGCAGATGCAATGTGTTGAGTGTGGCGGATGGCAGAAGAGGCCCCGCGTGCAGTGGCAGCTAAACAAGCGCGTGTAGAAGAGATATTCTGGTTAACAAGCAGCAGAAACACAGCTCTCGCAGGGCGCCTCTGTGTTTGTGTGCAGGTTTGTGGGGTATTTGAAGGGGGGGGGGGGGGGGGAAAAATTCAATTTTGCTCTTGTCATCCCGGCAGCGCCTCTGTTGTTGTGCTCTCCTCTCAGATGTTATTTAAGACTTTTCTTTTTCGAGACTCTTCTTGGGAGCGTTGAAGGCTGGCCAAGCGTTATCGGGTCAAAACTATGGTTGTAAAAATAGTGTATTTGTAAAAAATTAATGTCTTCAATAACCAAAGAAATAGGAAAAAAATGATAAATGTGCTGTGTAACATGATGTAATGTGATGGAAACCTCAATAAATTTGTGTGCAGATGACAGACTTAATGTGTAAAAGAATTAGTCAAACATTATGCTTTTTTGGTTTAGTAAAGTTTTGACCACCTCATTTGCATTTGTCAGTCTCTGTATTATGAACCAATCAGGATATAGTCACGGAAAAAATTATTAGACCATCAAAAGTCATCAAAAACAATGCTTATGCATTCAAGTACTCACTCCTGTGTGTATCATGTGACCAAAACAGAAAAGAAAACATGGCTAAAAAAATGTCTAAAAGCACTGATTTTGACAATACAATGCCATAGATATTGATGTAAGAACTGAAGTGATTTTGGTTTTTATCAAGAAAACCATGGAAAATGGACAGATATCAGCTCTGACATTAAACTGTTATGAGCTATTTTTGTTATCATATTTGTCTAAACAAATGTACCTTTAGTTGTACCAGGCATTAAAATGATCAAGAAATTTAAAAAAAAAAAAAAAAAAGGGTGGTCTAATAATTTTTTTCCGCAACTGTATGCTTCTTCATACATCTACATTACAACATCTCTGAGGCAAATATTGTACTTTTACTCTATTACATGCTTTATTTTCTAGAGGAACGAAGACTTTATGAAAGAGATGATGATATTCAAAACTTTTTCCAACTTTTTTAGCTCTTAAAGTTGCAGAAAAAGTTTAGTTTACATTTAGTTGTACCAGACATTAAAATGAACAAGAAATTGAAGAAAACAAAGGTGGTCTAATCATTTTTTCCGCGACTGTATGTGAAATGTACAGCCGGAAAAACTAAAGTTTCAGGGGAAAAAACAGCTTCTATAAACAAAAGTGGTCATATTTAGTGTGACCTCATGTCTTTAACCCTTTTGTTCAGATAATATAAGATTTATGGCATTAATTTTCTGATTTTTTATATCAGGTTTAATTCAACACATGTTGGATGTTTCTAATTGTTTGTTCTGCGTTTTGTCATGGTGTCAGAGGTCACACTAAATAGTGACTTTCTAATCCTTCCCAATCTAATATTGTCACATCGTACACCCCTTATCAGCTCTCAGGTCTCAGGTTATAGGACTTGTTAACACTATGAAATCTGTTCTTATAAATTTAACAATAGTCATAAGGGTTTCTGTTTACATGAATGTGTGATTAACTATAAACAAACCTACATGTTAGGGCTGCACGATATTGGAAAAAACTGACATTGCAATTTTTTTTTAACCCTGCGATATACCCTCCTGAGACCCAGCAATGCATTTTTGTCCTCTGTAGGGGAAAGAGTTTTATAGCTTTATTTATCAAAACAAAACAAAACAAAAAAACACCAAAAAAAAAACGCTGCCCACAGCGAAGGACAAAGGCATAAAAACAATTTAAAATATATCGGAAAAAACAGTTGCATCATGTTGTTTCCAATCAAGTCAGTTATTTAATAGAGCTGCAACCGATTAATTGACTCAAAGTGATCCCAAAAAAATCATTCAACCACAATTCTCCTGAATCAAAGCTTTGTTTCCTTCATTTCTCTGCGGTTAAACATTGATTCCACTGTTGTGTTTCACACGGATGCTTATTGTGACGCACAAAGAAGCTTCAGTTCAGGAAAACTGCAATAGAATACTTCCCTTCTATCAATTCGAGTTGATTAATCGATTCGTGAATTTTTGCATTCGCTTCAAGCACCTAATTGATTAATCGGTTGCAGCTCTATTATTTAATGTAAAAAAAGCCAAAACATTTCCTTTCCTGGGTCTCAGAAGGATATATTGCGATATGAAAAAATACTCAGGAGGATATAATAGCTGTGTGGTGCCGACATAAATGGTCAAACAAATTAGTTGTGTTTCCTCTGGTTGTGTCGACAGGTGGAAGGCACTGTCGACACAGAACACGTGTTTCAATATCATCCTTCTTGTAGCTGAAATAATTCCAGATAACTGACGCTGCTTTTCATTAGGGCTCCGAGTCTTCGTGTTTGGTGATTTTCTCTTGTTCGTTGCTCATTTCTGTCATCAGTTGGTCGTCCGTCCCTCCGTCCTAAAACTTTGGCATGCACTGATAAGTCAGGCCAAGGGTTTTCAAGTGTGCGCATCATATGTTTCAATGTTGTTACCAGCGCCTCATTCAATGTGCAGGGGCGTGGTCTGTTTCAGCAAACTAATTAAGAACGATTGTGATTGGTGGTTTGATGTGCGCAGTGTGTGTCAGGTACCCAGGCTGAAATTAGATGAGAACATGTTGAGTTCATTTGCCTCCTACACTGCAGGACCTGCGATGTGACTATTGCGCACACGGACATCGCGATGACGAAGCTCAAACGATATACTGAGCAGCTCTACTACATGTCTTTACTTTTCCTAATTTTGCCGGGACACATTACCGCAGTGTTTTTCAACCTTCACATGGGGTCGCCTGAAATTCACATGGGGTCACCTGAAATTTCTAGTAATTGATAAAAAAAATTGTGACGGAGCGGCCGTAGATGCCACGTCACTTTCTCCCGCATGGTGCATTCTATCCATGTCTCTGTGGGAGGAGGCGGCGTGTGTAGAGTGCCAGTGTCCCACAGAGACCTGCTTCAATGGACGTAGAAATGGACGTGATGGACGTGGAAAGTAGTTTCTCCCCACATTCCCTGTTCTGAACTGTTTTTTTTTTTTTCCCCGTGAGTAGTGCGGTCGAGGGTGCACACTCGACACCTACACTTAGACTCACAAACTCAGACCCACCAGACGCTGATGCTGCCGTATCTTCCGCTTCTGTTCACCACTCTGGGTGGCGAAGCAGGGCACTTCCTGCTTAGCCCTTTTATGGCGCATTGTGGTGCGCCGTTGGAGGTCAGGTGACCTGGACTAGTTTTTTTTTTTTCCTAATTATTCAATTATGTTGTTTTTCATGATATTTACATTGAAAGTAAATGCCACATGGAGGGCATTTTGTTAGTATAATATTTCTGTTATTGGATGTGATTATTTGGTAAATTATTTTTCCTGAGGTTTGAAGTTTTTGTTAAAACCCTCTTTTTTTTATTAATTTGGTATGCCCGGGGGAGGGGCTAAGAGTATTTAATGAGGGATTTTTCTGTCAGACGGGCAGACAGGGTTCGTTCTCCATGTTGTGACGCTGTGAACTTCTGGTGAGGGTGGATGTTTTCCCCTTGTATATACTTTAGTTTTGTATTGTAATTAATTTTTCACGTTTATTCTGGTTGAAGTGGTGCTGAATAAAATCACAGAAAATAGTTTGACGACTGAGCCATCATTTTGTTTTAATCTGGGAACCCGAACCCGTGACAAAAATGTAAATAAATTACTAATAAAAATGTTTTTTAATGATTCAATATATGTTTCATTTTAATTAAAATACCATACATTTTTCCTAATAAAACTCAAGTTCAAATAAAATGCAGGATATAATATCTGAGAGGGCATATCTTGATAGACCCAATCATCTAACCGTATGTGTTATTACGCTTCAACCTGCCTGGACACAGTCGAAACTGGACCGAACAGAGAATGGAAAGATTTCTTCACCCGCCTGGCCCCGCTAAGACAAGAGAAATAAGTCTCCGTTTTGAATGTGAGGTTGACAGAAATTTGTGATGTTAAAATGGGGTCACGAGTAGGGGTGTGTATTGGTAAGAATCTGGTGAAAATCACAATACTAGGATCACGATACGATATATCACGATATATCATGATACTGTTAAAAAAGGCAATTTTTTTGTTTGTTTCTTTTTTTAAATGATTATTTTCTTTAAGAATTTAATTACACCAGAAATATGCACAAATACTAAACACATTTTTATTTGATCACAACAGAATCTAATGCTATATCACAAAAAATTCCTGTGTCAAAACTTAAATGATGTTTTACAGACATGACAGTTTAAGATCCTGTTCAGATGTTCGTATTCTATTAGTTCAGAACTAACATCAGAACATTATTTTAGTTCAATCCCAACAAAGGAACTAACATTATTTAAAAAAGAGTCTTAAATAATAATAAATAAAATATAAACAAAAAAGAAAAGCAAAAAAACAAAAATGAGCCTCCACAATATCTACATTTCAATGAATACCTAAAAATATCAATACAGTACTTTTTAATATCAATACAGTACTGTGAAATGAAATATCGCGATATATTGCAGAACCGATGTTTTCTTCCCCTAGTCACGAGCCAAAAAAGGTTGGGAACCACTGCACTATACACACTAACCTCCACGTCTTTACTTTTCCTAATTTTGCCGGGACACACTACCATCCGCGCTGGCACAGAACACTGGTACTGACAGTAAATCCACCACTGCAAAATATTAATGTACTGGCTGCAGACTTGGAGCTTGAAGCCACCCTTAACTATTGTGCTGCGATTACAGAAGCCTATTCTTCAACATATATTTTCATTTGGTTCTGGAGCTGCCTACTGTATCCCTCAACATCTCATATTATTACTGCTATGGCCATAATGAGGGGGGAAAAAAAATACCCTTTCAGCCAGGTATGCTTGGTGCAGTGCTGCAGTAGTGTTGCTCAGTGCAGTGTATTCATTACGGAGGTAATGCTAAAAAAGCAAGCAGATAAAGAGAGACCAGCACCGACTCTGCACTAAATGAGCTTCATTGCCTCTACCTTTCCTCTTTTGCGACATCTCTCATTTCCCTTCCTTCCTACTATTCCTCCTGCTCTCCAGTTCATTTCACACCATCTCTTCTTCTCCGTTCGCCACCTCTCCTCTTTCGGTCTACATCTCTCCCTCTGTCACAGCGGCGATGATTATGACTAGTGAGCATAATGCATAGCCATGAATAGGACTGTCCGGCTGATTGTGATGTATAGTTTTTCATTACTGCTCCCCAGCCCCCGTCATTAGGCACAGGGTGGATGGGTGGACTAGGGTAGATGGGAGGGGGGTGGAGTGGTGGTGGTGGGTATCTATTTATCCACTAATTTGTAAGGAAAAAAAGCCTCCCCCTCCGTGTATAGTGGCAATCAGGGGACAAGGTAATCGTCTGCAAGAGGCCCTGACGGCCAGCACCTGATGAAGAGCTATGCGATGTCAGGCTATTGTGTGAACGTGATGAGGAAAAAAGGAACAAGAGGTAGAAGAGTAGTGTGCGCAAGATGCACATTTTAAAAATCGGATTTTACAAAAACGCTGCCTAGACGCTGAGGTAATTCCACTTCCAATGCAAATCAATGGGATTTTTCCAACTCAACACTCGTTTCACTGATAAAGGTAGTCTACCTCTTAGCGGTTTTGAAGTTGGAATTTGATCCAGCTGCTTTGAGGACAAGTGAAAGGGAGTTAAAGTGGATGAATATGGACAAAATGGCTCTAAGATCACAATGAATAGGCATGGGTTGACCTTGAAGAGGAAGTTTTTGCATTTTGAGACAAAGACTAGAAGCAAAGTTCAGGGTTTGTACACATTTTTCAAGGTCAAATTCAAGCACTTTAAGGGTCACTTTCACCTTATCGCTGAGGTAAAATACATATCTCACTCAATCAAATTTTATTTATATAGTGCCAAATCATAACGAGTTATGTCATGACACTATATATATATGTCGAGGCCCACAACGGAATCTGGCCCGATTCAGAATCGGGCCGGCCCAGAATGGAATTCTATTCTAGGCCGGCCTAGAATGGAATCCTGCTGCTATAATGTTATTTTTATACCATGTTTAATGCAAATGATCCATAATTCCATAATTTGTCATAATTTTACATTTTCAGTCTCACATACCTTGAGTAACTATTGTCAATTTCAGTCGATTTCACTGTACCATATACTGGTGGGGAGTACCACTAGGTTCTATTTGTAAATAAAGTGTATTATAGTTTACAATTAAAATGTTGTTTGTTTCATTTTTTTTTCACATATTTGCAAATTCCATGTATTGATTTTTGTAATAATTTAGATCATTTGCATTAAACATGGTATAAAAATAACATTATAGCAGCAGGATTCCATTGTAGGCCGGCCTAGGATAGAATTCCATTCTGGGCCGGCCCGATTCTGAATCGGGCCAGATTCTGTTTTGGGCCTCGATATATATATATATATATATATATATATATATATATGGAGAGAGAGAGAGAGAGTGTGAGAGAGAGCTGGTCGAAACAGACTCTCAAGCCAAAGCCAAATATCTACAGGAATGCATATACTCTTTTTTTTTTCCACTTTTTAGGACAGTGTACATTGTATCATTCTATAAACATCTAAAATTATGTATCATAATAGCAAAAAGTAAAGGAGAACACAAAGGTATATCCAAAAAAAAAAAAAAAAAAACAGGGAAGCCACTTGGCATTCTTCAGACACACTCAAACTGAGCCAAAGATTAAGATAAAAATGAACCTAGAGTCAACCTGTAAACACCCCATAATTTTCTTTTTTGACAAAAAGTTTTATTTTTCAAAATGTATCATCTCTCTGTAAGTAGCTTTGGCTTGGCATCTAACCTGGCAAGAGTTAATATTAAATTAAATATTAATAAATAAACCACATCAAACAGTTATAATTTATAACTTGTATGTATGCATGTACAGTATGTGAAGATGACAAATGAGGTTAACTGATCCAAGGGACTTGATTTTTCATATTATGCTGATAGGAAGCTAAATGATAGACTGTTTTGTGGAGAAGGGGTGGGATTAAATAAGTTATACTTCCTCCCACTCCTTTTATGCAAATGAAGTCATACTTAGTTTTCATGTATATATGTACAGGTTTTTGCTTTTTGTTTTCTTATAATCTGTTTAATTTGTAAAGACTAAGTAGGATTACTTATTGCATATTTGAAATAAACTAAACTAACTGCAAGCACTTTCATGGACTTAAAGTAAAATTTGAGCACTTTCAGACCTTGAAAACACAATACTGAAATTCAAGCCTTTTCAAGAATTTCAAGCACACGTACAAACTCTCAAATCGTCTATGCCTAGTTGAGAACTAGAACTTTGGGGAATTTTTGTGGCAACTCCTAAATTTATTTTTCACCTTTCCCAAGTGATTTATTAACATTTATTATAACATAATACTCTCCATTTTGCATATTTCAGTGAAAATATCAGGTATTTTCCTGTATGAAATTTACTGATCAAGTAGATGTTCACAAAAAGTCGGAGTAAATTCAAAGGTTACTATGTAAAAATAGAGAAAACGGAACAAAAAGTTTCTCTATCCACTGTCATTGATCCAACACCCAAACATGTGCATTATACTCTGCACTTTGCATGTTTCACTCAAATATCAGGTGTTTTCTTGTATGCAATTTACTGATCACATAGATGTTCATAAAAGGTCACAGTAAATTCAAAGGTTATTATATAAAAAAGAAGAAAACGGAACAAAAAGTCACTTTTTCAGCAAACTGTCATTAACTGAACATTAAAAAAAGTATCTCCATCCACTGTCATTGATCCAACTCCAGGGGTTTTGCTGATGAATCAATGTTGTAGAAGATGACTGTGTTTCCACGGTAACTACAGAGCCTCTGAACGTCCGAATGGGTCATATCTGATGACCACAAAAAGCTGACAAACTGAATTTCACCTAAATTATTTCAACAGATGGATAGAATTAGCAGCTCGACAGTTATTCAACATTTTAGATCAGTAGATGGTTTAGTTTAGGGGCTGTTTAGGTATTTGAGTTAATACAAACAGTCGCATAAACTGAAGTCCGTGTTATTTTGGAAATCAGGCATTCACACACCCCTGATGTAGATGTTCATGAACACTGAGTAAATTCAAAGGTTATTCTATATAAACAGTGAAAACGGAAGAAAAAGTGACTTTCAAACAAAATATATCATTAACTAAACAAGTGTTTCCATCCACTGTCACTGATCCAACTCCATGGGTTTTATTGTTGAATCAATGTTGTAGAAGATGACGGTGTTTCCATAGTAACTACAGAGCCTCTGAACGTCCAAATGGGTCATATCTGATGACCATGAAAAGATGACAAACTGTATTTTACATGTATTGATAGGATTAGTGCTTTAAAAGTTGGTTTCATTCGCTGGAGGAAGTTTAGGTGTTTTAGAGTTAATACAAGCAGTCGCATAAACTGAACTCTGCGTCACTTCGTAAATCAGACAACTGCAATAAAATCAGCTGCATCTTTTTACTAGTGCTGTCTGTGTGACCTACGACACAACGTTAATATTTCAATAACAAAACATCCATCTTTTGACAGTCAATTACAAGTAAAGATGTGAAGATTGACTGGTTTCAAGATTCAATTCGAGTATGACGTTGATATCACAACATATTTTTGATCATTATTTAGACTAAATGTTTTTCTTCCTTCACTTTTCTCAGACATAACATTTGTAGTTAAATAGTCCTCCATTGGGCCCAGTAGAGGATTAAACATCTGCTTAAAGTTGACATGTTTTCTACTATAAAGATGCAGCATTCGATCAGCTGGCCCCTCCTCCGGTCTCCTCCTGTCTGGTAATTAATAACCATTTGGTATTAATGGATCTTGTGTTTGGCCTCTGAGGCCCATCTAGACAAACGCAGACACACTCCCCTCGCTGTCAGGGAGAGGAGTTAAGGCACAAACACTGATGGATAAGAAACTTCATGTGTATCAAAGGCAGAAACAGGGATTGTAAATTGAGATTTCAACACAGAGGGTCCGGGTTCCACCATAAGGATTAACCAGAGTATATAAAACAGCACATTGGACAAGCAGATCTACAAATGTACTTGCTCAATCAGGCAAGTCGTGAGAAAGAATAAAACACATAAGGATAAATTTACTGCTGCCAGCACAAACCCTTATCTGGTGCTAAAAAAAAAAAAAAACTGCTGTAACAAATCTACTAAAGGGATGCAGTGGAAATTTAGCACTAGGGATGGGGATCATGGCCAATTTTGGCTGATTTCGATTAGAGCCCGACTGATATGGGATTTTTGGGGCTGATGCCGATACTGATATTGGGGGCTAAAAAAATCCGATACCCAATAAATCGGCAAATGGCGGGGGGGCGGGGGGGGGGGCGGTGTTGTCTGTGGTTTTTGGACTGGGGTGGGTTAGTGGTTCATCCTTGTAGGAGGGCATGTGGGGGGGGGTGATTGTGTGTGTGTGTGTGTGAGTGGGGGTGACAGTGTGATTATCTGAGCAGAAGGGAAAGTGAAACTGACACGCTTTACTGTTCCTCTAACTCTCTGGGTGGCACACATACACACACACACACACACACACACACACAAACACAGGGGCACTGAGCGACAGAATCTCCACAGCAAAAAAGTTAATAAATCGGTTACATATTGGCCGATGTTGATTAATCAGTGGTACATTATAGTCAGCCGATTAATCGGTCGGGCTCGAATTTCAATTCATACAGTTCTAAACACGTGTTGGAAATTCCTCTACGTCTCCCAATCTTGTGAAGCTCATTTACCTTTTCCCTACCTCTTGAAACTTCACAAACTTTCATTTAAGGGGGCAGGACGTTTGTTTAAGGGGCATTGCCCCCTCTTGCCCCCCCGAGAATCAGCCCTGCTCTACAGGCCATACCACACCAACTTTATTTATAAAGCACTTTAAGAACTTTACAGCAGGCCAAAGTGCTGTACATGAAACATACAACAAGGAATTAAATAAATAAGTAAAAAGAGTGATAACACAGGGTGCAAAGCGGGCTAAGAACAACAAAATGCAACCGTCATAAAAACAAAGACAAGTTAAAATCTATTAAAAAACAGCATAAGAAATATCAGAAAGAAACATCTCACTCATTGATTAAAAGCCAAAGAGAAAAAGTGTGTTTTTAGATGTGATATAAGACAGGCAGAGACTGAGCCTTTCTAACACCTGAAGGTAACTGGTTCCACAGCTTTGGGGCAACAACAGAAAAAGCACGGTCCCCAAGAAGCTTCTTTTTAGTTTTTGGAACTACATGCTGCAGCTGATCTGCTGACCTGAGAGCACAAGAGGGGGCATAGGGGTGGATCAGGTCAGACAGGTAGGAGGGGGAAGGCCATTAGGTGCATCAGATTATTTATGCAGTTTGCCTTATGATCAAACAGTGTGTGTTTACTGCATCAATTCATAAGTTAAACCTCCTGAAGCCTGTATGACAGTCTGAACTGCTGGAGAAGAACGGCCTTACTGTGTGAAAGCTATGCAGCCTGATTACTGTGAATGGGTTGGACAATGTGAACCTGAAGCTGCGTAAATGACGGTAGCAGACGCAAACTCTGTGGAAACGAAAGTGAGCTCGGATCAAAAATATATTAACAGTCAAGACAATTCAGAAATATGTCCGCCCGCTGGGACAGACGGTGAGCTGGTTCCTTCTCTGTCGTTTTCACTCGTGGAATGTTGAATGCAGTGCTTGTGTAACATTACTTTTGTTCCATGCGGGAAGCGCATATTGGTGTCTTCGGTTCCGCTCCTAATCTACTGTACTTTATGAGACAGTTTTTGGCAGCCTTGACAAGTAATTAACCGTGACGTTTAAAATCGCAGTTAATTGTAACACCATGACAGCATTACAACCCTAGTGGGAGACACTTTGTTTATGTTCAGTTATTGATATATTTGACTCAAAAAGTCCCTTTTTCCTCAGTTTTCTCTGTTCTGCTACAATAAAATGAATTTAATAATAATAATAATAATAATAATAATAATAAAAATAATAATAATAACACCAACAACACTGATCAACAACAAATTTATTGTTTAAGTTTTTTGAACTGATTTAGGATAATTTTGCTGTGCTGAATCCAAAAATCACACTAATTTTGCTCAATCAGGTCAACTTTCTGAACTATGCTACATATTGGCTTTTTAACATTTTTGCTTACATTTATGGGCATTTTCACATCATATGATACAAAATTCTGTCATATTTCTTCCAATAAATGGGTTCTGAAGATTTGACTTTTGCCAATTTATGACTAATGTTTTTTTTAATATTACAGGTGAATGAAATGGCTTCGACTAGAAGATCTTGTAAAAATAAGCCTGACGTATTCTGCTACATCTGCGGTGAATACATAATAAATAATAAATACATCCTGTTAGAAAATGATTTTTTTTCTCTTAAAACCTATTTTGGGTGAGAACTACATAAAAAAATCAACTGATAAAGTCACAAAAATGTAATCAATTTTGTGAGAAGATCAAATTTCTCAAAATCAAATTAGCAAAAAAACCTGACCTGACTGAGAAAAACAGATATCATTTTTGGATTTAGCGGTGCAAAATGGTCCTAATTCAGTTGAAAAAACCTAGACAACTTGCAAAAAACATTTTTTTGTAACCCAGTGTAATAATAGCTTTATTTACATAGCTCCTTTAAAAACGAAGTTTACAAAGTGCTTTGACAGACAAAGCAGAAGGGCACAACAGCAGGATACAAGATGCAAGTAAAGACACTAAAACAGAAGCAACACAATAAGAGAGATATGTACAACAAATGCAAAAACATGACACTTCGCATAAATTAAGTGAATCGGAGTAAGGAGGGCAGGGAGAACGTAACATGATGCTGTCAAATCAATGTAAAAATCAAATTTACTCTGAGTTTTCATTAACAACTAAATTAAATACAAAGGAAAATACACGATTATAATAAATAAATAAATAAATCTAGAGAAAAATTAATTTGGGAATTGTCAAAAAAGTAGCACTGGATGTTTATGTGTTAAGTTTATTGAGCTATAACAACACCCCCTAGTATCTCACTTTCTCTGTCCAGTAAAAAATCTAGTTTCTGCAAGTACAGGGGTTGGACAAAATAATGGAAACACCTTCACCTCAAGATGATAATGCCCCAATCCATACAGCTAGAATTGTTAAAGAATGGCATGAGGAACATTCTAATGAAGTTGAGCATCTCGTATGGCCGGCACAGTCCCCAGACCTCAACATTATTGAGCATTTATGGTCAGTTTTAGAGATTCAAATAAGACGTCGATTTCTACCGCCATCGTCTCTAAAAGAGTTGGAGGGTATTCTAACTGAAGAATGGCTTAAAATTCCTTTGGAAACAATTCACAAGTTGTATGAATCAATACCTCGGAGAAATGAGGCTGTAATTGCCGCAAAAGGCGGACCTACACCATATTAAATTATA
Organism: Sphaeramia orbicularis; assembly: GCF_902148855.1. Classification (NCBI taxonomy): domain Eukaryota; kingdom Metazoa; phylum Chordata; class Actinopteri; order Kurtiformes; family Apogonidae; genus Sphaeramia; species Sphaeramia orbicularis. The sequence continues at coordinate 43,994,942 of NC_043973.1, forward strand.
TTTTGTTGATTTTTTAAGGTGTTTCCATTATTTTGTCCAACCCCTGTAGATGTCTGACCTGCACGACTAACTGGGGAATCATCTGAGGTTGAAACTGTCTTCTCTCGACTCAACCAAGCGTTCCATATTGTTGTTCAACCCTGCACTGTCCAGCCTCATTGTAGGCCTTTGTATGCAGAGTGTGGCCGTCATCCCTTTACACAGCTGTATCCTGGGGACTCTGTGTCAGTAATTATCAGCTGAAGGTCTAAAACAAGCCAGATTATGTTGTTCGGCACGTAAGGGAAGTTCGGTAGCGTGATACAGGGAGAGGTCACAGCTGTGTGTGATCTTGCTCGGCAGGAGACACGACAAAGGAAGCGCACGGTTCACACACACACACACACACACACATATATATGCACTCAAACACACAACATAAGCAGGATGTCAACATGTTGTTATTAGATGGCAGTTGACCAGACACCATCTAATGTGTTTTTTTACAAACAGTGTTACTGCTCATTGAGTCGTGTGAATATGTCTCTGAGGATAATATCAACATTGAGGTTACAATTCTATGTGGACATTTGTGTTTGTTATTTGGATTCAGGAAATGATTCAGTCGATACGCTAATATTCTACTTTCATTTTGTCATCTGACAGACTAATCTCATGAAATCGCGTTGCATGTGACGCCAGTTTATTGCATTTGGTGTGCTATACGTAAGCATTTTCATCATTTTGCGTGTTATTCAACGCCATTTGATGGCGTGTCAATGCGCTAGCTGCGAATCGCGCTAATCACTAACCGCTAACCCTAACTGCTAATCGCTAACCCTAACTGTTAATTGCGCTAATCGCTAACCCTTAAACCTAACCCTAAACCTAACCCTAAACACTAACCCTAACTGCTATTTTAAACGGCATAATTATACATGCTAAAAGCTTATAATGCGCCAATTAAAAGGCGTATTATCTGTACACAATACATGATATCACGTTGCATCTGATTGAGATTTTTGTGTGTAAACAAGGGGTGTAATGGTATAGAAAAATTTGGGTATGTTTTTGGTACAGAGGTCTTCGGTTCGATACACTTTTGATATGTTTTCGGTACAGTGAAGGAGACCAGTGTAGGGGGGGGTATTGGGGGGGGTGCGCTCCGTAACTACCTGTGGGGCACAGGACATTTCTACAAAATATTGTTCAGTCATTTGTGCGTTGACAGGCACCCCCCATGTTTTGTATTTTTGTATTTTTGAGAGTTCAATGTTTACAAATGGCAAACACTGTAATTTACTGAGTGTCTTTGAACGCCTCACAGTATTCCCTGAGGTGCTGTGAACATGACCTCACAGTAACACCACAGCGGAGGCACGGTGAAGGAGAAGAGGAGCAGGTTTATTAGATTTTGCCAACTTGAGTTAAAAAATAAAAACCTTTTTGCTATAAAGGAACCCGTGGACTCTTGTGCCACAAAGCTGCAACAAACTGAAAACTGAAAATGACACTTCACATGCTTCGAACATGCTTCTGTGCCTCTTTTATACTCTCTGTTGTCATGTTTTGTTTTGTTTTTGCAACGGCGCTGCTGAATGTATATAGAGGAAACCCTGCACATTGGTTCTGCTTGTGTCCATTCTGCTTCCCCAGTGTTTGCGCTCTTCACATAGGCTACATGTATTCATTTGGTACACCTCTGTATTGTATCGAAGGCCCCGAAACCAAACGGTTTGGTACAAATGAGTGCACCGTTACACCCCTAGTGTAAACCATGAAATAACTACTCAAAACATACGATTTGAGGTTTGTCATGTGTAAAATGATCCATGCAAATGCTGCCACTTGACGCTTTTTCATGAACAGATGGATGAAGAAATAAAGAAAATGCAAACATAGAGCCAACAGAGCAAATTCAGTGCTGCTTGGTCTTATAATAATAATAATAATAATAATAATAATAATAATAATAATAATAATAATAATAATAATAATAACAACAACAACAACAACAACAATAATAATAATAATAGATTTCTATCGCGCTTTTTTGGGCATTCAAAGCGCTACTGTATAGTGGAGGAATGAACAGCATTCTTCCTCATTTAGTGTTTTAATGATGATTGTGGCTGTAAAAATATATGATGTATCTAGTTTTAATAGTCCTCAAACCATTAAGTAAGCCCTCATGAACTATGGGCAGAGTATCATCATCCAGGAAGATGTCTTTGCTTTTATTTGTCACTTGTGTTTTTCTACGTATTCTTGAGCGACATGATGAAAGAAGCAGTCGATCCACAGTCACTGACTTTTCTGAGCTGCTTTGCAATCAGCATATGATGTTGCCACTGTTGTTAAATGAATGGGAATAAGTGGTGTGTTGCTTTGCACATTAGATTCTAAGCGCTGACCTATTATTAGGATACAATGTGTAATAAACCACCAGCTTTGCATTGAAAATGCTGCCCTACACCGTTGGAATGGCCTGGCCAGGGCTCAGGAATCTATTAGCCTCTGTGTAAATGGCTTGTTGCTTTTATGCTGCCTGGCTCTGGAGCAAAGCCACTTGCTTTGTAATTAGTGCTGCATTTTTGCCAAGAACCGCTGGCTCACCCTGTCCAGGCGCTCACTCACACAAGCAGGCCCACTCAACAATTAGTGTGTTTTACCTGATAATGAAATTATGTAAATGGTGCAAGAGTCCAGGAGATGCTCGCTTATTCAATTCAAACAGGTTCAGGACCCATTACCATATTTTGAAACATCTGACTTAATTAGGAAGACGAGGAGGGTCGGGGAGAGGAATGAGAGAGATGAGAGAGACAAAGACTTTTAACAGCATCCATTCGCCTCATAAAGAGGTTATTAAGAGTCAGGGCTGAAGATGGCCACTAATGATGTGTTGGGGAAATTAGGCCGATCAAACATTAAAAGCCGAGGCCCCCTCCTGTGGGCAAAGAAGCAGCCAAATGGGTCAATTAGAGAGGTATTATTTCTCTCTTTCTCTCTCCCGCTCTTAAAAAAGAGAAAACAAGTGGAAGCTGATCTGCATAAAGTGTTTATCAAGACAGACATGTCCACTTAGGGGTGATCACACTGAAATTCCTCATCTAGCTGGATGCAAACGAGGGGGAGGGGTCAGCTGTGGATATATGTGCACCTCAGCCTGTGCGTTTTATCTTAATTATTGCAAAAATTATGTGTGTGCACATGTCCTGGCATGCATCTGTGACTGTACTCTGTATGTTGTTTTGGTGAGACCAGGCATGTTTGAGTTTACATGCGGCAAGAGAGGGGTTATTAGTGGTCCTCCATCAAAAAGAAAATTGGCTATCAGCTCCGTAATGTCCCGGTCATAATTTAGAATAACCAAATTAACGTGCAAAGTACTTGAAATTGCCTAAAATAAAGTACAGGCATACATCATGGGTGGATGAGGAGAGTAATGTTCCTGGCAGAGAATCTACTCACTGTAAATTGTCATTTTATCCCTTTTCTGCAGTGTTTTTAGCTCACCTCAGAGTGGCATACTTTCAATTAATTGCTGCGCCATAAATGGAGTTTAATTCTGACTTCAGTGGAGACATAAATTCTACAACATAGTGCTTCGCTGTGGGTTAAACACACTTTGGTTTTACACTTAACTTGTGGCCGACTTCGTGCTCTTTTTGTGCTTTCTCCCTCGCGTTTAAGAATGAAAAGGATGCAAAGTGAGTGCACAGAGCGGGGGAAAAAATGAGGCATCTCGGGAAGAAACTGTAATTCTTGAGCAGGGGGTTTGAAATAAATTAGCTCTTAGCCATTCGGGGTTAGGCTAACATATTAGAATTTTCCATCTGCTTGCTCTAAATCATCTGCAAGTCCGCTCAGCGTAAAGGGCAGGCTGCTCATCTCTCAACTTGTAGGACAGATTGCATTACTGAGCAATATACCTTTATTTCTTCCATTTAATCCTCAGCGCAGGGGCCGACCAGAGCACAGCAAGAGAGGTAATAACACACAAGTCATGTATGTGCGCAATTAAAAATGGACAAATACATGCAAGTGCGATTCCAATTTATGGCCCGTGTGCTGTCGGTAGGGGTGTGTATTGGCAAGAATCTGGCGATACGATACAAATCACGACACAATACATCATGATATATCATGATATTGTTAAAAAGGCAATTTTTTTGTTTGTTTCTTTTTTAAAAATGATTATTTCCTGGAAGAACTGATTTACACCAGAAATATGCACAAATACTAAACACATTTTTATTTGATCCCAACAGGATCTAATGCAGTATCACCAAATTTAACAGTGTTAAAACTTAAATTATGTTTTACAGACATTACAGATTAAGATCCTGCTTAAATGTTCATATTCTATTAGTTCAGAACTAACAACATAACATTATTTTTTTGCAATCGCAACAAAGGGACTACCATTATCTAATAAAACAGTGTTAAATAATAATAAGTAAGATAAAAACAATAAAGAAAAATAAAAAAACAAAAATGAACCTCTGCCATATCTTCATTTGAATAAATACCTAAAAATATCAATACGGTACTTTTTAATATCGATGCAGTACTGTGAAATGAAATATTTTCTTACACCCCTCGCTGTCGGTGTGATGAAAACACACACACACACAAACACACACAACCATCAGATGCCGTTTTTAATCAGCTGATAATGTCTTTGTGTTTACACAGTGCATTGTGTTACTGAAAGAGGTGTCAAAACAGGGTTGACGCATCTGAAACACTTAGCAAAAACCACCCAGACACCCAACACACACGTCACTCCTTCTTTTCGAGGAGCTGGTGTCTTGGCCGTCTCTCCCTGTGCATCAGTAATCAACCTTGATGCTTGCTGCTGTTGTGGCCATTGATTTTTCTGTTCCACATGTGGGTGAAAATTGCACTTTAAGTTACCCTGAGTGTTAAATTAATAATGAAACCGCAAGAGTGCCCTCTCCTGACTTTCAATTAACACCATCAGGATTAGAGGGGATGGATAGAGGGATGGCAGCGAGGGAGAAAAAGATGGAGGGGAGAGAAGGACTATCCATGACACCTACTCTCAAGGTCTGGATTTTCGATCGTTTCGGTGTCTATCTCACGTGAGAGTTGAAGGGACTAGCAGTGGTCGAAGCTTTTTTTTTGCAATTTAAGAGCAAAGTGAAGTGAGATGGGGAGTTACTTGCGATGAGCAAAACATGACAGGCTTGTGTTAGTTGCCCCACATTAGCCTGGTTACAGCTGTGAGCATTGGACGTTTTTAATCCGTGTGTCATATGTTCTTTTCATATTCAATTGAGAATCCATAATCGGAAAACGAAAAAATGACTTATTTCGTTATTCATGTACAAATCAAAAATCAAAAAATGAGTTGTTCTTCATTCTTTCAATTGTACGCACAAATTAAACAATGGAAATAAGCAAATGGACCAAATGTCAGGTTTCATGTTGACATTTTTGATATCCAATTTGGTATGAGCCAGAAGTTACTGACTTCTTCATGTTTTGAGCTGGACAATCATAGGTTTGCTAGTATTCTGTCCAATGCATTCTACAGTAATGGACAATTTTGTGTTTTCAGAGGCAGCAAACGTGTTACTCTGAAGAAGGACGACATGACAACTGAAAAAAATCAGCAGGATCTTCCAGGTATTGTTGTTTTGTCTAATACAGTGCGTCCATGGCAGACAATCTAAGTAGAAGACACTTTGTTTAACACACGAAGAAGTCAGTAACTTCCAGGTCATACCAAAATCGGATATCAAAAATGTCAACATTTTGTCCATTTGCTTATTTCCTTTTTACCTCCGCCAAGGAGGTTATGTTTTTGTCGGCGTTGGTTTGTCTGTCTGTCTGTTTGTCTGTGTGCAAGATAACTCAAAAAGTTATGGACGGATTTGGATGAAAATTTCAGCAAATGTTGATACTGGCACAAGGAACAAATGATTAAATTTTGGTGGTGATCAGGGGTGGGGGGTGGGGGGGGCCACTGATCTGCCTTGGCAGAGGTCTGCACTCTACGAGTCCTTTTCTAGTGAAGACAGCACAGACCTCCGCCAAGGCAGATCAGTGGCCCCCCCACCCCGATCACCACCAAAATTTAATCATTTGTTCCTTGTGCCAGTATCAACATTTGCTGAAATTTTCATCCAAATCCAGGGCACTGCTCTGCCTTGGCAGAGGTCTACGCTCTCCGAGTGCTTCTAGTTTTTTCTTTTTTTTAACCCACCACTACCACCTTCTTCAGAGGACAACTTTATTTTTAATTACAGCTTGTGCTTAACACGTAACAAGTAACATTTTCAAGTTTTACACTCATATTGTCATCCATTCCTTGCTAGTACACATATACATAGAGGGAGGGGTCATATAGACAAGTGTACAGGGTGGGGAAGCAAAATTTACAATATTTTGAGGCAAGGATTGGAAGACAGTGTTTGACCAATTAGTTTATTGAAAGTCATGAGAATTTAAATCTTCAAATCATATTTTACTGCATTTCTAACGGTCTTGTTGTCTGCCTCAAGTTCAATTGCCATTTTTCTCATGGATTTGGTTGGATCCTTTAGGATTTTGGATTTGAGAGCTTTAATAAAAGCTTTGGTACGTTTTTTGTTGCTTCCTCCACTTCCAGACTTTCTCGTAATTTTTGAAATCTCCTTTGGTGTGACGAGTGCATTCAGCAAATCACACACTCTTTGACGTTTGCTTTCCTGATTACTCATATGGGCAAAAGTTTCTGAAAAGGTATGGATAATAGTGTTAGGTATGATTATGACATCAATATATGTTTGGTTTCAAAACAATTGACGTAGTGCCTGCTGAGAAAAAACAACTAAATGTTTATTGTAAATTTTGCTTCCCCACCCTGTACAGGGACAGGATGTAACAAAGTGACAGACACAAGACAGTGGGACAGACAAACTAAGTGGTTGCTGTTGGAGATATTTATTTTGATCAGATGTATTGCATTGGCATAAGTGTGTGTGTGTGTGTGTGTGTGTGTGTGTGTGTGTGTGTGTGTGTATAATTATTATGTTAATGAGTAAGAGTGAGGTGTGGAAGTTGGATGCTGAGTCAGACAGTTCTGTTCTGATGATATATGTGGTCTTCAACTATGTTTTTAAAAAGTTATGAATGCATTCCAGTTGTTCTCAAAGTTCTCAAAGTATGCTTGCATATGTCATTTGCTTATTTCAAGTTTTTAAATTTGTGCATACAATCGAAAGAATGAAAAACAACTCGTTTTTTGATTTGTACATGAATAACGAAACGAGTCATTTTTTTCGTTTTCCAGTTGTGGATTCTCAATTGAATATGAAAAGAATGAATGATACACGGATTGTTTTTGTTTTTGCCGGTCAAACAGACACGTGTTAACAGGAAGTTACAGCCAGCTAACACACAGATAAACAACAAGCCGAAGCCAGAGGACGCAGGTGTGTGTTGGCTGCAGGCCCCGTTGGATACACAAACACACATTTAGTGCAAGTCCAGTCCAAGTCTGCTTTCCCATCTTTCCATCGAGGGAAACACCTGCCTGATAGAAATCTATTTAAAGAAAGTGGGAATGTCCAGGATCCCATTGAGTCGCTGTGTATGTGCATATTATTTCAAGGTCTATCTATATGTCATCTGAAAGAACAGTGAAACAGTTGTGTAAGCATTACTTAAAAGCCAGCTGATCAGTCAGACATTAGGCAACAGACCACCACCCAGACGCACAATGAAACCCATGAGTCAGTTTGTTTGTTCTTAATATTATTGTTGTAGAATTTCACCCCCAGTGAGATCACTGCATTACTTCTTGATGTCGTTTTTGTTCGAGGTCTGGTTTTATTCATCCAATAGGATATTAATAACTTTCAGCAATACTCATTTGGCAGATAAACACCCAATTTTCAGTTGGAATTTCCACTTCTTTTTTTTTTTTTTCTTTTTTTTTAATTGCAACCATTAAGTTCATGTACAAGTCACCACAAAACAAACTTTAGTTAAACAAGTACAGGTACATCCTATCAAATCAGCACTTTCTTAAAAATAATTGCAATTTTTTGAGGAAATTTTTTTTTTGCCTAAATCATCAAATACTGAATTGATTTTTTGTGTTTTCTGAAAAATCTGAAAAAATGACTTGTTGTATTTCGTCACTTTCCTAAAATAATTTACAATCTTTGTTAACCCATAAAGACCCAGTGTTACTTTTGTGGCAGTTCTAAAAAAATTTTTCTCTACATTTAACTTTTCTTAAGTGATTTAACAGCATTTATCATAACATTGTCCTCTATATTTTGCGTTTTTTCAATGAACATCAGGTATTTTCCTATATTTAATTCACTGATCATGTAGATAGTCATAAAAACAAAGATTAAAGTTGAGGGTTATTACATCAGAAACAGAGAAAACTAAAGAAAAAGTGAGTTTTTCAGTCAAATCTATTATTAACTGAACATAAACCAAGTGTGTTCATCCACTGTCATTGATCCAACTCCATGTTTTACTGGTGAATCAATGCTGTAGAAGATGATGGTGTTTTCACACTCACTAAAGAGCCTCTGAACGTCTAAATGGGTCATATCTGATGACCATGAAAAGATGAAAAACTGTATTTTACACCAATTATTTACATGTATTGATAGGATTAGTGAATCAGAATGTATGAAACATTTCAGATTAGTAGTTGGTTTTGGTCGTCGGTGGCTGTTTGGGTCTTTATAGGTCAAGATGAAAAGAAATCTTTTCACTCTTGGTGTTAAGGCTTTACTCTGCATCCTGAGTCATAAATTAACATGGTCTATCCAGTGTGGAATGCTTTTTTTAATTGTTGTCAATTAATTTTACTTATTGCTTATGATCATTATCATTATTATTTACATACTTACCTTTATTACAATTACTAATAACTTATTACTTAAAAATTATCGTTACGACTACTTTTACTATTATCACTTCATCATAACTTTTATCCTGTGATTATTAAACTACATACTATATATAGTCTTGTAACATAATTAGTTATTTGTCATTATTTATTATTATTATTATTATTATTATTATTATTATTATTTCTGTCCCTTCTCAAACTGTGCTTATGAGTTGATTCATATGTACATTTATGTTAAAATTATTGTATTTTGTTACTTTTTTTGTGATTAATGACCATTGATGGGTGCATATGTAATTGACTTCTTGTTTTTCTTTTTTTCTTTTGTTCTTTTTTTTTTTTACTTCAAAGTTTGAGACAAATAAACAAAAAATATATTATTATAATTACTACTTTATTATTTGTTGTTCCACTACTACTTTCTAATTTAGAATTGCCTGTTGTTTTACTATTTTTATATTTTCAACTTTATATTCCGCAATTTCCTGAGGGCTCTGTCTAAGGGATCAATAAGGTTCTATCTAATCTAATCTAACAGATTTTTGAATAACATGTTTAAAGCAGATTATGTCAGATTTTTCCTCACTGTTCCTCCCAGGACATAGCCATGTTTTGTCTTAGCTTAAGCCCTATCATATCTACTAGTTGTACATTACTATTCCACATTTAACAGGACAATAATGCTCGAAAATGTTCAACACTGTGATTCTAGTATTTATTCAGGTGCTTCCTTTATTTCCTACATTTCGGATGTTACCTGTGTGTCGCGATGTTTTGAGGAAGTGTTGGGAGGACTTTGATTCTGCAGGTGTCCCAGCACTGACACTGAAGTTATGATCCAAACAGCACTGTGATGACATAATGCACGCCCTAAATTAACCCTCAGAGCTGAGAGCCTCCAACAGCCGCCTGAACGTCCATCCTAAAGTGAGGACGAGCCAAAAACGTCCTCACTTTGTAGGTCAGATCCTCTAAACTTCTCACGATATTTGTCATCCCAGAACACACACACACACACACACATAAAACACACCGGTTCTTGGGTATCAGGATAGCCTGGTCAAAGATCTGCGTCTATATCTAATGCCTTCCTCTTCCTCCGTTTGCGCACACACACACACACACACACACACACACCAGGCCAGGTGCAGTGTGTGCATCTGTTGTTGTTCTCTTGATGTACTCCACAGTCCAGTGTGTTCAGATCATCCTGGCTAATAACTTCCTGTTTCCTGTTTCTGACTCCGCTACTTCCTGCCCGCTGAGCCACGTGGAATCAGGCCCCGGAGAAAACTCAACTGGCATGTCACACACTCCAGTAAATGTGTGTTTACAGGCCATAAAGTGACTTTTCCCTCTTGATACAAGCACAGAAGAACATTGTTTTCTTGCACTTTAAATGTATTTTAAAGACGCACCTATTTGCACCGGCTTTTAATACAAGCGTGTGACTTTTATTTACTGTTCTGCTTGTGTTTTCGATGCTGTTTATTCTATTATTGTGTTCTGGTTTTTGTCAGTTTTTGTGTATTTATTCTTATTTGTACTAGTTTTTGCACATATTGTATTTTTATCTACCTCCACCTTCTTTCTGTAAAAGAATTCTGGATTGAAAAAATAAAGAAGTTTGCTGAAGGAGCTACTTTTTTCTGAATCTGTACTTCTGTCATTTAACAAATGAGTTTATTTCTTTACGTTTTGGAGCAACTGAAGAGCTATAGCCTATCTTAAGGTTTAATTCAAATCCTGTGTTAGACCTTAAATATCAACAGGAATTAAAACTGTCAATAAATATTACTGTATATTTCAGCTTGAAATTTCAATATGACTTTGGTCACAATGGAAAGGAAATTTTAAAAAAAGCTAAACCTCTAGGGCTTTATATCAGAAAGGTAATGCATATGATACAGGGGTAATGACTCAATATTTGTGACTTATTACAATCACGTATACGAGGAAATATAATGTGATTATATTGTAAAATCTGCTGAAATAGACAAAAAAAAACGCTACAGGAATAAAAGTTTAAAGAATTTAAATGTACTTTTTTTTAAATAACAGCAGGACTTAGTGTTCCTCATAGTCTCTGCAACATCCAATATCATAGGAGCTACTTTTAGAGCAATATGATCAAAATAATTAACATTGGCTTTATTGGTAAAGACTAATTTTGTCATGAATTTTTTGATCCACCTATGTAAACATTATTTTCTGCTGATATTCAAGTGTCTCAATCTTTACTTTCATTTCATTGTTTTAGCCTCTTTAGCTGCATGTAACAGGCTGTTCTGACATAAACAATTTAATTTAATAGACAAACATGAAAGGAAACTTGAACTAATAAAAGTCTGAACCATGCTAAGTTTAGATTACCTATTGTACCACTTGTTTTCTAGGCTATTTCTATTGTTCTTTTATCAGTAACAATCACAACAACATTTAAAACCTGCTTAAACACATAACAAAATTGCCATATTAATATTATTATTACTATTATTAATAAATTTCCCAGTTTGGAATCAATAAAGTCTATCTATCTATCTAATAATAATAATAATAATAATAATAATAATAATAATAATAATAATAATAATACATTTTATTTACAGGCACCTTTCAGGATACTCAAGGTCACCGTTCAAAGTTGTTAAAATAAAACACAATTAAAATTACACATGTACATATATAAAACACAAAGGTACATAAAATGGCAGCAGATTAAAGTGAAATTACAGAATTGAGTAAGTCTGTCTGAATAAATGAGTTTTAAGATGGGATTTGAAGGTAGTAACAATTTAAAATTTTAGTAACAGATTTAGAATTTTTTATGTGTTTCTATCTATCTATCTATCTATCTATCTATCTATCTATCTATCTATCTATCTATCTATCTATCTATCATCACAGACCTATATCTATACATAGTGTGTAGATCACAGTGCGACACCTAGTACATGAGTAGGTTTAGGAAGACATCTCTCTCTCTTTTCTCCTATCTCTCTCTCTCTCTCTCGCTCTCTTCCTCTCTCTCTCATACACCAGAAATGTTTCCAGACAGTGAATCAACACTGTTCCGCTGTTGTTGCTCAGATGTCCAGCTGCTTGATACTGACAAAGACAAACACGGACACAGAACTCCGCAGGATGTTTACACCATCTACTTTACCTCAGCCATTACACACTCTCTCCACTGCTTTCCCTGCCTCTTCCTCTTCCTCCTCCTCCTCCTCCTCTACCTCTCCTCAGACATGCACCTCTGCTCTCCTTCTTTGATCATCCTCACCTTCGTCTCTCCCCCTTCTCCACAACTTTCCCAGCTATATTCAAGCCGCCTTATTGGGCTTGTTAACGGTTCTCTGCGGTCTTAGGAAGTCGCATGACGTAATGTCAGCTTCCTATCTGACACATTCAGACAATGTTTTGACGCTGGTCAAGGTGAAACCCGTAAACATGGGCGGACGGAGCAGGACGTGGACATCGGGGGTTAACAAGAGGTTGCGCTGCAGCTCACAGAGGGTAAAAAGCACATCCATGTGTTCATTCCTGACAATGGCACGAGTCAAAATGTAGTCAACCACTTGTCATTTCCTCCCGTTCTGTTGTTTTCCTGTCCGTTTCTGCTGTATGACTGTGAATAAAGTGGAAATATGACTGATCTTACATTCCACTAGTTTGAACCCTTTAGCCCAGTGGTTTCCAGCCTTTTTTGGCTCATGACCCCATTTTAACATCACAAATTTCAGGTGACCCCAGAACAGAGACATTTCTTTGCTAAAATTATTATTTTTTTGATCATGTAATAGTTTGCTATACTATGTTGCAAATAAATGTTAATTTTAGATGACATTTAGTCTATATAATCTATGTTGTTATGGACGGAGGCAAAAAAGCCAGGTGTAGATTACTGGGCCGGCCCAGAATGGAATCCTAACTCAACCTGGAATTCCATTCTGGGCCGGCCCAATTCAGAATCAGGCCGGCCCAGATTGGAATTCTATTCTGGGCTGGCCTAGAATGGAATCCTGCTGCTATAATGTTATTTTTATACCATGTTTAATGCAAATGATCTAAATTATTACAAAAATCAATACATGGAATTTGCAAATATGTGAAAAAAAAATGAAACAACATTTTAATTGTAAACTATAATACACTTTATTTACAAATAGAACCTAGTGGTACTCCCAGCCAATATATGGTACAGTGAAATCGACTGAAATTGACAATAGTTACTCAAGGTATGTAAGACTGAAAATGTAAATCAGCACTAATAGACCAAAACTGTCACATTGTTGAATATGCAATCAAACTTGCACTGAAGTCTTAGAACTTGTTCTGGCATCCCTGGTTGTTCACGTGGCACTTGGTAGAACACTTGAGTCCAGCTTTCTTGCAGTGGCATTTATTCAAAATACAGCTCCCACAGCTCTGGCCTGATTCTGAATTGGGCCGGCCCAGAATGGAATCCTAACTCAACCTGGCCCAGAATGGAATCCTATAGAGATTCCATTCTAGGCCGGCCTAAAATAGAATTCCATTTTGGGCCGGCCCGCTTCAGAATCGGGCCGGCCCGATTCTGAATCAGGACAGATTCCGTTTTGGGCCTCGACATGTATATGTTTTCTGTTTAGTCTGTGTGTTCTCCCCCGTCCTGTAGGTGTGTTGTGCCCTTTTTGTGTCTGTTTGTGTTGCAGGACGCTGATTGGTGGAGCATGATTGCCCGGCCCCTTTAAAAATGGCACTGATCTTCAGTTCATCCTCTCCTTTGCCTCCTGCCAGCGTCCAACCCTGTGTTCCTGCATGTGTGACTGTCAGCCTGCGTGTGATTGTGTTAATTCGAGTTTGTATATAGTTGTAAATAGTTTTTGGAAATTGATCTTTTTCTGGTAGGGGAGGTCGGCTCTTTTGTTTTTCCCGTTTTCTCCTGTTTTTGGTTAGAGAGTTAGGTTAGTTTTCTGTATTTTATTTTGTGCATTTATTTTTGATTAGGTAAGTTAGTTTGAACTGTAAAGAAGATATTTTGTTTGTTGTTTTAGCCGTGTCCTCCCTAACCTTCCTTTAGTTGTTTAAAAAAAATAATAATAATAAATATTGTGAGTTTCGACTGACGTGAGTGCTTGGGAGCTGGGAGGGGACAAAAGTGAGCATATTATGTTCGCCCTGGTGAACTCCTAGGCCGGGGCATAACAAGAATTTGATTTTCCTTGGTCAGGATATGTACAGTCAGTCCAGCTTGGATTTACAAGGCTGACAATTAATACTGAACAAACAAGAACTCAAAATATGAATTATGAAAGAGCTGCAGCATCTGAAACCGACTACAATGAACATTTGAAAGATAAACAGAAACAAATTACAAACAAAAACAAATTAATTTTAGCAAAAAAATGTCTCCATTTTGAACGTCTGTGGTCGCCAGAAATTTGTGATGTTAAAATGGGCTCACAAGTCAAAAAAGGCTGGGAACCACTGCAGTAAAGCAAAACAACTGCCAGATCTTTAACCTCCTAAGACCCAGCTATGGGTCATGGGTCTAAGAGTTTCCCAGCTTTACATAAAAAAAAAGAAAACTGTCCATCACAAAGGACATTCTATAAAAATTTTAAAAACCGAAAAAACTGTTGCATCATGATGTTTCCAATATAGGCACTTATTTAATAAAAACCAAAAAAAGCTGGTACTTTGCTGACATTTCCTGGGTCTTAGGAGGTTAAAGCAGAACACAAGCATGCACCCACAGCAGCTTTTATGACGCTTCTACAGCCGAACTGAAATATTGTCTCAGGGTTTAACAAAACAAAAGGAAAACATCCATACCGCTGACAGTTATCAGTCACTGTATCTTATAAAGTAAAAAAAGGAGCGTCATTAAATAAAAAACTAAAAAAAAATGACAGATACAGTTAATATTATCAGTTAGGTGGGAGGAAATGTTTGCTCGCTCTGACTCCTCTGTCATGGCTGGCTGGCTGTGGCTCGGCCGTCATTCACTAATGAGTGAGTGACATCTGCTGGGGGCCCGTGTGACAGAGCGCTGTCACCCCGGCTGACACTCGGAAAAGACGTCTCTTCATTCATCCATCCATCCTGCCTCTGACCTCCACTAATAGCCCAGCAGCAGGTGAGTTGTAATCGACAATAAGTCACATCAGAGACAAATTCCTACAACTTCTAAAAGCTGAAATAGGCAATGAGGTGTAAAAATAATAATTCCATCCATAGTTTTTTTTTTTTTTTGTATTTTCTCTATCTATAATTGCTTGGGGATGGAGTAATTAGCAGAATAATACCCAATACACCCAGTATGAGACGTCTCACTCACCCATTTCACTCATAAAGTCCCAGTGCTTCTGCTTACATCAGCACTCAACCTCATAACAATTTGTGAGCAGTGGATTATGAGCTTCTTCCCACAGTAACACTCCCACTGGTGCCTCCTGACACCTGATATCTCCACTTTCCCCTCTTTTCGCCGCTTAATGGGTGACAATGTCGGCGCTGCACCAAAAATTTTGATAATGCAAATTGTCACCGATTTATCACCGTTCATTTGCGTCTTGGAAAAACAAGGTTTGTGACATTAATCTCTCCTCGCTGCAATATAGACCTACCTCTCATATACTTTCCTCCACATTAAAGCAAGATTCTCAAAATTAGGAGTAAATGTGAGTTCTACTACAAAATGACTGATAACACTTTGTACCCAACTGCCAAATGCCCGTTTTATGAACTGGAATTTTAATTTTATCTAATAGGGAAATGTCTTTTTCTGGATTTCTTCTACTAAAGTAATATTTGTACCAGCTCCTCGTGACGTAACTGATGAATAAACCAGCAGGTCCACAGCTGATACCCTACAGCCAATCCTGACCTATGACCTCTCAGTACAGAAAGCATTTTCCCATCAGTAAAACACCACATTATTGTGATCTTGTCCTTATTTGAAACTCCTTAACTCAACTGACTGATGGGAAAGGCTGGCTATTTCATTGTCCATAAAATTCTGTAAAATCTGAAACCTCATATTTTACCTAATAAACATAACATTTACTTTACATCAGGGGTGTCAAACTCATTTTAGTTCTGCTTTAGAATGAAAAACAAGTAAAATTGCACAATGAAAATGTGAATAACCTGCATTTCAACGTCACATTACTAGAACCAACAATTGTGAATGTATCCCAAATGTCCCTCATGTTTGTATAGTACAGAATTCAAACAATAAGAATAAAGTAACAAAAAAAAGAAAGAAAATTTTAATAACCTGAACTATTATGTACAACCTGAAATGTATTCAGAGAAATAAGTGCAATTTCAGCTTATTATTAACACAACTTAGAGATCATAGCAGATCTACAAATGCACACAACATTTAGTAAAAGGCAGAATATTGTTAAAATTGCACCTTTTTTCTTTACAAATTTCAGGTTGTTCATATTTGTTCAGGTTATTCATATTTTATTGTGAAAAATGTAAATATTTTCATCATGCAATTTTTTTTGTGTAATCGCATTAAAGCAAGTAGAGTATTTTAAGTTGTCATTATTTATCGGATATTATGCTATTATTTTACTTGACACCATATTGGGCTCCTGAACTAAAATCAATTCAACATCCTTGTCTCATGGGTCCCATTGGACTATTTGGGGGCCTGGTTTTGACCTGCGCGCCGTACGTTTGACACCCTTGCATTACATAGGCTACTTTAATGGAGGCTGCATGAATCAAATGCAACTTCTACTATTACCTTTATCTTTGCATACTTCATAGCTAGAGGCTTGGCGATATATTGATTTTTTTCAATATCACCAAAACAAAAAACAACCCAAAAAAATCATATTCGAAAAAGGAGTGTGATGAAATGCAACTTACATACTCCCGCCCCTTTACCACGTCTTCCTCTACTGACCACAAAGTCCCACGCCAGCTCCACAAAATAACCTCAAAAATCTTATTTCACATATTAAAATAAATTCTGCCCAAGCCTGCACAAAACTCAAAATATTACACATATCAACAATAAACTCGTCCATTTCACAGCAGTATTACACATATCAAAATAACCTCTGTCAAACCTCTGTTTCCATGTTACAGTATGAAACTAGTCCTACTGTGAACTGAGCGGTTCCTCCTATAGTTGGCAAACAAAAACAGTAGCATTACTAATGTTTGTGTTTGTCTTTCCACAGACAAAGTCACAACAGCCAATCAGTAAACAAGTTCCCAAGGCGACAGGTGTTCCGTCTGAGTCTGTGTCTAATACAATGACAGAAACCGGCCCATGTTCCTCCTCGCCCGGCGCCATAAATAGAGCAGAACTCAGTGGAAAGTAGGGCTGCTCGACTATAGAAAAAAAAATAATCACGATTATTTTAGCAATAATTGAAATCACGATTATTAAAAACGATTATTTGTTAACCTTAAAGTTGTTTATTTTTTCTTGCAAAACAATGTAAAATATACTCTTTAAACATAAATAAAGCTTTAACCACTAAAACAAAGTATGTTCACTTTTGTACGAAACAAAAAATCTTTGAATGCAAATAAGTGTACTGTAAATTCAAGTATGTTTCCTTTTGTAAACAAATAGTGCACTGTAATTAAACTGCTATAGACTTGCCATAGAACTGTAGCAATGAAAAAAAAACTCACGTAAAGTGCAAATTATAAATTCAAGTATGTTCAATGTAGTATGAAACATAGTACATTCAGTGGCGTGCCGTGAGGTTTCAGTTGAGGCCTTCTGTATACATCAGCCATCTAGAATACGTACGTTAGGGTTATACGGGTTAGGGTTAGGTTAATACGGGAGTTGCAGCGTAAAGAGATTCGGAGACTGAAGATTGCATTGCGGACGAAGTTGTAGACGGAGTTGTTTTTATGTGTTTTAGTTTTTCATAAGATTATGATAAAGGTGGCGGTGGTTAAACTTTAGATGGTTGAAAAGGTTTGTTGTGTTACCGGTAAGTGCGGACACAACTACGAAACACTTTTTGCATGTGATGTGTTTTTGTTCTTCGTCTTCTTCATCAAACCCAAAGTGATTCCATACAATTGAATTTGACTTGCCTTTTTTGTTTACCAAGCACTTCTGCTGTGATTCTCCTGCCGTTTTTCCAGACCGCTAGGTACAACTTTCCTCTTGGGGTGGACCTGCCGGCTAGCTGGCAGCAGTAGCTTAGAGGGGGGCGGGGCAGAGCAGCTCATGGTAGCTTGCGTGCGCGTGAATTAAAACAACTCCGAATTAATAATCGTTTTTTCTCGATTACATAATTTTTGTAATCGTTGCGTGTAATAATCGAAATCGTAATTGAATTTCAATTAATTGCACAGCCCTAGTGGAAAGCACTGAGATGTGGTTAAAATGTCCAATAGACTGGGATGGAAACCTGCCAAAGTGAAAGGACAAAAACTCTATAGGAGAAGCAGAGATGGAGGATAAAAATAGTCAAGGACTAGGGCCAAAATCACTCAGTACATTACCCAGAATATAGTGGACATTTTGAAGACTGTAGTCCACCACCTGTAGACTACTTTAACCAAGACAAGAGCAAGAACAGAAAGTGCTGTTAAAGAGCCACAATGAAATAGTTGTACATTGTGTGACTTTTTTTTCTCTTTTGGTTAACTTATTCTCGTCAGTATTCTGGAGTGTTCCATTTTTGGCCACCTTTACATTTTAGTCCTACTTATGTTCAAAATAAGGTTTATCGTTATCGTTATCAAGAAGACAGCTGTTGTAAATCTATTCCAATCTCACAAGATGTTGCTGTGAAAATCTTGCAACGCTGCTGGTATGAATAGTTTAGATGCACAACATTCCCTCATCTCTAAAGCACTATTCGGACTGGATTCGTTTGACATGGGCATGTGGGGTAATGCCACTTTACCACAGGACATCTGTAATATTAATGGCCAATTTGCAATGGGATAAGAAATATCAGTAAAACTACAAGTAGGAGGGGTAAATCCATTCAAGCACCGCCGTCCCCTCCTGTCATCATGTGCATGACGTTACTTCCTTAATATTAATATTGTCCAGCAACCGGATGATTAAGCTACTAACATTTTTTTTAGTAGCCACATAGCCCTGCTACGCTGCATAGCTTACCTAAAGCAATCAGAAGTCCCGTGCCTCTAACAAGTGCTTTCGACCTTCTTTGACTTCTGAATCAAGTTTGTCGTACACCGATTCTGAAAGTACACGAGGTTTCACATGCACTTGTCCGACTGCCTACTGGAAAACTGAGTGCTTCATCAAGAGCCTCCATGCTTGAAAATCTGCTAAAAACCACTTGTAAACAGGATATGATGGAATATCTACACACATATTAAAGGTGCAGGAGACTACCGTGACCAATTTTTCATCAAATCTGTAAAACCTCAGTCACAGCCAAAGTATCATGAATCTGTAAGTCTTTCTGTGATTACTCACCTGAATCTCTTGCATGACGGTGAACAATTTCGAAGTGCCATCCACTATAAACAAACCATGTGTTTACAAACAGAGTCGGGAGGTAACTCAGGCATCTTCGGAATTTTGTCGCGATGTGCATTGTGGGAAAGGGAGGTTCGCGCAGCCACCTACAGTGGCAGCATGACCATATATTATATGGATGAAACAAACACCCAGAAACAGCTGAATATGCATAGAGGGAAGGGGGCTCCTGCCGTTTCTGCATCGTCTCTTTAGCAGCTGCTGCTGTCAGGTGGCTGTGCGAGCTTCCCTTTCCCACAATGCACATCGTGAAAAAATTCTGAAGATGCCCGAGTGACCTCCCGACTCTGAATGTAAACACACGGTTTGTTTATGGTGGATGGCACTTCTAAATTGTTCACCGTAATGCAAGAGATTCAGGTGAGTAATCACAGAAAGACTTACAGATTCGTGATACTGAGGATATGACTGAGGTTTTACAGATCTGATGAAAAATTGGTCATGAAAGCCTCCCGCACCTTTAACTACTGGTCTATTTGCACAGGAAAGTATTACCTGGGGTCACTTTCTGGACCCTTTTTACAGAAGGTAAAAGTTGCTGTAATCTTTACTGACATTGTGCAGTAATGATTACTGACGTAGCACATTTGGACGGGACTAAAATCCCTGGCAACTATTACTTTACCCTTACTTATTACTTTGATACAAAAAAATCATCACTGTCGCATTAGACTTATTATACATATGTATAATATATAATAGGCCTCGAGGCCGGTTCTAGAGAGGGGTAGTGCCCCCATAAACAAAAGTCCTGCCCTCTCAAATGAAAGTTTGCAAAGTTTCAGGAGGTAAGGAAACGGTAAATGAGCTTCACAACAGCGGGAGATGTAGAGGAGTTTCACTTTCACTTTGCGAGTACTCATTGTGAGGTACGCATGACACGGACCGCACCACCCCGTGCACTCGCCCCGTATGTAAGAGATCAATTCCACAGGGAACACTGCTATGTAAAACTAATCCCGTCCGAATCAGACTTAAGTCTAATGGCCTTAAGTGTCCAAAATCTCAGTTAAGTGCCCACAACTGTTGAATATTGTGTGTTTTTTATGGACAAAGTGTCAAGAACTGACAGGAGAAGGGGATAGATCTACGACTTATCGTTCTAAAATTACCTGCACATGGGGTGTGTTATGCAGAACCACCGGTGTGTCCCTTTAAAACTCTTGTTTCTGAGGGGAACTATCTACTCTACATGAACAGCCCTGATACCTTAGGATTCTCACAGGAAAAACACTGAAATGTCTGTTTCAGTGCAACAGCTCAGATAAGTTAGTCTGAGACTCAGCTGAATCCATTCCTAAAATGCAAAACAGGCCAGAGGCTGACAAAGAAAATGAGAGGCTGTAGTTGAGGTGATTGGGGAGAGCTTGTTTTGCTTCCCTGGTCCTCCCTCCTGACATACACGCTGAACACAAATATCATTCATTAACAGTAATGTGCCATCTTAATGCTGATGGATGGGGCACAGGCCCACAGCAACACACTCGCGCACACACACTCAGAGCTATAAAACACACGGAAACAATTTAAAGACAGACCTGCTGGGAGCTGGGATGGCTGACTATCAGTCTAACACACATACATGCAGATACACACATGTAAGCAGGCACATGCCGGAGCTGGAGCTCAGGTGTCAGGATCGCACGCTGCAAATGAAGACATTTCCTCCACCTCGCAGCCTTTGATGGCTCTATGATTCCTCTGCCGCTCGCGAGCACTCCTCAGAGGAAACAACAGATGAGAGAGAGGCCGAGGAAACACTGACCAGCGTAAATGGAGAAAACACAGGGAGCCTAAGGGTATTAGAGCCTGAAGCAGGTTCTTTTTCCCAGATATGAACCGTCCAAGAAGTTTTTCAAGGAGCTGTATGAACTATTTTTACTTCTGTGAATCATTACTGCACTGCAATCATTACCTTTGGGGTCTTTTATTCACTCACTGACACAACTGGATTCCTTTATTAGATGACATGCTGCATTTTACATCCACTATTTGGGCTCTACATGGTAGAAATACAGCTGCTGTTAAATTAATGACTGTGGAATCTGAGAAAAGTAAAATGTGAATGGAAACAGATATTTAGAAATTTAATAGGACTTGTTAAAACCTTGTAATTTGTGGTATAACATGTCTGCTAAAGCAGTGTTCAACCAACATTAAGTTTAAAATCTATATCTATCCATCCATCCATCCATTATTCACCGCTTATCCAGGGCCGGGTCGCGGGGGCAACAGTCTAAGCAAGGATGCCTAGACTTCCCTCTCCCCAGACACCTCCTCCAGCTCTTCCGGGGGGACCCCAAGGTGTTCCCAGGCCAGCCAAGAGACATAGTCTCTCCAACATGTCCTGGGTCTTCCCCGAGGTCTTCCCCGAGGTCTCCTCTCGGTGGGACATGCCCGGAACACCTCCCCAGGGAGACGTCCAGGAGGCATCCGAAACAGATGCCCGAGCCACCTCAGCTGGCCCCTCTCAATGTGGAGGAGCAGCGGCTCTACTACGAGCTCCTCCCTGGTGGCTGAGCTCCTCACCCTATCCCTAAGGGTGCGCCCAGCCACCCTGCGGAGGAAACTCATTTCAATCGCTTGTATCTGGGATCTTGTCCTTTCGGTCATGACCCAAAGCTCATGACCATATATCCAACTTTATATAAATATTTATATGAACACCATATACCAGGGTTTATATTTGATTTTTGACTTATTTGTTGATTTCTACTCGTCTTTCTCTGCACTTGCCTATTTTATGTTGCTGCTATTAACTGTGAAATTTCCCCATGGTATGATAAAGTAATATCTTATCTTATAAGACAAGCAATAAGTCAGACATGTATGTAAAAAATGGGCCAAACGTTTTAGACATCTTCTATAAAGCAAAAATTATAAAAGCCAGGATCATATGATGATATTTTGAGGTACAATCCCAATGATTTCGATCACCATATTCTGACCTCTGATAAATTGTGGTATGTTACAACCACAATATACATTTTCTTTGTAGTTGTCTCTATTTTTGAGGTTTAGCCTGTGTGTGATGGACTTTTGTTATGTGTATGTGACTAAAAATTCTGAATTTCTGCACCATTTTAGACTGAAATTATTACTACGATATTAGTAGTTTAATATCTAAATGATGTAAACACTCGTCCACAGTTTCGTGTATATACAGCTGCAGTGTCCATTACTTGCACAGACTGTTGTGGTAGAGAAGTTTTGTAATGAATCACAAACATTTTACACTGTAACATAACGCTCACGCATCTGTATAAATAAGACCCACTCCACATCAGTCCACCAGACCTGCAGCTAATGGACTTATAGTCATTTTTATCATTATTTCTTCGCCTGCAGCAAAACAACACGTTAGATCAAATAACAACTTTAGCACAGTTCATTTACTGAGAAAGGCATGACTTTAGATAAGCTTCAAACCCAGAAGTGCATGGAGTCTACATGCAAAAAGACAATAGCATTCATTTTGCAAGAGAAATATAAGTTGCATATTTCATGTACTAACAGTCAAATCTTTACCATGGGTGATGTTCACTTCAGAATAAGCGGTGCACATTTTATAAAGATACAGGGTTTTTTATAAAGCGTCTTATGTAGCACACAAGGCATTCTAAGCACCTAAACCAAAATAAAAATAAAAACTAACTGACTTTTCCAAGATCTAATGGTTGTATTTAGCAAGTTTTGGTTCATCTTTTATTTGTGGGGATGTTTGTTTTTTAATCTGCTCTCACTTTTCCATCTTCACTAACAATGAGGTGAGACTATTTGTCTAAAATAATGTGAAGCTGTATTGGTTTATAGGGGAAAAGCATGATTTGCTTGCCCCATTTGTACTCACAAGTTGGAGAAATGGTTGAACACCACATAATGCATAGGCTAAGCCCTCAGAACAACCTGCACATACATGACTTATACATATCTCATAAAACTAGAAAGACATAAGACTTAACCAGAAAAGACTGGGAAAAAAAAAAAAAAAAAAAAAAAAAAAAAATATATATATATATATATATATATATATATGTATGTGTGTGTGTCAGGGTAGAGACTGCGATCTGGTAGGATCGGCGATTCTACCAGTAGAAACTCCGATCAGAGTCTCTACTGGTAGAAACTCTGATCCGACCTACCTAACCCTAACCCTAACCCTAACCCACATCTGGACTTTTTAGTTAGTCTCAGCACGCTCACATAATATATAAATAATTTATGGAAAGCACCAAATATTAAAACCATTTGTGAAATATACAATGACAACAATTTTCTCAAAACCTTTGGAATTTCAACATTAACTTTGCATTTGGCAATTCTATTGGTAAGATCGGAGTTTCTATCAGTAGAGACTCCGATCGGAGTTTCTACCAGTAGGATCGGAGTTTCTACCAGTAGAAACTCCGATCCTATTAAATGTTTGGTAGGATCAGAGTTTCTACCAGTAGAGACTCCGATCGGAGTTTCTACTGGTAGAGACAACGATCGGAGTCTCTACTGGTAGAATCACCGATCCTACCAGATCGCAGTCTCTACCCTGACATATATATAGCATATCAAACACAACACTAATTCTCATTGAAAACAGTATAATTCTATGAAAACTGGGGCTTTGGACACCCTTTAAAACTCATTTTTACACACAGTCCACAACAAACCACACATCACAGCTTTAACAAATTAAATTCATTATTAATGTTAATAATAAACGTCAAAACTAAAAAATAAAAAAAAAAAGACTTCCAAGATCTAATGGTTGCATTTAGCAAGTTTTATTCCACTTTTATTTGGATGAGGTTTGTTTTAAATCTGCTCTAGCTTTTCCACCTTTACTACACAATGAGGTGACACTATTTGTCTAAAATAATGTGAAGCTGTATTGATTTAGAGCAGGGATGTCAAACATGCAGCCCGGGGGCCAAATCCAGCCCGCCAAAGGGTCCAGTACGGCCCCTGGGATGAATTTGTGAAATGCAAAAATTACACTTAAGATATTAACAATCATCTTAGTTCAGGTTCCATATTCAGACATTCTCTCAACTCAAATTTTTCTCTTTGTAAATGTAAATACAACCTGAAATGTCTTAAGAGAAGGGCAATTTTAATAATATTCCACCTTTTACTAAATATTTTGTGTATCTGTAAATCCACTGTGATCTGGAAGCTATAATGTACATGTGGAAATGATAAACTAAAGCATAATAATGTTAACGTTACACTGAAGATACTGAAAAATCAATGGAATTAAAATAGTTTTAACTCAGGTTCCACATGCAGACCAATTCAATCTAAAGTGGGTCAGACCAGTAAAATACTATTTTAATAATAATAATAATAATATCAGAATATCTGAATTTTTCTGTTTGTTTTAGCGTGAAAAAAGCAAAATTACATGAAAATATTTACATTTGCAAACTATATTTTAGTAAAAAAAAAAAAAAAAAAGTGAATAATCTGAACTATGAACAATCTGATGTCTTAAAAGAAGTGTAATTTTACCTTTTTTGTGTATCCACAGAGATCTGTAAGTTATAATGTACATGTGGAAATGATAAACTAAACCATAATATTGTTAAAATTACAATTTTTTTTCAGTTTGTTCATGTTATTCACTTTGTTTGAAAGGGTAGTTTGTAGATATAAACAATTTCATCATGTAATTTTACTTTTTTCACCGTAAAACATAGAGGAAAGTTTGGAGCTGACATTATTTATATATTATTATGTTACTTTTCCACTGGTTCGGCCCACTGCAGATCAAATTTTGCTGAATGTTGCCCCTAAACTAAAAATGAGTTTGACACCCCTGGTTTTGAGGGAAAAAGCATTATTTTTGCTGGCTCCATCCATACTCAGAAGTCTAACAAAAACTTGGAGAAGAGGTTTAACACCAGATACATCTACATACAGATACATATCTCAGAAAACTAGAAAGACATAAGACTTAACTAGAACAGACTGGAAAATATTCATTCACACAAACGAATATCATGCATATCAAACACAATCGACACAACTGAAAACACTACAATTCTATGAAAACTGGGGCTTTGGACGCCCTTTAAAACATATTTTTACACACAGTCCACAACAAATTACACACCACAGCTTAACTGATTAAATTCATTATTAACCCTTTCATGCACAGTGGTCACCCCAGTAGACAGTTCTTCTCCAGCTGCTCTCTTGTATATTCATGGATTTTATTGTTTTAGTTCCATATCATCATCCCATTACGCATCATCCCATACACTAAAATTTATACCATTAGTGTAACTTTACTGTTCTAGATAAACCTGATCTGCACTAACATGTTTGAGTGTTGAAGGGGTAGGATTAAATAAATTTTACTTCCTCCACTCCTTTTAGAATGTGCAAAAGAAGACATGTATATGTATAAGTTTTGTTTTTGGTTTTTTGTTTTCTTCCATGACCTCTTATTACCTGTTTTTTTTTTTTTCCTAAGGACGGAGTAAGATTACTTTGTCTTGTTGCATATTCAAAATAAACTAAACTAAAAATAAATAAATAAATAAATAAATAAACTGCTTGTTATTGTTACTAAACTGCAATTCACAGTTTTTTTGTTTTTGTTTTTTAACAAAATTTGTTCTCTTGTTTGTTTGTTTTTTTGCGTATTATTTCCATGAAGTGAGTAATGACTAGTATTAGAGTATGTTAAAATGTGAGAAAACAGCAATTAGCAGCATTAAAAAGGTTTTTATTTCATAGTTTTCACATGATAAATCAGTAAATTCATGTTTCTTTGCTTCCACAATTAAACACATGGCGTCTAGCTGAATTTTTTTTTTTAACTCCATGAAAAATAGGTTCATAAGAAAATTTTCAGTCACATTGTTTTTTTCATGCCTAAAGAGGAATAAAAATACTCAGAAAATAAATGTTGATTAAGGTTCTCATAATTCGTGCATGAAAGGGTTAATGTTAATAATAAACGTCAAATAGGGAATATTCTGATTCTTTCAAAACCCCTGCAGGCCTTGTTCATGGAGTGTTTGTATTTGATAAATACATAATAAACACTGTAACAAACACTATTACAACTAAGAGGAACATTCACAGAAATAAAGATTACTAAAAAGTAAACACATTAAGAATACAAACAGAAGGGTTGTGTTATGTCAGACTCACCTACGTCCACAGTCGCTTCTTCACCACTGTCCATCGAAAACATCCACTTATATTTCGGGGAATTCTTCTCAGAAGCGCCCACATTTTGATTATTTCCCTTTCCATGCAGCAGTTGTGCTGTGTTCGTATGTTGTGGTTATCTAATAAGGGTTATCCTCAAAACACAAACAGCTTCTTCTCTATTACGAACGTGTTTTCCGCCCTCATAACTCCTACATTTCTTGTCTCGTCAAACTATCTCAGGTGTGTAATACTGCCAACTAATTAATAAAGTCACCTGGTTCACTTTGGGCCAATCAGAGACGAGCTGAAAATTTAACTTTCCGCTGTGCAATACCATCTGTCACCACATAGATTGACAGGCGATGAGAACACATTAAAACACAGAGGGGCGCTGTTTCACCCCAAAAAACTCAGCACGACATGAATACGCATATATGATTAACCCTTTCATGCATGAATTATGAGAACCTTAGTCAATATTTTTTTCTTTAGAGTTGTTATTCCTCTTTAGGCATGAAAAAAACAATGCAAATGACTTTTTTTTTTTTTTTTTTTTTTTTTTTTATGAACCTATTTTTCGTGGAGTCACAAAAATGTCCCATCAGCTGGACACTATGTATTTAAGTTTTGAAGCAAAGAAACATGTATTTAAAACTCATCATCAGAATGTTATATACTGTGTGAAAACTATGAAATAAAAACATTTTTAATGCCACATAAATGCCAAACAAGTTTAATTGCCAAATCACTAAGGTTTTCTCACATTTTATCATACTCTAATATTAGTTATTACTCATTTCATGGAGATAATATCCTCCTGAGACACAGGAATTTTACAGTTTTAGTTTTTTTTTTTTTTACATTAAAAAATGGTCTTGATTGGAAACTACATAATGCAACAGTTTTTTCAGATACATTTTTTAAATAATTTTTATTTATTGATTGATTTTTTTAATGGAATGTCCTTTGTAATGCACAGTATTTTTTAAGTAAAACTGTCAAACTTTTGTCCCCTACAGAAGACAAAACGCATTGCTGGGTCTCAGGAGGATATGCATAAATAAATAAATAAATAAATAAATAAAATAAACTTTTTGTTTCAGAAAACTGTTAATTACAGTCTAATAACAATTAGCAACTGATTTACACTAAAACATGTTAGTAGAATAGAATAGAATAGAATAGAATAGAATAGAATAGAATAGAATAGAATAGAATAGAATAGAATAAACTTTATTGTCATTGTACTCCATGTTACAATGAAATTGTGCAGGCGCCCCCCCAGTGCAATTCAGCATAAACAAGATAAAAACACAGTAGTATATAAATAAGACCTAAAAAAAAAAAAAAAAAAGTATAGTGATAATAAAAATCTTAAAATAAATATTTAGGCAAGACAGTTAAAACTTAAAAGCTTTAAAAGTTTAAAAGTTTTTAAAAAAGTAGTACCCCAAGTTTACTTGTTTAAAAGCCTTATAGCCCAGGGATAAAAAGTGTAGAATCAGGCAGATCAGTAAATAGTGCAGATCAGGTTTATCAAGACAACAGCAAAGTTACAATAATTGTATGAACTGCAGTGTTTGGGATGGTGCGTAAGTGTCCACTCTGTTGGCTGATATGGAACTAAAACAACAAAACCCATGAATATACAAAAGAACATCTGGAGAACAACTGTCCACTGGAGTGACCACTATGCATGAAAGGGTTAACTTATACAAAATGAAATGTTTTGTTTCGTTTTGTTTTATTTATTTATTTATTTATTTTATTTTATTTTAGGGAGGAGACCTCGGGGAAGACCTAGGACACGTTGGAGAGACTATGTCTTTCAGTTGGCCTGGGAACGCCTCGGGGTACCCCCGGAAGAGCTGGAGGAGGTGTCTGGGGAGAGGGAAGCCTGGGCATCCCTGCTTAGACTGTTGCCCCTGCGACCCAGGCCCGGATAAGCGGAAGATAATGAATGGATGGATGGATTTTATTTTATGGTGAAATTAGATGTTTTTCTAGTTAAGTAGCAAAATGACATCATCATGTTATGGGTCATGTTTTTCATGTTTCTATGGATTATATTTTCATGTTTTCATGTGCAATGAACTTCCCTTTCCTCTTTGTGTTTCCTTGTGCCTGATGGATATTTGCACATGGGCCAAGACAAATTAGACATTAAAGTATCTCGATTTCTATTTCTATTGCTATTTCCATTTCCATTTATTGCTGATCCTGCATCATCATTTCGTTCTGCAGTGTATTTCTGATGTAATTTGTCTGAATGAAAATAAAGTGACCTATTTATTTTTTCTATTTCTATTACTATTCATTTGCCTCTATTCTAAATTGCCTCAAGATAATTGATTATTTTGATCAGTACTATATACACTAAATTGAAATGAACTATATCAAATGTCAGTGACTTGAGTGGAACTGGATTTACCTTTCAATATGGTAAACATGTACAACATAAACTGATTGTTGGAGAAGCATCTGTCGAATGATAATATAAATGTAAATAACATTACCATAAAAACATTCATTTGAATTATTTAGGATTACAAAAAACTACTATGACTTCAATCTACTTCCCTTCAGACATGAATATTTATTCACTTCCATCTTCAGAATATGATGAATATATTCCATTTAAGTCGTGTTTTGTCCAAATCAGATCAAATCTTGCTGCTGTCAGTATTTCAAAATCTACATAATGCCAAGACTACGCATCAAATAACCTGAATGAACACTTCTGATTCAACTTTTTTAAGTTGACTTGTCATTTTTGCCTCTGCTTATCTGTTATATCTGATATTATATGATCCACAGTGTTTGCAGTGTAAAGTATAGAAGAAACAGTGGTGTATCTGAGCATTTGCAGTTATTTTTTCCTGTTTTTGTTTGTACGGAAATAATTTGTGAGAAGAAAACATAAACCCAAATAAAGGGGGAAAAAAATACATTTTAGTGTGAATAGGTCATAAATCTGTCACCATATTCTACCTCCACTTCTCTAAAACATGTGATCTACTAAAATCTCCCTAAAATCATCCATCACAGGGTGGAAATAATTATAAACAGAGCCACGACAAGGTGTGGAAGTCTTTTTTTTTTTCCTCTGGGACCACTGGAATTACAAGATGTTGAAAGAAAATGATGGAATTTTTGCTCAATTACACCAAAAAAAAATGTCACATATTAAACCAAGAGTAAACATACATTTTTGAGAAAAATCAGACTAAAATACACTGACACTGGTCTCAAATGCAGTCATACTATTTAGCAATTTGACAGTGACATATTACTGCATATATATACATTAAGTATCTTATTGCTCTGTAAATTGTAATGTGAAGTTCATCTTATCAATCTTATGTAGCAGCGAAATGCGTAAATAGAATTATGAATAAATAAATTACCATTTGCCTGCCATTGTCAGGGATATGCTAATAAGGTTACCGGTCAGTTATTCCACTTTT
Source organism: Sphaeramia orbicularis (assembly GCF_902148855.1). NCBI lineage: Eukaryota > Metazoa > Chordata > Actinopteri > Kurtiformes > Apogonidae > Sphaeramia > Sphaeramia orbicularis. The sequence continues at coordinate 44,024,937 of NC_043973.1, forward strand.
CCTAATACGTTTTCTCAATTTGATCCGTGGTCCAACATCCCATCACCTGCTGGCTATTCAGATGATAATATTAAGAGATGAGAGAGAAGGAGAGAGAGGGGCTCAAATGATGATATTAGACGAGAGGGATGGTTAGAGAGATGGCTGCTGTCACCGTTATGCGTCCGTGACACCTCAATGTGCAATAGTCATTTGTGCATGTGTGGATGTGTGCGTTTGCGTGTGGTGTGTACGTGTGGTAATATGAGAATTGATGCTGAGGTCTGACCTCCTCTGCCCCTCTCATTTCCATTCAGCCATTTTACTTCTTTTTCGGAGTCGGCGGAGCCATTGTGGCTCAACCGGGGAGCAGTTTGTCCTCATTAGAACTGTGCAGAACAAAGCAAGGAAGGGGATAAATCTGAGGAAAGAAGAGAAAAGAAGAGGAGAAATGAAACGACATAGAGGAAGTACCCAAGCTGTGACATGAGCATCTGTTTATATGTATGGGATCAGTAGACCTGGTGATATGTGAGCTACATTGAGCATTATCATACGGAGCAAATGTCTTGATATATAAGTCTATGCTGCCATGCCGCCGTTATGGTTATGGATTAGGCACATTCCATAAGTGCGGGATTTTGCTCTGAGCGAGGCAGAGATGTATTGGTCATATAAAAACCGCATCTGTGATGTAGTTAATCATTTATTCAGCTAGCATCTTCATTTCTAGTTATATGTGTGCACCTTTTTTTGTGTTTTCTTCACTTCTCTTCTGTTGTTTTCCCATTTTTTCCTCATCCTCCCTGCAAAGGCCATGTATGTTTATTGATATGGATATGTATGAAGTATATATATCAATATGGATAATTATGTAGTATACTATAGTTATATAGTGTGGCAAATGCATGGCTGAAATTGGAGTAATTTAGGGAATAACCTTTGTAAAGAATTACATATACATTCATGTATTTGGCAGATGCATTTTTCCAAAGTGATTTACAAGGGAAAAACCAAACTAAAAGAATAAAATACAAGAATAGATTAAAGACATAAAACAGCTGTACAATTAAAAACAGTGTCGTACAGAAGAATAAACAAGCAAAATGATAGACTAAAATACAAGAATAAATTCAAACGACATAAAAACAGCTGTAAAATCAAAAACAGTGACATAAAAATACCAAGTAACACAATAGAATAAACAATAATATTACATTTAAAATGGAATGTTTGAAAGTGCTAGGACAGGAGGTGCTCTCTGAAGAGTTGGGTCTTCAAGAGCTTGTTGAAGATAGGCAGGGACGCCCTTGTTCTGGTAGTGCTCGGTAGATCGTTCCACCAACCACCAGTCATTCTCACCTATTGAGAACTTTGTAGGCTAGCATTTATGATTTGAATTTGATGCGGGCAGCAGTGGGTAGCCAGTGTAAATCAGTGAGCGAGGGGGTGACATGTGCCTTTTTAGGCTGATTGAAGAATTCAAAACATGGACATCAGTCATTACATTTGTTAAAAACTAAGGTATTCAAGAAATATAAAATATTAGGATAAAGTAAGCCAATTACCAGTATAAATCTAAGACTTTGATTCAATTATATTATTTGTTTTATTTGTATTATTGTTTAAAACTATGCCATCTTGTCATCTTGTTTTGTTTCTGCAACTTTCCTTCTTGTAAATAGGGTAGGTATAAATAAGCTGTTGCTTCAGCCTGTGCCTTTTCATCCATGTTTAATATGGAAATCCAAACTGTTTGGATGTAAATATCATGTTCTGTTAAATGGATGAATAAATTGCTACTACTACTACTACTACTAGTAAATAGATAGATACTATATAAACCATGATGAGTAGAAAGTGGTGGGAATTTTTTTTTTTTTAAAGTGCATACTTCTGCCCACTCCTTTTTCAAACTTCTTCATATTATGATTTGATGATTTTTATATTATTATTTTATTTTATTTTTGTTTTTTGTATCCTCTTGAGACCCAGCAATGCATTTCTGTCCTCTGTAGGGACCAAAGTTTGACAATTTTACTTAAAAAATGCTTTCCATTGCAAAGGGCATTCCATTAAAATAAATAAATAAGAATTATTTTTAAAATGTATCTGAAAAAAACAGTTGCATCATGCAGTTTCCAATCACGACAATTGTTTAATGTACAAAAGCAAAAAAAATTTCACTTTTCCGGGTCTCAGGCGGATTTTTTTTTCTTAATTTTAGACATGTTTGTTCAAAATAAACAAATAAACAAACAAGCAAACAAACAAACAAACAAATAAATAAATAAATTTGTTCATTCATTCGCTTTTTTCTTTTCTGATACAGGAAACAATCGGGCCTTTACTTGAAGAGACCGTGCACAATGAAATGGAGACCGAAATCTCAATACACCTGTCAAAGGTTGTTTTACAGTGTCTGTCCACACACGCACACACACGCACGCACGCACACACACACACACACACACACACACACACACACACACACACACACACACACACACACACACACCAGACTGGACTGGATAGTGGTCGGTGACAAATAGTGACAGATTGATCCACTCAGAGTCCACTACAATCCACAGAGTGAGGTGGATTCACCGTGTTTGATGTTTCCTTGTCTGTGAACCAAATGACAAAATAGTCCACACAAACACCTCATGATCATATGACGATCAAAGAAAATAATAAGTGGTAAATAATAGTAGTAGTAAGAGTATTTCAACAAGAACATGAACTGTGATTGTTGCAATTGCACACAATGGCCACTTTATTAGGTACAGATACTTGCTAGTATGGGGTGTACCTAATAAAGTGGCCAGTAAGTCCATGTCTGTGCAGAAATAGAAATTAAAGCAAAATTTAAAAATATTAAATCAAAAAATACAATAAATAAATGTATAATTCAAGAGGATTGGAAATAAAGCCCATTGTGTTTCAGGGGTGATGACAGTGTTGCCACATGTTCAATAATAATTATATTTATATAATAATTTTGCCCTTTTATGATGTAGGATTAATAATGCCAAATGTACAATAATTTGATCACAGTCATTCCTTCAGATGATCCAGACTGTGTTTGAACATGTCGTTTCTCATGTGGCATCTAGTTGAAATGATGAACGAAATGAATAAAAATGTTCGTCACTAATCAGAAATTTGAGGTGTTTAAATTACATACAGTAACTTACAGAACAGTTTTATGTTTACCCTGTCCAAAGCTCATGGTTTTGACTTGTCTATAATAATTTTGCCCTTTGTATGATGTAGGATCAATATTGTGAAATGCATGATAATTTGATCAGATGGCACTAGTTGCTATAATCAATTTATGCTATCTCTTCCTTATATATTGTCAAATAATCAGGATTGTTTTTGAACACATCACTTCACATGGGATGAATTATTTGATTCTTATGGATTGCTAATAGTGTGTTTCCTATTTGGAAATTGGCTTTAATTCACGTTGCTGCTGCTGGGACAGTAACTGGTGTCTTATATGTATGTAAGGGTAGAGACTGCGATCTGGTAGGATCGGCGATTCTACCAGTAGAGACTCCGATCGTAGTCTCTACCAGTAGAAACTCCGATCAGAGTCTCTACTGGTAGAAACTCCGATCCTGCCAGTAGAAGGGTTAGTGTTAGGGGTTAGGGTTAGGGTTCGGATTGGAGTTTCTACCAGTAGAGACTCTGATCGGAGTTTCTACTGGTAGAATCGCCGATCCTACCAGATCGCAGTCTCTACCCTGACATATACATCAATGTATGTGTAACATCTCTGTGTGGAAGGTTTTAAGTTTCTATAAATATTGTGGTGTCTCCATAACCTGCTTTTCACCTGGACCATAAATGCATGTCTGGTATGTTTTATATATGTGTAGTGCACTGTCCCTGATGAATAAACAGTACATTAACAAACAAACAAACAAACAAACAAACAAACAAATAAATAAATAAATAAATAAATGTGGCATCTTGTTGAAATGATGAACATAATCCTGAAAGCAAATCTTTACTAATACAAAATTTGAGGTATTATACGTTGTAGACACTAAATTACGGACAAGTATAATAAATAATATAAGTACAAAAGCACTCAGAGTGCAGACCTCCACCAAGGCAGATCACTCATCCCCTCGATTACCACTAAAATTTAATCAGCTGTTCCTTGTGCCAGTATCAACATTTTCTGAAAATTTCATCAAAATCCTTCCATAACTTTTTGAGTTATCTTGCTAACAGACAGAGAAACAAACAACAAACAAACAAACAGATAAATAGACAAACCCTGATGAAAACATAACCTCCTCAGTGGAGGTAATAATGGATGGAGACACTAGGTTTATGTTCAGTTAATGGTAGATTTTGCTTTTTGAATTTAATTTTTTTGAATTTAATTCTTTGAATTTAATAAGTTTTTGATTTAATAACCCTAAACTTTAATCTGAGCTTTTATGAACATCTACATGATCAGTGAATTAAATATAGGAAAATATTAGTCTTTCCACGAACACAATGCAAAACACAGAAGATAATATTACAATAAATAGTGATAAATCACTTCAGAAAGGTTAAATATAGAGAAAAAAATGTCACAAAAGTAGCAAAAGTGCAAAGACTGAATTTCTACTGACATTTACGACATACGAATTAAATTGTTTTCTTTAGATAACTCTGAGGATGCAAATAATGACTAATCTACCTGTAAGAACACATTGGAACTTTCTATAATGAAAATCAGCTCCATATTTTTTGTTTTATTGTTTTGTTTTAGATAAACACGCATTTTTATTTGTTTTCCAGAACATAGTGCACAGGTGTTCAGTTGTGACAGACAAGTTGTATGAAAAGATGTATGTCAACATCTTAGCACATTAAGACAAAGGAGAGTAATCCTAAAGAGAAATAAAATAAAACAGAAAATAAACAAAAACCAAAAGTAATCCTCAGTCACTGCCAGCGAGCTTTTGAATATCAATCAGCTCTGTATTTAAAACAAAGACACTCACTGTTATCCTATCTGCTTTTTATTAGCCTTAAATATCGCCTCATGCTACTTCCTATGTACTGACTTATCTGCATATCACTGTGTGATCCAGCTGATCTTACCTTAATTTTACATAATGGTGTACACAGACTGCAATATATGCAAAAGGTGAAAGTACAAAGAAAATGAAAATTGCATGCAGAGATTGTCATGTCCTCCTGTTGGCCACAATAAAGTCCTCCTGCTTTGTCCTGGTTTCACCTCCCTCCAGGCTAAACACTCACACTCCAATCCCTGCATTGAAATTTATGAAAATCATCTCTGTAATATTCAGCCATGCCTGCCTCCCTGCTATATATATTTATATATAACAACCTTATTAAATCAGTTCAAAGTAGGACGATCCCATGATTACATTGAAGTGGGGAGAAGTGGGGGGGGGGGCAAAAGGAAGAGAGGGGAAGAAAAATCAATGCCACTGGGTAATTGCATATTACAGCGTTATTTTGTGCATTGATATTGATAATACGTATGTTTACATTTGCCGTGATTAAAATCAATGCGGTAAAGTGAGTTATGACAGCGTGGCCTGATGGGACGGCTTTATGGCTGAGAGGGACTAATGAGGTGGTTGATGGGAAGGAAGGATCACCTCCATCCATCTCCACTGAATAGTTCCTGTGAGGGGATGGAGGGATGAGGGGCCGATGCACTGACGGTCTGACGTAGACAAGAGTTTTCCCTCAAACTCAAATGATTATGTTTGAAAAGAACACCATCATCTTCATCACCATCACCATCATCTTCATCATCATCATCATCATCATCATCATCATCATCATCATCATCATCATCATCATCATCATCACCTTTATTTCCAGACTCAGGAGTCCATTTAAAAACAAGCAAGCAAGCAACAAATAAAATAAATTTAAAAACACAGGTTAAAAAAACAGACAAAACATCAGATCACATCATTCAGATAACAGATTAAACAGGGGTGTCAAACTTATTTTATTTAAAGGGCCACATTCAGCCCAGTTTGATTTCAAATGGGCCGGACCAGTAAAATAATAGCATAATAGGCTATAAATAATGACAATTCAACCTCAAAAAACTGACAAATGAGTGCAATTTTAACAAAATTATGCCTCAGAATATAATTTATAAATATGCATTATGGACTGGATCCACAAAAGTACAAAACAGGCATTATATTGTTAAAATTACACTTATACACTCAGGTTATTTGTCGAGGTTATTCACATTTTATTGTTAAGGGATAGTTTGTTAATGTAAATATTGTAATATTTTAATGGTTTTTTTTGTACTAAAACAAAGAGAATATTATTTTTATCAATTACTAGAAATTTCAGGCGACCCCATTTGAATTCCAGGCGACCCCACGTGGGGTCCCAAACCCAAGGTTGAAAAACACTGGTTTTGGCACACAAAGTCACAAGGCAGGGGAAAGATAAATAATTTTCCAGGATATCTAAACTGTTTCCAGGACATTCGACTTTTTTTCAAATTTTTTTTGGTCCTTCTTTCCACTTTTTTCTGGTCCTTCCAGTTTGAGTGAACGCTGTCACGAATTGCTGCTGCTGCTCTCGAGCTTTTTACTGATTTTAACTAATTTTCGACTTAAAATCCCGACTTCTGTGGCAAAAACTTTCAGCCGCTCAGCCCCCCCCCCCCCCCCCCGCCTCTGGAATGCCCTCTCAGAACACACAAAAAAATTCAGACTCTGTTACCACCTTCAAATCCCAGCTTAAAACTTATTTATTTAGACAGGCTTACTCAATTCCGCAATTCCACTTTAATCTGCTGCCATTTTATATATTTAAGCATTTTATATATGTCCGTGTGTAATTTTAATTGTGTTTTACTTTATTTTAACAACTTTGTACAGTGACCCTGACTGTCCTGAAAGGCACCTATAAATAAAATGTTATTATTATTATTATTATTATTATTATTATTATTATTATTATTATTATTATTATTTTCCATATGTTTTCCATGACTGGAAAATTTGTCAATCATTTTCCAGGTTTTCCACTACACATGGGAACTCTGACTTTGCCTCTTTACCCACAAAACAAACAAATAACTAAATAAACAAATAAAATAGTTACAGAGGTCTAATGTTTTTACTTTTTGTCCTTCTCATCCTTCTTCTGACCTAATACAGATGACATGACCACACATATACCCTGTTGTAATGCAGTTTTACAGTAACCGTGTCGTTTTAGCGTGTACCTTTTCCTCTAACATGCTAATTCCATTCTGGGAACTGAGAGCTGTTAAGTACAGTTCCTTTGCTAATACTGTTACGTGGCTTTTTACAGGATACCCTTCACTCATGTTGGCTCTATGTTCTTCACATCAGGTGTTCTCTTTCTCATTTGTGTAAATGTATTAGTGGATGCTTTCGTAACAAGAACCTCTGCAAATGCAAACACACACACATACACAAACAGACATGACTGTGTGTGCATACAGCAACCGCAACTTCTCTGGAAACCACAGACAGCCATCTGTGATGATAGAGAGTACTGTAAGTGCTATCAGATATACACACTCTGCAGTAAACACATTAACACACCGGTTGTGTTTTCACTGGCCTCTCCATTATGGGTTAATTCAACCAATTTGGGCTCACAAAAGCAGAATAATTTCCTTCCTTGTTAAAGTTAAAAGCTAAAATACTTCACAAATGCAGTTTTAGAGCACCATTGAAAACAAATCACCCTTTGTACAGTTTTTTTTTTTTTTTAGCTAACATGTCAGACCATTATGCTTTCAGATGGCCCAAATTGTTATGTGATGACTACGGCAAATCACTTTTGGCTGAGAGTAACAGACACCCAGAGATGGCGGTGCATTAACTCGCACAAATATGGTTTGGTTTCCACAAACAAGCCAAAACACTCCACATATTAAAGTGCCGGTGTGTGCGTAAATGACTGCAGACACATTTGTCTCCACACAGAGGTCTGGGGCAAAGAGAAGCACTCTCAGCCCGGGTGTCAATCCATTGTTGCATATTAGGGACACAACCCTGTCCATTAAGTCAAATTCATGGAAATTGCTTTTCCTTTATACGGCAGGTGAAAGGAGGGAGCGCCAACCAGAGTCTCTCCATACACCAGAGATGAAGGGACTGACAGGGAAAGTGGACTGAGCCGGCAAACGAGGAGGATGTTCAGAGGAACATGGGGTAAAGAAGACAAGTTATGAGATGAATGGAGATGGAAAAAAGGAAAAGGGGATCTGGTAGGAAGGAGGGAGGCAGGAGCGCAGCAGCATCCGCCCACTCAGCCCGCCCTCCCTCCCTCTTGTCAGGTTTTAGGCCTTTGTGGCCGAGGCTCTAACTTTAATTAAAAGTTTCTGCAGCAGAGATGACCCGTCTGTGTCAAGGTGAGGGAAAGGCAGAGAGGAAAGAAAGAGTGATTAAGAAAAGAGAGAGGCGAAGGAAGCAAAAATATCTGCTCGTTCCGTCTCTGAAGTGTGTGTGTGTGTACGTCTCTGGATGACTGGTGCTTTTAGGTGATGTCAATCTTCTAGAAGTCACCATCTGTTAACGTTACTAAAAACACCACCATGAGGCAGAGCGTTTGATTTTATTTTTACTGTCTCTTTGCGTTTATGTTTCGTGTGTTTCGGAGACACATTCTGCATCGGTCTACATTTATAACTGAAGATGTGTGTAAAAACTAGGCTACATAAAGATCTGCGCTGCAAAAAAGGAATATGTGACTTGGATAAACTGAGTTGAAGTTGGAACATTTATTTATTTTGAAAGATCATTTTTTAGGTTTATTTACTTATTAAGACCGACTCTTGGTAAGATTATTTGACTTGTTCCAAAACCTACCCTACTTGGATGTTACAGCTATATAAATATACCATAGATCAGAGGTTTTCATCCCTCTCCCGGGTGGCGCAAGCACATGGGGGGGTTGCAAGTGACATTGTTGTGCATGCAAGCGGGTGCGTTAGCAACTACTGCAATTGCAACTACTACTACTACTACGTTACATCACTCGGGTGGGGGGCATATCGTCCAGCGTATTGCTACCTGTTGCCTCTGGCTGTGGTGCGACCGGTCTTCTAGCAGTTTCATTGTCAGGTGTTTGAACAGGTTTGTAGCAAGGTTATTATTGTTAACGAACACTAACGAAATGGCGAAAACTAGAATTGAAAAAACATTTTCGTTAACTGAAATAAATAAAAACTACAATTAAAAGAAAAAAAAGATAACTAACTGAAACTGTATTGTGTGCTTACAAAACTAACTGAAACGTCTAAAAGTTACGGAGAAAAATCCCTTCGTTTTCGTCTTTGTCAATGACGGATTGATACGAAATCGATTTATTTCACTTGAGCAATTTTAGCCAGCAGCCCCATATGGCACTTCACGATCCGTCACTTCTCGTCACTTGTCGTCACTTGAGTTCTTTTTAGGACGCAAGTCGCCGATTTCACTGTCAGCCATGACTCCTGCTACACAACATGAAATCCACGTGATGTGGACGTGATGCGTCTGTGCGTCAACATATAACTACATCCAGAGCTGTTGAATACTCTATAGCACAGGTGTCAAATATGCGGCCCGGGGGCCAAATCCAGCCCGTCAAAGGGTCCAATCTGGCCCATGGGATGAATTTGTGAAATGCAAAAATTACACTGAAGGTATTAACAATCAATGATGTCAAAATCATTTTAATTCAGGTTCCACACACCGATCAATATGATCTCAAGTGGGTCAGACCAGTAAAATACAGGGTGGGGAAGCAAAATTTACAATGAACATTTAGTTGTTTTTTCTCAGCAGGCACTACGTCAATTGTTTTGAAACCAAACATATATTGATGTCATAATCATACCTAACACTATTATCCATACCTTTTCAGAAACTTTTGCCCATATGAGTAATCAGGAAAGCAAACTTCAAAGAGTGTGTGATTTGCTGAATGCACTCGTCACACCAAAGGAGATTTCAAAAATAGTTGGAGTGTCCATAAAGACTGTTTATAATGGAAAGAAGAGAATGACTATGAGCAAAACTATTACGAGAAAGTCTGGAAGATACTATTAAAGAAGAATGGGAGAAGTTGTCACCCGAATATTTGAGGAACACTTGCGCAAGTTTCAGGAAGCATGTGAAGGCAGTTATTGAGAAAGAAGGAGGACACATAGAATAAAAACATTTTCTATTATGGAAATTTTCTTGTGGCAAATAAATTCTCATGACTTTCAATAAACTAACTGGTCATACACTGTCTTTCAATCCCTGCCTCAAAATATTGTAAATTTTGCTTCCCCACCCTGTACTATTACAATAACTTATAAATAATGACAACTACAAATTTTCTCTTTGCTTTAGTGTAAAAAAGTTAAATTACATGAAAATGTTTACATTAACAAACTATCCTTTTACAAAAAATGTGAATAACTTGAAGAAGTAGAAAAGCAGTTCGAGAGCGCAGACCTCCCCCAAGGCAGATCAGTGCCCCCCCCCCACCGATCACCACCAAAATTTAATCATTTGTTCCTTGTGCCAGTATCAACATTTCCTGAAATTTTCATCCAAATCCGTCCATAACTTTTTGAGTCATCTTGCACACGGACAGACAGACAGACAGACAGACAAACCAACGCCGGCAAAAACATAACCTCCTTGGTGGAGGTAAATATGAACAACCTGAGAATGTCTTAAGAGAAGCACAGTATATGGAATTTTACCAATATTGTGCCTGTTACTAAATGTTTTGTGTATTTGTAATAGTAATGTAAATTGTAACGCACGTGGGTAAATGATAAACTGATAAAATGAGGCAGAATATTATTAAAATTGCACTTGTTATTCTTAAGACATTTCAAATTGTTCATATTATTCAGATTTTTACAGAAACTTCGTAGATGTAAACATTATTATAATATAAATTTACGTTTTTCGCTGTTATTATTTTACTGGTCCGGCCCACATGAGATCATATTAGGGGGAATGTAGCCCTTGAACTAAAATGAGTTTGACACCCCTGCTCTATAGCTTTGACATATATCATATTATAGACAATTCCATGATCTCTCTGCTTTGTCGGGTCGTCGATATGTTCTAATCCTTCACGATCTAACATCGTCATATGGCACACCTCTATAAGACACCTGCTAAGTCAAGCCCGCTGCTCCCAGTTTCCAGTGTGTGTGTGTTCCTGCATGTTCTAGTGATGGGTTAAAAGCAGAGGTTGAATTTCAGTACGTGGTAAAAATGTACTGGATACTGAGAATAAAGGATCTTAATCTAATCTAATCTTAATATATGAGTTTTAATGTGAAGAAGAAAACTTAATAATAGCATAATACAGATGAATCCGTGTATCATTCGTTCATTCGTTTTTCGATTTAAAACCAAAAATGAAAAAACAAAAAAACCACTCGTTTTTTTGTTTTTCATTTTCAAAACCAGAATGAAAAACGGATAATGGTTCGTTTTTCCATTTCCCGATTTTGTGCTCAAATGAAACATGGGAAAAACGGATAACGACCGTTTCATCCGATTTTGCTATTTTCAATATAGTTCAGTTGTCTGACCCGGAAATAGTTGTTACTAGGGAAAAAGTAAACACACGGAATCATGGCCGGACTGGAGGAATATTTTGCTATAATTAAGCAGCTGTTTGATACGGAAGCATATATCATTCACACAAAAAAATATATTTGGCTCTTTTTCTGAATGCATGAGATACTGTTTTCTGAAAAAAATTAAATTCGGCTCTGTTTTTTCTGAATTAACGAGAAAATTATCTTGTTAATTGAGAAAAACAGCCGAATTTATTTTTTTGTGTGATTGCAATACGCTTCCGTGTAAAAAAAGCTGCTTAATTATAGCCAAATATTCCTCCAGTCCGGCCATGATTCCATTTGTTTATTTTTTCCCTAGTAACGACTACTTCTGGGTCAGACACCCTAACTATATTGAAAATAGCAAAATCGAATGAAACGGTCGTTATCCGTTTTTTCCATTTTTCATTTGAGCACAAAATTGGGAAATGGAAAAATTAACTGTTATCCGTTTTTCATTCTGGTTTTGAAAATGAATTTGATTTTTGGTTTTAAATTGAAAAATGAATGAACGAATGATACATGGATTCAGATGTGTGTAAACAATGAGCTTTATACTTTATTCTGTGACTGATACAGTCTGTGGATACATAGCATTGATTCATTGGTGGTTTTGGTCCTAAGTGTGTTCTGGTACTAGACTGTTCCTACTGGTGAGGGTTTGGAACATCAATACCACAGAGAATGATCACAGAGAAAGTTTAGTGATGACATGATTTTGTTGTTAACACTAGTCGCTTTTCCATTGGACATGTGAGCTAAACTTTACTGATATTTACTAAATGTAAAAAAAACCAGAAGTGTGTAATGTCGGTTTTTGCTGTTAAATCACAAATGTGATGATTTGTTTATTTATTATCACGAGATGATGCAAGAAGTCATTCTGTGAACATGGCGACGAACATATATATGATCTTGATAGACAGATATATTCATTATTATTATATATTACCCCTCTATCTCGTACTAAATTAAAAATGATTGAGTTTCCTGGTGTGTCCACACATACCGCGACACATTTCTTCTTCTTCTTCTTCGCTTGTTGTAACGTCCATCAACATCTGTTTTTTTTTTATTCTCCTGACTCTAGTTGCGAAAAAAGGTTTTTCCATTGCAGTTTTGTGTGATATACCATTTGCGCTACACCCGAAAAACCACCTCTTGCCAACGCAAAAAATGAGACTTTTGACGAAATTGTCGTTTTTCCATTAGGTACATTTTTATGCAGAAGTTACATTTGCGCAATTTGAGGGTCAGTGGAAGGGCGACTGCTGACAATGAAGATGAAATGAATGAAAAAAAATGAATGAATTGTGAAAAAAAGTGATTTTAGCTTGTTCAAACTGAGTCATTTAGCTAAAAAGAACAATCATGACACAGCTTTCCCCATTTGTTTGCTAATGAATAATTCTGAAAACATCCATTTTCCTTTTGGGTTTGATGGTGTGTGTCTGTTCTTTTGTGCCGACCCAATACACGATCGTCTCTATAAGGTGTTGGTGTGTTAGGGTGTGTGTCTCTGCATCAGACCAGCAGATCGTTGCGGTGTGCAGGCCACGGGGACAGTGAAATATAGCCACAATTAGCCCTGGACACAGTTCAATGATGATAGAGAGGCTCCGCACCCCTTAGACCATGATTAAAAGGCCTGCTCAGCCCGCCGCTGATAGAGACAACTGATCTCACATTATTAGTAGTACGATCACCACCAACCAACCAACCAACCAACTAGCAGCAGCAGCAGCTTCATTCTAATGTGATCTGTGGTGGCTTTTGTTCATTTATCATCTAACTCTCCAAATATTTGGCTCTTAATTGGCAGATTTGTTGTGTCTCTTTTTGCTGTGTGTTGACTATGCTTTAAAGAGGTTTTGAAATGGAATATTTTCAGTTTTAGAAGCTTATTTTAATGATTCAGAAATGCATAAACATCTGATATTAACATTCTTCTTCTTCTTTTTTTTCTTTTTTTCCTAACTTTTATTTAACCCGGAAAAAAATCCCATTGAGATTAGAGCGTAAATCACAGGTGTCAAACATGTGGTCCGGGGGCCAAATCCGGCCCGCCAAAGGGTCCAGTCTGGCCCCTGGGATGAATTTGTGAAATGAAAAATTACACCGAAGATATTTATCATTTTAGTTCAGGTTCCCAATTTAATCTCAAGTGGGTCGGATCAGTAAAATACTATCAGAATATCCTATAAATACTCACAACTCCAAATTTCTCTCTTTGTAAATGTAAAAATTTTCATGTAATTTTACTGTATTTACACTAAAATAAACTATCATTTCACAAAAACGCGAATAACCTGAACAAATATGAGCATTTCAAAATGTCTGAAGTGCAAGTTTCCAATATTCTGCCTCTTATTAAATGTTTTGTGTATTTGTAGATCCACTGTGATCTGCAAGTTGTAATTTACATGTGTAAATGAAAAACTGAGACATGATATCATTAAAATTGCACTTAGTTTTCTTAAGAAATTTCAGTTTGTTCATGATATTCACATTATTTTAAAGGATAGTTGGTAGATGTAAACATTTTGATCGCATAATTTTACTTTTTTCGCTCTAAAACATAGAGGAAAGTTTGGAGTTGACATTATTTATATATTATTATGTTATTATTTCACTGGTTCGGCCCACTGCAGATCAAATTTGGCTTAATGTGGCCCCTGAACTAAAATGAGTTTGACACCCCTGGCATAAATGCACATACAGTTGCAAGATTACATAGTTAAAACACAAATAACTGGTCAAAGGTTAAAGTTACCCTGAAAGAAAATTCAGAAAAAATGATTAGACCACCCTTGTTTTCTTCAATTTCTTGTTCATTTTAATGCCTGGTACAACTAAAGGTACATTTGTTGGGACAAATATAATGACAACAAAAAAAATAGCTCATAAGAGTTTAATTTCAGAGCTGATATCTATCCATTTTCCATGGTTTTCTTGATAATAACCAAATCACTTAAGTTCTTAACAATATCTATGGCATTGTACTGACAAAAACAGTGCTTTTAGGCATTCCATGTTTTCTTTTCTGTCTGTTTTAGTCACATGATACACACAGGAGTTAGTACTTGATTGCATAACCATTGTTTTTGACGACTTTTGATGGTCTAATAATTTTTTCCGTGACTACATAAATAATTTTCTTTAAAAGTCAGCTGTAGAAAATAATAAACACAGATTAAGATCAAGTATCATTTCTATATTCACTCCCTTTGACAGATATATGACTTTTTTTTTTAATATATATATTCCTGTTCCTTTCGGCTCATTGTGACTCTTGAGGATGAAAAGGGAAACATAATTGTTTTAATATGGAAGAACTTAAGCTCCAACTGGATATAAATATATGGGTTCTAACTGTTTTAATGGACTTTAAATGGTGTCTTTTTGCTTTTTCATGCTGGTTAATTCTTTGTATTTTATTTAAATATCAGTTTTTCCACTTAGTTTTATCATTATCATTGCAGAAGAATCTAAACCTAGCTTTAAATCACTGCACCTTTTATATTAACTCATATTAATCAAATGGTCCTAAATGGCTCTGCAGCTTTTACACCCATCTACTCCTGTGCCTTTTCTCCTGTTCTTCTCAGGTGCCGTCATGCTCATAGATCAACGCTGAGACCTTCTTTATCTTTTACACATCAGTAGTGCGCCGCGTTCAGCCCTACGCCCCATTTATTCTGCACTCTTTCTTTCTTTCTTTTTTTTTTTTAATACATCTGCACTTCTGATTATGCAGCTGTTCTGTCTGTATTCAAGGGACAAAATTGTTCATGTGACTGGTTGTATATATAGTATAAGAGCAGAGGTGAAAGAGATAGGGATGGACACAAACACAGGAGGGAGTTTTTTGCAGAGAATACTTTGTGTGTATACACTGCAACAAAAAAGGCCTTTACAAAAATAAGAAAATTAAACTAATTATTGGGTTAAAACGTCTTCAAGTAAAATTACCTGCCACTGCAGTAAAAAATTTGTATTTATTAAGTTTTCTTTTAAAAAAAAAGACAATATTATCTAAGGATTATAGAATGGTAAAATTCTAATTTTAAACAGAATATACTTGTTTCAAGTCTTCATAGTAAGATTTTTTCAACTATGGTATATACATATATATGATCGTATGATGCTGTAATGACTCAGTAGATATGTATGTATCAGCAAAATGGCATACAACACATAATAATTTCTTGAGGGCAAACAGTTACTGTGTCTGCTGTACTCATCCCCCAATAACGTAGCTTATTTTGATATAAGTATTGCTTAAAATTAGTTGTAATATCTAATGCTACATTTACACGTAGCCGGGTATTTCTGAAAACAGAGATTGTTCGCTGCATTTGTGCCGGTTGTTTACATGACAACGACGGGTACATGCACCGAAAGTGAAGGTTTCTAAAAACTACGGCCAAAGTGGAGATTTTGGCAAATCTCCGATTTTGCATTTGCATGTAAACAGAGGTAAAAGCGAAAATGGAGATTCTCAAACAGACATCACAGTTTTCAAAGGAGATAATCAACCACTTCACGTGATGATACAATTTAGAGCAGTGCTTTTCAACCTTGGGGTCGCGACCCCACGTGGGGTCACCTGAAATTTCTAGTAACTGATAAAAAATAAAATAAAAATTAATTTAAAAAAATATATTTTTTAATGACTCAATATATATTTCATTATAATTAAAACACCACACACTTTTCCTAATAAAAATCATGTTCAAATAAAATGCAAGATATAATATCTGAGAGGGCATATCTTGATCGACCTGATCATGTGAGTGCATGCGTTACTACAGTGTCTTCATGAACTAAATTCAAGATTTTTTTTTGCTTAATTCAAGCGAATAAATCTGCCAATGGAACGAGTGAAAATTCTCCTGGTAAGATTTCTTGAAATAAGATTTTCCAGATCTATTGTCTAAAAATAAGTTCTTATATCTCACTGAAAAGTTACTCTTTAGGTGATTATGTCTTATTTTAAGTGTGATGAGATATTTTGACTAGAAATGAGAAAAATACATTTGGTAAAATTTTTATTTTTTGCAGTGTGTATGTGTAAACATAGCCTATGTGGGGTAGCTCAAGATGAAAATTCTTGATACAAGCCAAATCATCTTAAGATTAAGTAATAATTGCAATAATAATGATAATACATCCCACTTATATAGTGCTTTTTTGGACACTCAAAGACACTTCACAAACAAACAAAACTAAAAGAACAAGGAGAACAAAGTCTCAATAAGTAAATAGATATTTAAAAACAATGTCTTTCAAGGTAAAAATTCGAACTTTAAGTCAGTTTAGCTCAGTCAGATATTCTTTTTTTTGCAGTGTATGAACACATAAACTCATGCAAGACTGGAGTTGCACTAACATCCAAACAGTACATCCAAACATCCAGGGAGTTCAGGACGTAGCAGATATAGACCCCCCCAACCTCCTACCACCACCGCCCAAAACTGTGTGTAAAGGAAAGTCACTCCCTAAAAAAAAAAAAAAAAGAAGAAAAAAAAAAAGAAAGGAAGGTTGATAGATGGAGGGGTGGTAATGAAATGGAGACATCAAGGAGCATGAAGAGGAGAGGAGGGAGGGAACAACCCGCTAGAACACAGGAGGAGAGGAAAGAGAACGAGAGAACGAGAGAGAGAGAGAGAGAGAGAGAGAGAGAGAGAGAGAGAGAGAGAGAGAGAGAGAGAGAGAGAGAGAGAGAGAGAGAGAGAGAGAGAGGAATAAGAAGAATAGCCTTTCGCCTGTGTTCCATCAAGGGAGAAATTACACATTTACTAAGGTTTTTTCTTAAGACGACGGCCCTCATAGATCAAACCGCTTGGATGTACCAGCCAATTTTCAACATGAAATATAGACACCAGAAATCTATTACACCTGTGTTCCTTCTCCCCTCGGCCCGTCTGCAGCTCGGTGTCGCTCGTTCTCGCAGAGGTTGATGCATCTACATCACTGTCGCCTCTCCTCTCGGTGTCCATCCCGGCATCCTCTGCTTCCTCTCTCCTCCTCCTCCTCCTCCTCGTACCATGTATCTCCCAGCGTCTCCGTCTGACATGTACATTATGTTATCCGCCGTTACATCTGTGAGACAAATGGGGAAGTCGATCATATTCAATAATTATCTGACCTTTTCACATTGTCATATTTCTGTTGGTTCTTTCACTGCGGCAAAGTTGAAAACACTAGATTTTATTCAATGCAAGGGAAAATGCTACTAAAAGGAGTAACATTTGCAATAATGGTCGCTTAAGGAGATCTTTTTCCAAGCTCCAGACAGGCAGTCCTACTGGATCACTAGATAAAACCACTCCTGCACATATAGGCATAGTTTTGAGAACCAAAGAAATATGTGGACTTTTTTCTGAACCCTGCATCTTTATTTATTTATTTATTTCAAATATGCAAAAAAAACAAGTAATCCCAATTAGTCTTTACAAATGAACCAAATTATAAAACATAAACAAAAATAATAACCTGTACATATACATGAAAACAAAGTATGACTTCATTTGCATATTCGAAAAGGAGTGGGAGGAAGTATCACTTATTTAATCCTACCCCTTCTCCACAAAACAGTTTGTCGTTTAGCTTCCTATCAACATAATATATAAAAAATTAAGTCCCTTGGATCAGTTAACCTCACTTCTCATCTTCATATACACATATCTATATACATACACACACATACATACTCAACTACACTGACATACCAGAAAAATAGAAAATACATACATACATACATTGACATACCAGAAAAGTAAAAGATACATAAATACATACATATATCTTTGAAGGCAACACAAAATGAATACACATCTCAGCTGTAAACATAGATTATGTGTCACAATCAGTGTAGAATGTCCAAAGAATCTGCATAAAACTGAAATAATATAGGCATGCAAATTCAGAACACATTTTCTGACTGCAGATGAAAAAAAATAGCCATTAAGCTAATTGTGGTGCATTTACAGGAATGTGAATTAAAGAAACATGTCCCTGTTAACCCATGAAGACCCAGCACTACTTCTAAATCAGTTCCCAAATGAATTTTTCTTTCTATTTAACCTTTCTTAAGCGATTTATCGCCATTTATTTATTATAACATTATGTATTTTCCATGTTTCGCTGCATATCATGTGTTTTCCTATATTTCATTTCCTATATTCAGTTTCTATGATTTTAGTTTAGATGAAAACTCAGAGTAAATTCAAAGGTTACTATATTAAAATAGACAAAACTGAATAAAAAAGTGACTTTTTCAGTCAAATCTGTTGTGTTGTCAAAAAGTGTCTCCGTCCACTGTCATTGATCCAACTCCATGGATTTTACTGGTGAATCAATGTTGTAGAAGATGACGGTGTTTCCATGGTAACTATGGAGCCTCTGAATGTCCAAATGGGTCATATTTGATGACAATGTAAAAATGACAAACTGTATTTTACACCAATTATTTACATGTACTGATAGGATTAATGGATCAACTGGTATTAAACAGTTTAGATCAGTAGATGGTTTTGTTCACCAGTGGATGTTTGAGTCATCGTGGGTTAAATAAAGCAATAAAAGAAGAAATAATTATAAAAAAATATATATGTACAGGGTGGGGAAGCAAAATTTACAATATTTTGAGGCAGGGATTGAAAGACAGTGTATGACCAATTAGTTTATTGAAAGTCATGAGAATTTATTTGCCACAAGAAAATGTACATAATAGAAAATGTTTTTATTCTATGTGTCCTCCTTCTTTCTCAATAACTGCCTTCACACGCTTCCTGAAACTTGCGCAAGTGTTCCTCAAATATTCGGGTGACAACTTCTCCCATTCTTCTTTCATAGTATCTTCCAGACTTTCTCGTAATAGTTTTGCTCATAGTCATTCTCTTCTTTCCATTATAAACAGTCTTTATGGACACTCCAACTATTTTTGAAATCTCCTTTGGTGTGACGAGTGCATTCAGCAAATCACACACTCTTTGATGTTTGCTTTCCTGATTACTCATGGGCAAAAGTTTCTGAAAAGGTATGGATAATAGTGTTAGGTATGATTATGACATCAATATATGTTTGGTTTCAAAACAATTGACGTAGTGCCTGCTGAGAAAAAACAACTAAATGTTCATTGTAAATTTTGCTTCCCCACCCTGTATATGTAATAATGGAATATGAATGTGCATGAAGGTATACTCAGGGCTAAGTTACTAAGAAAGTGCAAACAGTTTTTAAGGAGTGACCCTTAGCATGTGACACCCTCTCAGAAACTGTGAACTTGGTGCTCTGGTACATAAATATAAGTAACTGTATCAACCAAATAACATCATATTTAGACCCGAAGCACACACTAATCACCCAGGCTGAGCGAACAACAGAGCAGGATGTGTCGAGTTATTTTTAATCGACTGCACCCTTTGTACAGAACACCTGACAAAATAAGGAAATCAGAGTTGTTAGAAGTAAAAAAAGGTGCTGATATCACACATCCATTGTTTAGAGAGCGTGACACGGTGATGTCAAAGAGGTGTTGTTTCAGTCTGACCTGGTAACGGACGATCGCTGTCAGTGATGTTCACGCTAATGAAGAGTTGTCAGCTGGACGGCAGGATGTCGCAGCACATCCTGGGAAACACGCAACAAATATAGCACACACACAGTCAATGGAATATGAACAGACATGTGGAAGTAAAGGTTGTCGTGTTTTACACTTTTAGGTTTTACCCCTGGGCTGAGGGGTATTGGAATTGTTTTGTCGTCTGTTCATCCGTCTGTCTGTCTGTCTAGCCATCTGTATGTCCGTCTCTCTGTCTGTCAGTGTGTCTGTCTGTCTGTCTGTCCATCTGTCTGTTTGACCATCTGTCTGTCCGTTTGTTTGTCCGTCCATCTGTTCGTC
The DNA here is from genome assembly GCF_902148855.1 of Sphaeramia orbicularis. Taxonomy (NCBI): domain Eukaryota; kingdom Metazoa; phylum Chordata; class Actinopteri; order Kurtiformes; family Apogonidae; genus Sphaeramia; species Sphaeramia orbicularis. The sequence continues at coordinate 44,045,447 of NC_043973.1, forward strand.
CATCTGTCTTTCCAATCAATGACATAATTGCATTATCTCAATGCATTCTTCAGCTAATGAGATTATGTCATTGAATGGACAGACGGACAGACAGATGGACAGACAGACGGATGGACAAATGGATGGACAGACAGACGGATGGACAAATGGATGGACAGATAGAGGAACAGACAGACGGACTCATGGACAGACGGACAGATAGACAGATGGATAGAGGGACAGACAGATGGACAGATGGACAGACAGACAGGCAGCCAGCCAGACAGATGGAAGGACAGACAGAGAGACAGACGGACGGACAGACAGATGGACAGAAAGAGAGACAGACAGATGGACAGACAGATGGACAGAAAGAGAGACAGACAGATGGACAGACAGATGGATGGACAGACAGACAGATGAATAGACAGGCAGACAGCCAGATGGATGGACAGACAGATAGACAGACAGACAGATGGATGGACAGACAGACAGATGGACAGACAGATGGACAGACAGATGACAAAATGATTACACTACCCCTTGGTCGAGTGGTAAAAATTAAACTCAACTATGACACAGGATAAAGTTAGTGTTCAACACAGATGCTAATGCTAATATTCCTCAGTTAGTCATGATAACTTTGTGCGTACTAATAAGTGTTTAAAGCTTCATTTGCCATTTTCAGGTGCGGAAAGAAATAGGCTTTGAATAAAAGTCACTCTTTGTGTTTTACGGACATATTTTCTAGCATGACGCTAACACGTCACCACAGGCCTCGTCCACACTGACATAAGTTTCACACACTAAACCACACATACGTTGGACACGCCTCCCCCTTCATTACACAACTCCCCCGCCTGATAGATGCTGTGATACAGGAGAAAGGAGGGAGGATCTTTGTGTAAAATTCACTTAACTGCCATATTTTTTTCCTTCGGGACAAGATTAATTGCGTTATAACTTGTTTCAGGGTGTGCGGAGAAAAATGGCAGCCCCCACCGGTCCAACCCCGAGCCCCTTCCTCTTTGCTGACTCCCTCTCCCCACCTCTCCGTGGCGACCATCTCTTAATACATCCTGAGAAATTGAGGTTAAGAGGGGATATCCAGAGGGTTATCTGGCGTTGCGGCGCTCAGTGCGGGGAGATTGATGGTATTCATATGGTAATTCCTCCTTATTGTCCCTGTGGAATCCGAGGCTTTCTTTAATCTGAGAGGGAGGCCTCCTCTCCCTCTCACTGTTGAAACGAAGCCCGGCGTCACTTTATCATCTCCACAGATGCTGATGATGACGACCAGCAGCTGGTGACGTGTGGATGGATGTGTCACAGTAACAGGTTTTGTGTGTGTGTAAATTAAAAAGGAGAAGAGGAGGGAGTATTGTTGATAGGATAATGTTAGCGGGTGATTCGGGGGAGGGCAGGGTGAATATAATGATAACTCTATACTGAATGTTATTTTAATCCTCTCCTCCCACAGAAAGGAAAGATAACTTCAAGCCACTTGTGACTAAGAGGCATTCACTGTTGACAATTTCAACTCCTCGTAGGAAGAAAAGTCACGTTCTGAGATAGCGATCCTATTTTGGTTTTACACTTGTAAATCCATCTATTGAAATGTCTGGGATCCCATGAATGTATTACACCGTTTCATTTTGTTATCTTACATTTATATAACACCTTCCACTTTTCAGCGTGGCATATTTGAGAAGTAGCATATCAGCAGAAACATTGAAGAGAATGGATTTTTTTTTATTTTTTATCATAACATATGATCAAAATATAAATGAAAAGCTTGACTTATAAATCCCCCTTCCTGGAAACATTACATAATACTTTTACCATCCACTATTACTGATATATGTTTTCTTTTTATGGCTTTTATAAGTAATTTATCCTTTATTATACCTTAACACCGTAAAGCCTGAACCATTAAATCACTGACATAAAATTCCAGTTCTTTGAAACTGGAGGCTTTATTGGTCCTTCTGAACAACCAAAAAAGTTTTTTTTCAAGTATCAGTTTCCATGTCTGATTTTCAATTTTGTGTCATATTTGATAAATCAGGTCTCAATGCTCAATTATTATTATTTTTGAACAAAAAAACAAACAAACAAACATAATATAAAGTTCAAAGTTCTTCCTCCTTCCGCATTCATGACAGTCTTGTAGTGTCACTGGAAAGGCCTCTGGTGAATGAATTCCTCCCCCCTGGTGGATTATCTGTGTATTGCATGTATCTAATTGTATACATCAGGTTTTTCAAGAAAAAAAAAAATCACACTGATAATGTAGAGGGCTTAAAAACTCATGTATCAAATATGATACGTTCTGTATTATAGGGTTAAATTCCATGCCTTCATCTAGTCATTTTCTTAAAATTATGTTTATATTTCATGTATTACATTTTAATAGCTGATCTCAAAAATGTTACATTTGTTAAAGCAGTTATTTTACTTCCAATATTTTTGGGCAGTCACAGTAGTCTATGCATATTAATAACATTTTTAAGCACTAATATGTAGTTAGGAAAAATGCAGTAAATTGTTCTTTTTTTTTTTTTCATTTTGTTTTTAGTGAAAAAGCTGACTAAATATCTTCAACATTTCCATTCATACATATGTTTTATATTAGAGCCCTTTTTGTATTTCTCATTTTATACATACAAAAGTGTAAAAAAACAAACAAACAAAAACAACACCATATGAACTGGGTGCTTACAGTTTTGGTATTTCTCATTTAAAAACAATCATAGCGTTACAGTATCTCTGGATTTTTAAAATATGACACGTTTATGTAGAAAAACATGAAACAAAGAAAAAAAAAAATCTTAGAGGAGTGATACAAATTCTGGGCAGCTAAGAAGATACAAACTTGATCCATTTGTCCCAAATATGATAAAATTTATCCCTCCGGATTTTGATAGAGTAAGTCAATTTTTCCATTTTAAATATTTGCAAGATGATCTCATACCAATCTTCTACTGTTGGTGGAGTTGGGTTTAACCACCTTCTTGTAATAGAGTTTTTGCTGGCTAGTACATTGTTTTTAAATGTTAATTTTATTTCTAAAATGTTTCATGCACTTCCCATTAGATACCAAAGACCTAAACAGCTGCTGGCAACCAAAAGCATCTAGTCTGAAATGTTTAATAAGTTTTATGCCAATAATCCAATAAATATGGTTAAAAATATAAAAATATGGTGAAATGTAATTTCTCAGGTTTTCATGGTCATCAGATATGACCCATTTGGACATTCAGAGGCTCCATAGTGAATGTGGAAACACCATCATATTCTGCAACATTGATTCAGTGATAAAATCCCTATAGTTTGAAAAATGACAGTGGTTTTGGACACTTGTTTTTACATTCAGTAAATGATATATTTTGCTGAAAAAGTCTTCAGTTTTCTCTAAACTGCTAAAACAGCCTTGGAACATGGTCTGAGCTTTTATGAACATCTACATCAGGGGTGTCAAACTCATTTTAGTTCAGGGGCCACATGCAGCTTAATATGATCAAAAGAGGGCCGGACCAGTAAAATAATATAAATAATAGCATAAGAACCGATAAATAATGTCAACTCCAAAGTTTTTCTGTGTTTTTGAGTAAAAAAAAAAGTCAAATTCTGTCATGAAAATGTTTACATCTACGAACTGTACTTGAACATAACATGAACAAATATGAGCAACCTGAAAATTCTGAAGAAAAATAAATGCAATTTTCACAATATTACGCCTTAGTTTTATCATTTATACATGTGCGTCACAACTTACAGATCACAGGGGATCTACAAATACACACAACATTTAGTAACAGGCAGATACTTGTTAAAATTCCATATACTTCTATTAAGACATTTGAGGTTGTTCGTATTTGTTCAGGTTTTTCACATTTGTTGTAAAAGGCTAGTCTGTAAATGTTAACATTTTTGTAATTTAACTTTTTTTTTTTTTTTAACATTAAAACGAAGAAAAAAGTTTGTGGTTTTCATTATTCATAGCTTATTCTGGTAGTATTTTACTGGTTCTGACCCACTTTAGATTGAACTGACCTAAAATGATTTGAACATCCTTGATTGTTAATATCTTCAGTGTAATTTTTTGCATTTCACAAATTGACCCCACAGGCCGGATTGGACCCTTTGGCGGGCCGGTTTTGGCCCCGGGCCGCATGTTTGACACCTGTGATCTACATGATCAGTCAGTTACATGAAGAAAATACCTGATTTTCACAGAAAAATGCAAAATACAGTGAATAATATCACAACAAAAGGTGGCAAACCACCTTTAAATGTAGGTTAAATGTAGAGAAAAATTCACCTGGAAGTCACATCAAAAGTAGTTCTTGGTCTTTAAGGGATAAAAATGTTTCCATTCTTATAGCGGAACACTTATCCTTCTCTTATTCCCTGAGAAAGACCGAAACAAAAAACAAAATGTAAATTTCCCTGAGTGTTTTCCTGGAGGCAGACGTGGAGCAGCAGTTCAGTCCAGATGCAGATAATGTGCAGTAAACCTGTCTGTGGTCGATCCATATGCTCACATGTGGAATCTATACATGTGGAGCCAGATCTCCCATAATAAATGGCTTATCTATATACTTGGTGGATCTATATATCCAGTACATGGTTGATCAATAGCAATGAATCTGAGCTCAGTAGATAGACAACAAGATGTCTCCTGAGAGTCAGCTGTAATGCCTTAAAACACCACACACATGCAGGAAGATATCAGTAAATATCTGTGTCCTAATGATACTGATAGATATTTTTCAATGTTTAGTGTAAGTTCATATCTGTAAAATCTGTTTTCTTTATCCACCATTTGTGGGTAGACACTAGTCTTTCCAGGGTACTGTCCTCAAGAGGTTGGAAACTGAATTTTTCTGCCAAAATTTAGGCTTTTTCTTTTTATATCCTATTGCAGAAACATAGCTTAAAGTGAAGCATTGTCAAAAAAATGTTTGTCGCTGCATAGATGTAGTAATGGTAGGATATGCTAACATCAAATTATTGTATCATAGGATAGTGATTTTGAGATGTTTTATATATTATAAGACAATCATCTGTTGTACATCACAATCTCTGGGATTGAAGAAGATGCAAAGTGACCAATATGTGCAAAAGAATGGAATTATGTATGTGATGTTTTTGCTTAATTCCAGATTTTTTGCTTAATTCAAGCAAAAAAAATCGGCCAATGGAACAAGTGAAAATGATCTTGGTAAGGTTTCTTGAAATAAGATTTTCAAGATCTATTGTCCAAAAATAAGTTCTTATATCTCACTGAAAAGTTCCTCTTTAGTTGATTATGTCTTATTTTAAGTGTGATGAGATATTTTGACAAGAAATGAGAAAAATACGCTTGGAAAGATTTAGATTTTTGAAATGGTTTCTTCAATTTCTTGTTCATTTTAATGCTTGGTACAACTAAAGGTACATTTGTTTAGAAAATATAATGATAACAACAAAAATAGCTCATAAGAGTTTAATTTCAGGGCTGATATCTAACCATTTTCCATGTTTTCTTGATAATAACTGAAATCACTTCAGTTCTTACATCAGTATCTATGGCATTGTACTGACAAAAACAGTGCTTTTAGGCATTCCATGTTTTCTTTTCTGTCTTTTTTAGTCACATGATACACACAGGAGTTAGTACTTGATTGCATAACCATTGCTTTTGATGACTTTTGATGGTCTAATAATGTTTTTCCTTTGCATTATGAAAACAGAGGTACTGTATGGCAGTGTTTTTCAGCGTTGGAGTCAGCTGGAATTCAAATGGGGTCGCCTGAAATTTCTTGTAATTGATAAAAATTAAAATAAAAAAAACCTTACTAATAAAAAATATATAGTGAGTTGACAGAGACAATCCCAATCCATAAAAGACATGACAAACTGTGGGTCTGAAACTGAAGCACTGTGGTTCTGTTTATCTGTCAAATGTTCATTGTGGTCAGTTTCAGATGCTGCAGCTCTTTCATAATTCACAGTTTGAGTTATTGTTTGTTTAATATTAATTGTCAGCCTTGTAAATCCAAGCTGGACTGACTGTACATATCCTGAACAAGGAAAATAAAATTCTCACTTTGTGCAGTAATCTACACCTGGATTTACTGCCTCCGTCCAGAAAAATATACATTATATAGACTAAATACACTGGTCTACAAGGAAAATGCTTCCAGAATAAAAGTAATGAAATTTTACCACATGAGAGTCACTGATAAAGAAAAATCAAGTAAAAAATGCTGGTTGGCTGAACTTTCCAAGATACAGCCTTGGGTCAAAATGTGAAATTCAAGAGTTAACGAGAGAATGGGTTTGACTCAAAAGGAATTTGTCTCAGAGCAACAAGATCTACTTCAAAACACTGTCTGCACATTAGAATACATTCACTTTACAGCAGGGGTGTCAAACTCATTTTAGTTCAGGGGCCACATACAGCCTAATATGATCTAAAGTGGGCCAGACTAGTAAAATAATATAAATAATAGGATAAGAACTTATAAATAATGTCAACTCCAAAGTTTTTTTCTATGTTTTTGAGTGAAAAAAGTCAAATTCCATAATGAAAATGTTTACATCTACGAACTTGAACATAACATGAACAAATATGAACAACCTGAAAATTCTTAAGAAAAATAAGTGCAATTTTCACAATATTACGCCTTAGTTTATCATTTATACATATGCATCACAACTTACAGATCACAGTGGATCTACAAATGCACAAAACATTTAGTAACAGGCAGAATATTGATACAATTCCACATATTTCTCTTAAGAAATTTCAGGTTATTCAAATTTTTTGTAAAAGGCTAGTCTGTAAACGTGAACACTTTTGTATAATTTTACTTTTTTTTACACTACAGCAAAGAGAAACATTTGTAGTTTTTATTATTTATAGGTTATTATGATTGTATTTTACTGGTCTGACCCACTTGAGATTGAATTGACCTAACATGATTCAAACATCCTTGATTGTTAATATCGTCAGTGTAATTTCTGCATTTCACAAATTCATCCCAGGGGCCAGATTGGACCCTTAGGCGGGCCGGTTTTGGCCCCCGGGCCGCATGTTTGACACCTGTGCTTTACAGGTTCTATTAAGTGGAAGATTTATAAAACTATTAGATAAATGTACATAAACCAATATATATATGTGTAATAACACTTAATCATATACCTTGAAAACATCAGCAAACCGGCACTTTTGTCATTAATTTTCCAATTAATCTTATTAAAATGCGTAACATTTAGCACATTTAATCTCTGAAGCAAATCATTTCTAAAAAATTGTAGACCAGTGATATCATCTAAAATTAAGGTTTATTTGCTACATAGTATATCAAACTATTACATGATCAAAAACAAATTAATTTTAACAAAAAAATGTCTGGGATCGCCAGAAATTTGTGATGTTAAAATGGAGTCACGAGCCAAAAAAGGTGGGGAACTACTGCTTTATGGCCTCTTCAGAGCTTAAATCTGGTGGGAAGTCTAGATCAGGGATTAAAGTTCTCCGTCACCACGACGGATTTCCGTCAAATGGAAAAATTGAGGGGGGAAAAAAGTCATATTGAAGTAACTTCTCCACGTGTTTCGCGGAGTCCAGTCGGCACCGCGATCCTGTTCTGGGTCTGCTGTCCTGAATCTGCAGGTGTTGAACACAGGCACGCCACGCACAGGGGGCTGATAGGTTTAACAGTGATGATAATAAGATGACTTCTTTATTTTTATGTCGGGAGGACAGATTGATGATTATTTATCTTTGGAAGGAAACGCTGCTCATTCTGTGCCTCAGAAACACATGGACAAGTTCAGCTTTACTGAAGTTCAGCCTCCAGATGCTAACTTTAGTTTAGTGCTAACAAGTAGCTTTCATTATGAAAGAACCACAGTGAAAAGGGAAGAAGACAGAACTGATCTACATGGACCTTCGTGTTTGGGTTCATAGCTTATCTCCTCTTGCTGGTATATGACTAGTGTGTGTGTGTGTGTGTGTGTGTGTGTGTGTGTGTGTTTGTGTGTATGTGCCCTTCCCGTGCGTGCGGCTGTGCGCACCGCAGCCTTACGCGGTTACGCGCCCGACTGCATAAGTGCTTTATTTTGACCCGTTTAGCATCTTCTTTCTATCTGTGTGGTACAGTACGAAGATAAAACTGAATGAATGAGTAACACCCTTGGTATTTGCAAAGCCACTGTATTTTAAATACCCTCAGAGAGTATCTGTAACGGAATATAATTTCTGTTTCAGTTGACGTAATTTCTTCCAATCAAAAGAGAACATGATATTGGCGGGAGGGGGTTGTGGACGCAGGTTTGACGACGTACAGATTATTTTGGCTAAGCATATACGACATCATGGACACGTTTGTAGAGGAAGGTGCTGAAGTGGGAACTATTGAGAGATGCATGAAAAATAGATGGAGGTGGGCTTGGCTTGATGAGAAGGGAGACGATGGAACTCCAATTAGATCATGGTGCAAAAAAATGAAGCAGCCTTGTTTTAGGAGCCTCCATAAGTTTTTCACTCATTTTTTGCAGTAAGGTTTTCTTCTAGTTATTATTTTCACTTGCTTCATAGGTTTTCATACCCTTTAAAATTAACCAGAGAGCACCAAAATTGACCTGAAGCTTTAAAAATTTTCTGGGGGAGGACCCCCAGACCCCCCACCAATACCACTCATGACATTTTTTCTATCCATGTTACTAATCTTCTACACCTGTACACTCTTCCATTCAGTGTGTTTTACAGTATTGCCAAATTTGACTATACAAATTTGTACACTATAGTAGTATTGTATTACATCATTTTTAATAGTGGCCAATGATTTTGACCAGAAGAAAATTTTCAGTCAGATGAAAATTTTTTGCTTTAATCCCTGGTCTAGATGCACAGTGAAAAAAGAAACTAACAGAGGAAATCAGTGAGAGAGTCCATGGCAGGACTCAAACCACAAGTCTGATTAAGTTGGCCTGCAGTGATTTTCTCCCCACTGCTCAGATCAGTCTCTTCACCGACCAACCATTGACTTCCTGTAGTCCTCTGCTGGTGTGCGCACTTTTCCTCATATCACCCCTATCAACACACAGATTCACACACACCTCCTCTTCTTAATCAATACCCATATTAATCATCTAAAATATCTGTGTGACAAACCAATTATTAATCTGCACCGTCAAGTCCAATACAGTGATAATGAATTTAGTGGAAACGCTGTGGACTCCATCCGTTCATTAACTGCTGATGGCTGCTGTAATGACTGCTCAATGTCACCGGGATATTCCACTAGTATTGATGAAGCAGAGTGGGTGCACACACACACACACACACACACACACACACACACACACATACATGCACAGATATGTTTGCATAGAAACAGTTACAGCACTGCAAAAATCTAAATCTTACCAAGTGTATTTTTCTCATTTCTAGTCAAAATATCACATCACACTTAAAATAAGACATAATCACCTAAAGAGTAACTTTTCAGTGAGATAGAAGAACTTATTTTTAGACAATAGATCTGGAAAATCTTATTTCAAGAAATCTCACCAAGATAATTTTCACATGTTCCATTGGCAGATTTTTTTGCTTGAATTGAGGAAAAAAAAAAAAAATCTTGAATTAAAAAAAAAAAAAAAAAAAAAAATCTTGAATTAAGAAAAAAAATCTTGAATTAAGCAAAAAAAAAAAAATCTTGAATTAAGCAAAACCAAATCTTGAATTAAGCAAAAAAAAATCTTGACTTCAGCAAAAAGAAATCTTGAATTAAGCAAAAAAAAAAAATCAAAAAAAAAAAAAAAAAAATCAAAAAAAAAATAAAATAAAATAAAATCCTGAATTAAGCAAAAAAAAAAAAAAAAAAAAAAAAAAAAAAAAAAAAAAATGGAATTAAGCAAAAGGATATTCAGATGAAGATATTGGTCAATTCAAGATTTTTTTTTGCTTAAGTCAAGATTTTTTTTTTTTTGCTTATTTCAAGCAACAAAATCTGCCAATGGAACAAGTGAAAATTATCTCGTAAGATTTCTTGAAATAAGATTTTCCAGATCTATTGTCTAAAAATAAGGTCTTATATCTCACTGAAAAGTTCCTCTTTAGGTGATTATGTGTTATTTTAAGTATTTTAGTATATCTTGATCTGAATATCTTTTTTGCTGCATTCAAGATTTCTTTTTGTTGAATTAAAGATATTTTTGCTTAATTCCAGATATTTTTGTTTGATTCAAGATTTTTTATTTTGCATAATTCAAGATATTTTTTTGCTTATTTCAAGACATTTTTTTGTTTAATTCAAGCAAGAAAATTTGCCAGTGGAACAAGTGAAAATTATCTTGTAAGATTTCTTGAAATAAGATTTTCCAGATCTATTGTCTAAAAATCAGTTCTTATACCTCACTGAAAAGTTCCACTTTAGGTGATTATGTCTTATTTTAAGTATTTTAGTATATCTTGATCTGAATATCTTTTTTTGCTGCATTCAATATTTCTTTTTGCTGAATTAAAGATGGTTTTGCTTAATTCAAGATATTTTTGCTTGATTCAAGTTTTTTATTTTGCTTAATTCAAGATTTTTTATTTATTTTTTGCTAATTTCAAGATTTTTTTTTTTTTTGCTTCATTCAAGATATTTTTTGCTTATTTCAAGCAACAAAATTTGCCAATGGAACAAGTGAAAATTATCTTGTAAGATTTCTTGAAATAAGATTTTCCAGATCTATTGTCTAAAAATAAGTTCTTATACCTCACTGAAAAGTTCCTCTTTAGGTGATTATGTCTTATTTTAATATTTTTGTATATCTTGATCTGAATATCTTTTTTGCTGCATTCAATATTTCTTTTTGCTGAATTAAAGATGGTTTTGCTTAATTCAAGATATTTTTGCTTGATTCAAGTTTTTTATTTTGCTTAATTCAAGATATTTTTTTTGCTAATTTCAAGATTTATTTATTTTTGCTTCATTCAAGATATTTTTTGCTTATTTCAAGCAACAAAATCTGCCAATGGAACAAGTGAAAATTATCTCGGTAAGATTTCTTGAAATAAGATTTTCCAGATCTATTGTCTAAAAATAAGTTCTTATACCTCACTGAAAAGTTCTTCTTTAGGTGATTATATCTTATTTTAAGTATTTTAGTATATCTTGATCTGAATATCTTTTTTGCTGCATTCAAGATTTCTTTTTGTTGAATTAAAGATATTTTTGCTTAATTCCAGATATTTTTGCTTGATTCAAGATTTTTTGTTTTGCTTAATTCAAGATAATTTTTTTTGCTTATTTCAAGATATTTTTTGCTTAATTCAAGCAAGAAAATTTGCCAATGGAACAAGTGAAAATTATCTTGGTAAGATTTCTTGAAGTAAGATTTTCCAGATCTATTGTCTAAAAATAAGTTCTTATTTCTCACTGAAAAGTTACTCTTTTGGTGATTATGTCTTATTTCAAGTGTGATGAGATATTTTGACTAGAAATGAGAAAAATACACTTGGTAAGATTTAGATTTCTTCCAGTGAGGAACAGAAGAGAAAAAAAACAACAAAAAAGCCCCAGACTCCTCCTTTACACCCTTGTATTTCCTTCCCTTCCCTCCATCCTCCATCCCTCTGACTCTCGTCCTATCTTCTACCCTTCATCCTCCTCCTTCCTGCTCTTATTGATGTTTTCGCGCCTCGCTCCAATAAGCGTCTAATCAACAGCAGAGGGGATCAGATCAGATCACAGCAGGATGATGGATCTGGGAATCATTTACTGGGACTGGCCCACTCTGCTCAACCACATGGACGCATCTTTCGGATGATAGCTTGATGAAATGATGAGCTCTCTGTTCCACACCGCAAGTCCACGGCTCGCATCAAAGAAGAGGGGGGAAACTTTAGGGATGGGAGTTTAACCTTCTGTTTAACCATCTGTCAGCACGGTGCACTTCTGATATCATCCCTGCATACGCCAATGTTATAATTACAACTAATCAATTCTGCACTAATTTAATCACGGAAGTCCTTGACCTTAATTTATCATATTGTAAGAGAAGATTACATGAAGCTTTACATGAATTATTACTATCTAGATTTTACGGTAGGTAGGTGGTACATGGGTTGTTAGACATTTCATATTTTGGAGATATTACCTATTAAAAATGACATGTTGATGCATTTCGATTAAGTTTATCTTTGATATTTTTAAAGGGTAGCTCAGTTTGATGGGTTACATGAGGATTAAAACCTTGACTTTAATCAAATTAGATGGAAAGGGTGACAACAAAGGTGTTAATTCTGAGGTGAAAAATCCATGTCAGATATTTTTACCAGGTCAAGAACTTTGTCCGTCCGTCTATTCATCCATTGATCCGTCCATCAGTTTGTTCGTCCATCCATCCATCCATCCATCCATCTATCCATCCATCCGCCTGTCCTTCTGTCTGTCCATCTGTACGTCCATCCGTCCATCATCTGTTCATCCATCCGTCTGTCTGTCTGTCCAACCATCCATGAATCTTTTCATCCGTCCATCCATCCATCCATCCATCCGCCTGTCCTTCTGTCTGTCCATCTGTACATCCATATTCATCCGTCCGTCCGTCCATCCATCCATCTGTTCATCCGTCCATCATCTGTTCATCCATCCGTCTGTCTGTCTGTCTAACCATCCATGAATCTTGTCATCCATCCATCCATCATCTGTTCATCCATCCATCTGTCTGTCTGTCCAACCATCCATGAATCTTTTCATCCATCCGTCTATCCATCCGTCCGTCCATCCATCCATCCATCCATCCATCCATCCATCCATCCATCCATCCATACATCCATATTCATCCATATTCATCCGTCTGTCCGTCCATCTATCTGTTCATCCATCCATCATCTGTTTATCCATCCATCTGTCTGTCTGTCCAACCATCCATGAATCTTTTCATCCATCCATCCATCCATCCATCCATCCGTACTTGTAGAATGGAAAAACTTTATCAAACCCACCAACAGGTTTCAGTTCACGGTCTTATGGGAACAATATCAAGTCAATACAACAACCTCAAGTCTTTCAATCACCAAAGTAACCGTTAAATATAAAAACAAGTGTGTCCATCCACTGTCACTGATCCAGCTCCATGGGTTTTACTGGCGAATCAGTGTTGTAGAAGATGACAGTGTTTCCACGGTAACTATACGGAGCCTCTGAACGTCCAAATAGATCATATCTGATGACCATGAAAAGACGAAGAACTGTATTTTACACCACTTATTTACATGTTTTGAAAGCTTTAGTGGTTCAGAAGTTATTAAACACTTTTGATCAGTAGATGATTTTGATCAGTAGTTGCTATCTGGGTGATAGGTTGAAAACACATTTTGTTGTTTAATTCTACTTTCTTTTTAATCTAACTTATTCTTAGCTACTTATACTCTGCATTTATTTATTTATTGATTGCTGATGTGGTATGACTGTTTTTGTGGAGCGGTGACTGCATTTTGTATTTTGAATTTCCCCTTGGGGATTAATAAAGTAAATCTATCTATCTATCTATCTATCTATCTATCTATCTATCTATCTATCTATCTATCTATCTATCTATCTATCTATCTATCTATCTATCTATCTATCTATCTATCTATCTATCTATCCACATTAGAACTTTACTAAACCAACAAACGTAATATTGGACTCCAACTTTTGGACAGTACTGTACGGTGTTTACGAGCTCAGTGTTTGTACATATAAAATATTGATGAATCATGTCATGCAGTCTCCGGTCACGCTGTGTGGGGGTCACCGTTCACCGAGTGCTTCTGCCCTCCATGTTGTCTCATGCCAGCTCCCCTCTCTCTTTCCCAGCAGCCTCCAAATTTGCATACAAATGAACATCTAAATGGGCTCAATGACATAATTGACTCGCAATTAGAAATTTTCTTGAGCTGGTCACTTTGCACTGGACGGACCAAGTGCACAAAATGAGGAGCGACACACAGGAGGAGAGAAAAATGGCTGCTATTTTGCATATTAATGAGAGTCATTAGCTGTCGTTTGGCAATGGCTGACAAGGGGACTTATTTATGCCCTGGCCTTCGATGCCCGACTGGGGGAAAGTGTCCACTCCAGCGACCAGCGCTAATTGTTTCTGAGCATGTTGTCCAGCTGATCATCATCATCATCACGGGAAATTAGGCTCGCTTCAAAAAGACGACTTGGCTGACGTTGAGCGTGGCCTATTATGATAACTCTGTGTAAGCTTTTAACTTCTGGTGCTCTACATGAGCCAAGCTTTTAACTTGGACCCATTAAAGGCCTTGTATCGTGATGTTTCACTTGGAGTAACAACGACTGAATTCCAAAAAGCTGAAAGGTGAGCCAGAATAGCAAGACATGACAAGCAGGCCATTACGCTAATGTTTTGATAAAGTGAGGAAGTTAGAGAATGTAGATCTTAATGAAAACAACCAGATGTGTGCAAAAAGTCGGCTTCAAAAACAAAACTCATTAAGCTATCCCTTTATAGGACATTCATAGAAATACTGTGTGCAAATGTAGTGTGTTATTGCAGAACACAACAAGTCTGTATTGCTTTTGTGAAATTTTTCAAAATTTTTTATTATCATGTAGTAGATCAAGGTCAATGAAGTTACCATATTTGGTTCCTTGCCCTTTAGTGGCAAAAAAAAAAAAAAAAAAAAAGCCAAGAAGTATATATAAACAAATGGTGCCAGGCACAACAAACCCCACCCCTCGCATGTATTGTAGCTTATTTTGGCATGGATCCAGTCTTCCATCCATATTCAATATTTGTTAAATATAAAAATTATACATGTGCCAAGTTTGAAGTAAGTTGAAGCAAGATTGATGTTTTTATCGACACTTGAGATTTTGCCCATTATAAATAAAAGGAGGAGGGGTTAAAAATTCAACAAAAAAAATTCAAAAACAAGCTCAGTTAGATATTTTTGCAGAGTGATATCGAAAATTCATCTCTATATCTCTGCAATGTTTGAAGTAAATTTTGTTAAAAATGACAATTTTTAGCTATTTGAAATTTTCCCAAATATCAGTAAAAGAAAAAAAAAGATTTTAAAAATTCAGAAAGTATTTGAACTTTGACCTACTTTTCCCAAAATGTAATCACATCTATTCTGGGTCACTGGCAATCGATAAACCAAATTTGGTATGAATTCAACCAATAGTTTTGCTGTTAAAGTGTTAACAAACAAAGAAACAAACAAACAAAACAAACTAAAAACACAAAGAAAAACACATGTAATATAAAAGGAAGATGTATTTTAGAACATGAGAACATACTTTTAGAGTATTAGACCAATGCAAGTGTTGATCCAGACCCCTGTCCACATCCACATGAGCCCTTTGAACATCATTCCTTACATTAGTACCATTACTTCATGGTACCAAACAAAGCAGGTTCACTGTTCATGCAGAGGTGGACCTTACAGACCCTGGAGACCACATTGGACCTGAGATTGCTGACTCACTGGAACTGTTGCTGTCACTGTCTTGTAATGTGTGCGGAAATTACCAAAAATAGTCACTTGCCCGATAAAGGATTAGTTGTGGGTATTTTTTTTTTTACTTTTTTTTCTCTACAAACTGTCAAAATTCTTCAATAAACCTGACATTATTTACACTTGTGACTTTTAGAGTTACTGGTTTGATGCTGGTTTTGTAATGTATATACAGTCTACTCTCGTTAAACCGCCCGCCGTTATACCGCCATTTCCGCTTATCGCCATCCGCCAGCCCAGTTCCATGCACAAACAACACTTATACCATTGATTTCCCGACTGTTATACCGCCAGCGTCACGGCGTGGCACCTCCGAGGTGCGCCGCCGTGGCACCTCCGAGGTGCAGCTCCCAGTGTCGTCTTTTCCGTGGAAACCGGGTCGAAATGGCTCTTTGAGTGTTAAAGGTTGCCGATCCCTGCCTTACAACATAACAGAATCAAGATTTATTTAGACACGCAATTAGAACGGGTTAACGGAGGCAGCATAGACATCATATAGTAAAGACATGCACATTATGGACGCAACCTGTTGTAATGCCATTTTCGCTATACCGCCAATTTGGCCGTGAACGGAAGTTGGCGGTATAACGAGAGTAGACTGTATCTATACATATATATTTAGAATCAGTACCAATCAGTGACAATTTAGTTCCTTGTGATATTTTTACTATGTGTAACATGACAGATAGATGCTTTTCCTGCAGACTGGTTACTGCTGTCGCTATTTGAAGAAACAAAGATGTAGAAACTGGTTTTATGAGAAAAGATTCATGTGATATTAAATCTCTGCCATTCTCATCAGATCTTTCATATAAAAAAAAAATGTTGAGGAAAAAGCCACACTAAATAGCCATATATTGTACTTTCTGTGGTTTTTCAGTCAATCAAATTTTATTTATATAGTGCCAAATCATAACAAACGTCATCTCATGACACTTTATGTATAGAGCCGGTCAAAACCAGACTGTCAAGCCAGTTTACAGATTATCATGTACTTTTTTTGTCAGGTTAAAGTTATTGTTAGGCAAGTAATATGTTTTTTTTGGGTTTTTTTTGAATGCATAATCATCATTTTCCCCTGATTTTGACATTTTGTGGATTAAATAATGAAAATAATGAAACAAGCAAATAGAACTGTTGCCAAAAAGTCAATCATCTATTATAAGGAAGTAAAAACACACAAATATGAGGTACATAAATAACATGATCAGTGAATTAAATGTAGGCAAATATCTGATTTTGACCAAAAAAAAAGCAAAATATTATGAATAACCTTATAATAAATGGTGATAAATCACTAAGGAAAGGAGGAAAATTCATTTGAAAGTTGCCACATACAGTAAACAGCTCTAGGTCTTTGGGGGATAAGATGTAGTTCAGGTGACATTATTTACTGGGATCATTGCCAAAGTGAATCTGTGTTTTGTTTCTAAATAATTACAGCTCCTTGGTCTCTCCCTACATCTCTAGTCTAGACTGAGCGCCTGTTTCAGATCTGTGTCTCTCTCAGCTGGAGTGCCAGGCTATGCAACGATCTGGAGATGAGGAGTGTGACAACAAAGAAGTGGAGGACACGGAGGTATTAGTGCACACACACACACACACACACACACACACAGCGGTGCGCGGTAGTTATGGTCTCGACAGCTTTAGCACCCCCATATTGTAAACAGGGGGGTGGTGACCGCCTCCCTGCGCTTGTTAACATCATCTCCGTCATTCAGCAGACGCGGCACTGTCAGCGCCTCGCTGTGCCCCGGTACAATCAACATTAACCATGACACACACGCACACACTTACACGAACACTCACCCCAAAACTTTACACCTACAGCGCACATGTGCACACCCTCACTGGCAAATTTGTCCATATTTCCTGCGATAAATTTACCCACAATATGCACAAGATTTATACAGATATGGATGGTGAATATACAAACACACACACACACACACTCCAGCTCTGGCTTCAACACACACTCACACATGTACACATACCCACTGCACCCCAATCAGCATTATCCATGTGAGCTCCTTAATGGGCACCTCGTAAAACCGACGACATCTCTGCTACCAATACTGTCCACGAAGGAGACAAACTACCAGAGCTGACACGCACACACACACACGCACACACACACACACATAGATCCAGTCACATACAGGAACAGAATATGAGTGTGTAATTAATATTTAGCTCGCTTCTTTATAAAAAGCAGATATTCAAACCACAGCTAAATGGAAAAGACAATTAAAAACACAATGCCACAGACTGTCCATTCAGGACAGAAACACACAGGCTTTTGTCCAAAATGACTTAGAATAAGGCAACGTTCAGACAGCAGGTCTTAACGCAAAATTCGGATTTTTTGGTGTAATCCTTTTTTTTTTTTTGTGGGCTCGTCAATGATGTTGTGGTCCATGGAGAAGTGGGTATACTCTCAATTTTTGGCTTCTTTTTTTTTTTTTTTTTTTTAAAGTCCAGAAAAACGCTGTTTTAGAAACAGTGATATATAAGAACTTTACCCAAAAATCCATCAGCAGTATTTGTTCACTATTATAAAATTAACATGACTTGATCAGGAGCAGTTTGTAGGTTTTACTGGTCACACACGCAGCTGCAGGAATGGAAATGTATTCAACATGAGGCAAACATAGGATAACATTAGCCTTTCATAATGTTAGCCTTTCATAACGTTAGCCTACTCACACAGTTTAACTATTGGCGACACCATCTCTTCTCCTCTAAATGTGCAGTCATTGGTCCAGTAGTTTAAAACAGTGACTCATTCTGAAACCACTTTAAAACTTACCTCAGAATTCTGTATTTGTTAAGGCCGGTGGTACGTGAACTGAACCCAGATGCAAGACCCTCAGACAGGAATACAGTTAAAGGGAATTTATTAAATACAGTCAGTATAATTGGTTCACACAGGAAAGTATTGAATAGTTCTGGGGAATCGTCACGGCTTCAGATTCCAAGTGAACCACTTTACAGCCCAGGTCGGGAGCACACAAGGGGAACCCGACTAGGAGAAAGCAAAGGAGAGTCAGAGGACGGACCAGGTCATACACGGGAGGACAATCAGACAGGCAAACGTACATGGGGATAAGGCAGGCTCACGTACCGATGGTCCAGGCAGGGGGTCGAAAACAGGCTAGGGCACAAAGGCGGATGATCAGACAGGGGTCAGGCAAATACTCAGGTGTGGAGGACAAACCAGGTCGAAGTCAGATGAGCAGGCAGACGAGGAGCAGGCAGAGTCGGTGGTCGAAGGGCAAAACGGGTCACAACAGGTAGACAGACAGGCAGGATCCAAAACGCTGGTAAGTAATCACACCGAAACGGAGGAAAACGAACTGGCACAGAACAGGGGAAAACACAGGGTTTAAATACACAAGAGGGCGGGAAGACAATTGGACACAGGTGGAGACAATCAGGGAGGAGTCAGGTAATCAGCACAGGTGGACACAATCAGGGGAGGGAAGTAAAGACACCAGACATGACACATGAGGGAAACTTAACAAAATAAAACAGGAAACGACACACAAGACAGACAAACAAGTAAAAGTCCGGGGACTGATATGACAGTAGTCCATGAAAGTAGGTTCTCTCAATATGTGTCAGTCAGTTGAAAGACGTTTATTCTGCCTTTCTCGTTTGCACTTCCAATAATCAAGTATCCTTCAATGAGACGTGCAGTGACCTGTCAATCAACTGGGGTAGAACTGGCACCTGAGGTGTCCAATCAGGTTCCAGAGGTGGCCAGTGTTAGTCAGCAATATTTTCCTCAGCATAACCCGCCCTATTCTGCCTCTGATTGGCTCATCAGTCCTCATGCTTAAAATTAACCAGTCTAATCAGTGAAGGCACCAAATACTAGCCAATTAGAAGTAGAGTAGGGCAGGTCATGGCTTCACCATCCTAGGGAAAATAATGGGCAGTTTAGCTCAGATACTACAGAATGGTGCACATCAGGGGGATTTAGAAGTGGGTATACACAATGCTGACTGAAAAATAAGTGGGTATACTCCATATACCCCCATATACCCTGGACTACACCTCTGGTGCTTGTTCCTATTACACATTAAATACGACTTCTATCAGTTTTAGCTTTCATGGGGCCCACAATTGCTAGCGGTGCCCTGGATCATGCATGTAACAAATGGAGCAAAGTCAGGTAGAAAAGTCTGCATCAACACAATGTGCATAACCTTCTCCATCCCAAAGACAACTGACAAAAAAAAAAAAAAAAATCTGCCCACACGCTCCAAAACAGCAACGTACACAGAGGCTCAGTGGAGCTGAAGATCCTATCAGGTAAAGCTGGTTCAGTGCCACCGGGTGTGTACACGCCTGTGTGTGCATGGTCACGGGGACATAAAAAGAGAGCACGCCGCCCATGTCAGATATGCTGCCCTTTCTGCTAACGGCTCCAGAGGCCACAGAGGCTAACTGCCATCGCTGCCCCCACCCCTGCTACCCACCCATACACACACATACATCTACCCTGCTCTAACATGCACGCTCACACACTCGGCAGGGCTGCAGTCCACACCGCCACGGCCATCCTGTACGTCTTCAGCCAGCTAGCGGCGACATTCCCGCCACAACTGCCAGTGCATTTGACCTTTCCTGTCCGGGCCTAATCGGATTGTGTCCCTCTTTATGAAATCAGACGCTAAAGGTCAGCAGGCTGTTTAACATGGGGTGGAGGCCCAGAGCTATGGAATTTGCCTTGGCAGTAAATTACCTTTATTATGTTTGGTCCGTGTGATTCTATACCCTCCCAGAGGCTGCAGGGCTCCGGACGTGGCGGTACATGAAGATGGGCTGCAGGACTACAGTTTCCCCCCAATAGCTCATAGAAACTCTTCACTCCTGACATGAAACTGTGCATTAGAGGCGTGATGTTGCATGATGTTGCACAAATATTACTCACGTTCACTTTCTTTGTGCCGCATGTTATGTCACTCTTTCACCTGCCGATTTTCAGAGCACTAATTTGATGAAGTATTAAGGAAAATGAAGAATTAGCAAGAGTTATGTTAATATTTTAGCAACAACAACAAAAAAAAAGACTACTGCATTATAGTGGGCATTAGAGGACAAGCTAAATCCTATCTATTATTTTGGCTGTGAAGGTAAAATGTTCAGGACAAGTCATTCTTACAACCTCAAGATCCCTTTAGCAGATATATGTTAATTAACTTTGAAAAGGGGGTCTTTTCTGTGAAGATTACATTCAAGAACATTCATCAGCGGAAGGAAAATGGTGCAAATATCTTTTGTAGACACAGATATCACAAATCTCTTCCTAATTTCTAAAGTTTGTTACTTAACTTAATCAGTGCATCAACATAAGTGCATTAACCCTATAAGACCAAGCATATACAGGGGTTGGACAAAATAATGGAAACACCTTAAAAAATCAACAAAATATAATTTAATATGGTGTAGGTCCGCCTTTTGCGGCAATTACAGCCTCAATTCTCCGAGGTATTGATTCATACAACTTGTGAATTGTTTCCAAAGGAATTTTAAGCCATTCTTCAGTTAGAATACCCTCCAACTCTTTTAGAGACGATGGCGGTGGAAATCTTGAATCTCTCAAACTGACCATAAATGCTCAATAATGTTGAGGTCTGGGGACTGTGCCGGCCATATGAGATGCTCAACTTCATTAGAATGTTCCTCATGCCATTCTTTAACAATTCTAGCTGTATGGATTGGGGCATTATCATCTTGAGGTGAAGGTGTTTCCATTATTTTGTCCAACCCCTGTATGTGATACATGAGTTTTGAAGCCCTCTACATGATCAGTGTGATATTTCTCTAAAGCATGTTTAACCCTTAAGGACCCACTTTTGTGTCAGTTCCCAACTGAACTGTTCCTCCGATTAACCTTTTGTAAGCAATTTATCACCATTTATTGTAATATTATCCTCTATACTTTGCATTTTTCACTGTAAATCATCTATTTTTCTATATTTAATTTCCCATATTTAATTAAGACGCTCGTGAAATTCAAAGGTTATTATATCAAAACAGAAAAAAACTGAAGAAAAAGTGAGTTTTTCTGCAAATATATCATTAACTGAATATAAAACAAGTGAGTCCATCCACTGTCTTTGATCCAACTCCATGGGTTTTACTGGTGAATCAATGTTGTAGAAGATGACAGTGTTTCCATGGTAACTACGGAACCTCTAAACGTCCAAATGGGTCATATCTGATGACCATGAAAAGATGACAAACTGTATTTTACACCAATTATTTACATGTATTGATAGGATTAATGGTTCAGAAGTTATTAAACAGTTTAGATCAGTAGATGGTTTTGGTCGACATTGGCTGTTTGGGTCTTTATGGGTTAATAGATATAATATATAGAAGATGAGGTAGGCTCTGGAGATTATTATGACGTGAAATCATTAAAATATTCTTGTCATAATTGTGACATGGAGTAACACTGTAGATGTTAAACTGTTTTTCAGAGTTAATTGAGTTGCTGCAGATCAGTAAACACTGCAAAAGACACTATCAGCAGTGGATTAAGGAACTGACAGGAAGGATATCCTGGGATAAAAAAAAAAAACAACAAAAAACGCATTGTCCCAGATACTAGACATTTTCTGGAGCTTCAGCATTTTTTTTTCTCAGTCTCTCTCCTGCTATCTCTAGTTCTTTCTCTCTCACACACACTTCATATTTGATACGTCACGGTGCTGTCCGTTTGAGGAATGTTTCTGTCAACCAGGAAGTCCTCGCCTGGTTGTCACGTCACCCTTTGATCCATCACACAAGTCAGTTCCTGATCCCTCACCCGTTCATACCTACTGATCATCACTCACATGACATGTTCGTGACATCACACCGGGCATATGTGTGTTTGTGTGTGGTCGTCTTCACATGGTGTGGGTTTGTAGCGGACGGAAAGGCTGCTGTATTCAGGCTGACATCACATCGTGCTCCTGGCTGCTAAAAGAATGATGATGGAGATGAAACTGATACGTGCAGACAACAAAGAGAAAACCACTTCAAGGCGTTTTACGACCCATGAGTCTCATCAGAGGAGTCAGATGGCAGTGAACGTTAGCAGAGAAGACAGTCGGTGTCTGGAAAAGCATCAGCCATGTGTTCAATCACTTATTTAAGGGGCTGTGTGGAGTATTTCTACTTTCAAGTATTAAAAAAAAAAACAAAAAAACAACTCGAAATCACCATTATAATGTTTAGAATAAAGAGCTGTGAAGTTCTGTCAAAGATGCCAATAGAGATATGATTTGAATTTATTTACAACAGGAGTGTCAAACTCATTTTAGTTCAGGGGCCACATGCAGCTTAATATGATCTAAAGAGGGCCGAACCAGTAAAATAATATAAATAATAGCATAAGAACTGATAAATAATGTCAACTCCAAAGTTTTTCTGTGTTTTTGAGTAAAAAAAAGTCAAATTCTGTCATGAAAATGTTTACATCTATGAACTGTACATGAACATAACATGAACAAATATGAGCAACCTGAAAATTCTGAAGAAAAATAAGTGCAATTTTAACAATATTACGCCTTAGTTTTATCATTTATACATGTGCGTCACAACTTACAGATCAAAGGGGATCTACAAATACACACAACATTTAGTAACAGGCAGATAATTGTTAAAATTCCACATACTTCTATTAAGACATTTCAGGTTGTTCATATTTGTTCAGGTTTTTCACATTTGTTGCAAAAGGTTAGTCTGTAAATGTTAACATTTTTGTAATTTAACTTTTTTTTTTTTTTTTAACATTAAAACCAAGAAAAGTTTGTGGTTTTCATTATTTATAGTTTATTCTGGTAGTATTGTACTGGTTCTGACCCACTTTAGATTGAACTGACCTAAAATGATTTGAACATCCTTGATCGTTAATATCTTCAGTGTAATTTTTTGCATTTCACAAATTGATCCCACGGGCCGGATTGGACCCTTTGGCGGGCTGGTTTTTGCCCCCGGGCCGCATATTTGACACCTGTGATTTACAACGCTGGGCCAGGGGATTTATGTGACCACTAGAGGGAGTAGTGAGTCACTCTGCTGGTCGCCCATGGTGAGGAAAACTAACACCATAGGACCTTTTACAAAGCATCAGAAAGTGATGAAGTAGGATGAGAACCACAAAGGAACAACTCCGCTTCCCTCTATGCATATCCTTCCTGCCGTTTCCACGTTTCAGCCGTTTCCACGTCGTGTTTGTTGCAACCATATGATATCGCAGGTTTGCGTCTGCCAGGTGACTGCGCGAACCTCCGCTTCCCACAATGCACATCGCGACAACATTCTGAAGATGCCCGAGTTACCTCCCGGCTCTGTTTGTAAACAAATGGTGGAGTACACTTCAAAATTGTTCACTGTGATGCAAGAGATTCAGGTGAGTAATCACAGAAAGACTTACGAATTCGTGATACTTAGGCTCTGACTGGGGTTTGACAGATTTGATGAAAAATTGGTCACAAAAGTCTCCCGCACCTTTAACAATCATTTTAGTTCAGGTTTGACATTCAGCCCAAATGTACCCTTTCAGAAAAAAGTGAATAACCTGAACAAATCTGAACAACCTGAAATGTCATAAGAGAAATAAGCGCTTTTTTAACAACATTCTGCCTGTTACTAAATGTTTTGTGCATTTGTAGATCCACTGTGATCCGTAAGCTATAATGTCCATGTGAAAATGAGAAGTTGAGGCATAATATTGTTAAAATTACACTTATTTTTCTCAATAAATTTCTCTTTTTTCATGGTTGTTCATGCTGTTCACATTTTTTTTTAAAGGATACTCTGTGGATGTAAACATCTTCATCATGTAATTTGACCTTTTTTCGCTCTAAATCATAGAGAAAAGTTTGAAGTTGACATTATTTATTATTATATTATCATGTTATTATTTAACTGGTCTGATCCACCTGAGATCATATTAGGAGGATGTGGCCCCTGATTTTTGATTTAGTGATTTATTCCGAACATGCGATGAAATTTAACATATATGCGAACAAGTAAAACATGCATAACTAGAAGCACTCGGAGAGCGCAGACCTCCGCCAAGGCTGATCAGTGGCCCCCCCCGTGGGCCCCCCCACCCCCAATCACCACCAAAATTTAATCATTTCTTCCTTATCCCATTTCCAACAAACCCTGAAAATTTCATCCAAATCTGTCCATAACTTTTTGAGTTATGTTGCACACTAACGGACAGACAAACAAACAAACAAACAAACCCTGGCAAAAACATAACCTCCTTGGCGGGGGTAATAATACAAATATCAACAATCATAACAATCTGAGACAGAAGAACAGCACAATAGTTCCATTTACATGTTCGGAAAAGATTTAAAATGAGTTTGACACCCCTGCTCTATGTAGACGTTAGAACGCTGATTCATTGGTGGTTTTGGTCCTCCGCCAAGGAGGTTATGTTTTTGCCAGGGTTTGTTTGTCTGTTTGTTTGTCTGTCCGTTAGTGTGCAACATAACTCAAAAAGTTATGGACAGAGTTTGATGAAATTTTCAGGGTTTGTTGGAAATGGGATAAGGAAGAAATGATTAACTTTTGGGGGTGATCCGGAAGAAATCCTGGATTCTGGATCACTTTGAAATTTTTGTTAACATTGTGGTAAATGGGGCCAAAATTTTCGTTTCCCAATATCTCGCTTAATTATTGACCAAAACTCATGAAATTTAACTCAGGAATTGACAATGGGGTCCTCTATCGCATTTCAAAGGCTGATCCGGATCTGATCCAGAAGGCGGATTTTATCTCAATTTATATAAAAAATGGGGGTGCCCTTACTTTTTGGCCTACTGTGCCTTTAATATTAAAGGTAGAAATTTCTGACAAGCGCCATCATGTAGCTCAGTCAGTTCCGCATCAGGAGTATGCCACCGGATTTCATGTAGCTTTAATACTTAAGGAGCTAGATCCAGAAGAAAACCGCCATTACGAGAAATGTGATTTTCGTGAATAACTACTGAACTAATAAGGATATAATTATGAATCCAGTTGCTAATGGTATGTTTTCATGGTCAAGGAATCTTAAAATATAGGTCAAATAAATATGGGACTAATATTTATGGTGGAAATCACAATATGGGGGAATTGTGCAAATCTCATGCAGTTTGACTCAGGGATTTACAATGGGGTGTTCTATCAAATGGCAAAGACTGATCCGGATCTTTCAAAAAGTTATGGACAGATTTGGATGAAAATTTCAGGAAATATTGATACTGGCACAAGGAAGAAATGATTAAATTTTGGTGGTGATCGGGGGGTGGGGGGGGTGGGGGGGCACTGATCTGCCTTGGTGGAGGTCTGTGCTCTCAGAGTGCTTTTCTAGTTCTAAGTGTGTTCTTTTACAGAACTTCCCCTTGCTGTTGAGAGCTTGGAATATTAATACAACATAGAACCACTTTAACTGTGTTGTAAAAACCCCTTTGGGTGCAGGTTTGTTTTTCATTCATAGAAATCAGCTGCAGGTATCATACAGGTAGGTTAGAAACATTCCTCATGTCTGTAGTTTATGACGAGAGAAAGAAACAATGAAAGAACAAAGGAAATGATTCTAATAGAATCTTAGTCATCTCCCACTAAAAGCCTCCTGCAGAAACAATTACAGATAAAAAATGAACATTGCCTATTTCAAACAGAACATGCGCACATTCATAACCCCCTAAACCAATTGTTAAAATGGCCCCTTCACTGGATGAGCTGCAAATGTTTTCAGACTAATACCATTTCCCTCATCAATCGGCTGCTAATGACTTGCGAGGTTTCAGAGTTGATGTGAGGGAAGGGTCGTGGCACATAACTTTGTCTGGAGAACATTGTCTGCAAACTCAGGGGAGTGATGCTTTATGGGAAGAGAAATCCACAGAGTTTACATACGTGATGCCGACGATCCAGGACACTTTCATCAGTATCGACTAACTTTCTCTCTGGCTTCAGAGCCAATATTTAAGTTTGTGATGCTATTTATCATCTTTAAGCAAGACGAATGTACAGTGTATTAGATTGGAATGTGTAGAATATCTGAACTGTGATGTGACCAGAACAGAGGAAATAACTACTTTTATAAATTTTTTGCTAAACTGCAAAAATGCTAATGTAGTTACACAATGTCCGATGAAACAACGTGATATCATGAATTCTGTATAGATTGTCCTTTTCCTCTCCTTGACATCATGTTGTTTTGTACGAAAGTCATCAGGAAAAGATGATTAAGAGTTATTTCATAGACTTTTTGATTGTGACCCAGGACTAATGTGCAGTTAACCCTGTAAAGCCTGAACCATAAACTGACAGAAAATTCCAGTTCTTTGAAACTGGAGCCTTTATTGGTCCTTTTGAACAAACAAAAATCTTTTTTCAAATATCAGTTTCCATGTATATATTTCAAATTTGTATCATATTTGATACATTGGGTCTCAATGCTCAAATAGTATTATTTTTGAACAAACCAAAACATGATATAACACAAACATGTCTAACAAATTGGTAATTCCTTTTCAAAATCGTCAAAGTTCTTCCTCCTTCCTCTTCTCCCCTTCTTCCACCCCCCCACCCCCCATGTCAGATCCGGCATCGAAATTTGGTTCAACAAAACTCATAATAAACACAGTAGAATATACTTTATGAAGTTACCCTTGGCAAAGCAAATTTGTTCAGCACCAAAAGGAATCAGACTACCATTCTGCTGTTAGGACGCTGGACAAGACAAGTAGGAAAAAAACACAAAAAAACAAGAAGTAAAAAAGTAGTGTGAGATACTCCCTGGTAAAATGTCCAAATAAAAGAGGATGCACAAGCAAAGGTGTCAGAAAAATGGGCAATGATGACTGGGAGTACAGTTGGTGTTGGCTGCTGCCTTATCGGTACAGACAGCTGCCTGTCAGCCAGCTGAGCCCATAAAAGAAAAAACAAAAAAAAAGAGAGAAAAAAAAAAAGAGAGAGGAAAAAAAAAGTTCTTCCTCTTTATTAATGACAGTCTTGTAGTGTCACTGGAAAGGCCTCTGGTGAACGAATCCCTCCCCCTGGTGGATTATCTGTGTATTGCATGTATCTAATTGTATACATCAGGTGTTTCAAGAAAAAAAATATCACACTAATCATGTAGAAAACTCGTGTCAAATATGATACGTTTGGCATTATAGGGTTAAACACCATTAAACACTCTCCTCTGGTACATGGGTCACTCCTTCAACACCAACAAAATATACATTTATTTAACTTTTTTTTTTTTTGCAACTTTAACACAAACCTCTCCATTGTTCACCTGTTTAGAAGGATGCATAACAGCTTTGTTGAAAATGTTAAGTCAAATATAGCACATGTTGCCACAGATGCTAATTAAACTTTATCATTTTGGTTAGGTTCAACCCTCAGAAGACCTAAAGTGCTGATCTAAAACTTTTGAACTACTAATCCTAACAATACATGTATACAATTAAGGTAAAATACAGTTTGTCATCTTTTCATGGTCATCAAATATGACCAGTTTGGACTTTTAGAGGCTCTGTAGCAAATGTGGAAACACCGTCATCTACTGCAACAGTGATTCACCTGTAAAAGCCATATACAGTCTACTCTCGTTATGCCGCCAACTTCCGTTCACGACCAAATTGGCGGTATAGCGAAAATGGCGTTACAACGGGTTGCGTCCATAATGTGCATGTTTTGACTATATGATGTCTATGCTGCCTCCGTTAACCCGTTCTAATTGCGTTTCTAAATAAATCTTGATTCTGTTATGTTGTAAGGGATCATTTAAAGTGGGGAAACATTTTAAGCATTATTATACCGTGTCGGGAAATGACACCCCATCATCTTGAGGCTTTGGCTTAATCCCACGTCCTCTTCCCGACATCCTGACCTACTGAGTGTTCTGCGATAAATGAACGGTGGCCGTTCCGTAGACCTACTCGTAGCTTGTCGCGATCAGCGTCTGGCGCGTTTGTTTCAGTGCATTGTTAAAATTTATGTGTACTCGATGGCAATCACGCTGGCGGTATAACGGTCGGGAAATCAATGGTATAAGTGTTGTTTGTGCATGGAACTGGGCTGGCGGATGGCGATAGGCGGAAATGGCGGTAGCTAATGGAATAATGCATTGGGGATTTTTGTGCAATGGTTTTGGTCGGCGGTGAGCGAAAATGGCGGTATAACGGCGGGCGGTTTAACGAGAGTAGACTATAGTTTGGCAAATGAAAGTGTTTGTAGATGCTTGTTTATACATTCGGTAAGTGATATATTCTACTGATAAAGTCACTTTTTCTTTAGTGTCATGTGGTTTGATATAATAACCTTCAAATTAAATGTGTTACAATACAGATGCAAAAAGAAGGTCGATGGCAAACAAGTTAAAGTCCACAATCCTGCTCTTTAATCCAAGAATTCAGAAAACAGATCCAAACACGGTCAAACAGTACAAGGCAGGAAAAAGTAAAAAGGGGGCAGGCAAAATCCAAGGTCAAAAAACAATCCAATCTGGAACAGTGAACACAAGAAAGCTTAATACACAAGGGAAACCAAAGACAATCTGGCAGGAGGACACAGGGAAGACATGGGGTTTATATACAAGGGCTAAAAGGACACAGGTGGAACCCGTCAGCCAATCAGGGGAGACAGGAAGTAAAACCAGAAATACACAACAAACACCAATACCTACAAAATAAAACAGGAAACAGAGAAACCTTGTAAAAACACACATGCACGCACGCACACACACACACACACAAAAAACCCACAGAAACATTACATTACTTTTATTAACATGATCCGTGAATTAAATATAAGAAAATACCAGATTTTTCACTAAAAGATAGAAACACAGAGGATAATATTATAATAAATTGTCATGAATTACTTTGGAAATGTTAAAAATAGAGAAAAAAAATTCACTTGGACAGAAATAGTACTAGGCCTAAATGAAAATATATTGATTGGAAAAAGACAAAGAGAGAAATTGCTAAATAAAATAGATTTTTCTTGTTATATTGGTTTGAAATGTTCATATTAAAAAAAACTATCAATCAACCAATCTTATCTTATGGAAACCATTTTGTACACTGTTTATCCTATTTATTTTGCAGTTTCTTCCCATAGTCATCTTCCAACCAAGATGTTTACATTTCAGACCTAATACTATTTCTATCCAAATAATTTTTTCTCTATATTTGACATAACATAATGTTATCCTCAGCATTTGTTTTCAGTGAAAATGTGGTATTTTCTTACATTTAATTTACTGATCATGTTCATAAAAGCTTATCTTATCTTTATATTTTCTTTTCTTTTTAATATTGATATTTCTTGTATTGGTTCTAAATGTTCATATTTGAAATCAACTACCAATCAATCAATCAGTCAATCAATCAATCAATCAATCCTTATCTTTGTGTTTTCTTTTTATATTGATTGTTCTTGTATTGATTTTAAATGTTGACATTCAAATCTATCTATCTATCTATCTATCTATCTATCTATCTATCTATCTATCTATCTATCTATCTATCTATCTATCTATCTATCTATCTATCTATCTATCTATCAAATCTTATTTTCTCTGTATGTTTTCTTTTCTTTTTTTATTGATTTTTCTGGTATTGGTTTTAAATGTTGCTATTCAGAATAAACTATCAATCAATCAATCAATCAATCAATCAATCTTATCTTTGTTTTCTTTTATATATTGATTGTTCTTCTATTGATTTTAAATGTTGATATTCGAAATAGTCAATTAATCAATCAATCAAATCTTATTTTATCTTTGTTTTGTTTTCGTTTTTATATTAATTTTTCTTGTATTAATTTTAAATGTTGATATTTGGAATAAACTATCAATCAATCAATCAATCAATCTTACCGTAACGTATCTTATCTTATCTTATCTTACCTTATCTTAGCCCAGTAAACATTGATGAGCGTCAGATATCGGTTTAGTCGCGGCATCTAATCTGGACATTTCACCAAAAACACCTATGTTTTCTCTGACACTGTAACCCCCCAGAGCACTACGACACAACTATCGGTGTGAAACAAAAGGCTGGAAGAAGTTTGGAAAACAACAAAAAACAATGCTCATTACATTAGCCCACTCATAAAACTATAGTAGTCAAACTTGCATTACAAAAACCTCATTTCCACATTAAACACTCTACACTCGTTAAGCCCCGACTCTGTTATCATTACAAAGTCCACCACTTAAGCCTATAACATAAATACAGCGCTGCGGCCGGCTGTACAGTAAAAACACTTGAGAGCGCACACGCCTTCTATCAAAAATTAACTTGAGTAGCTTTGATAATTATACGACGATGTAAAATATTTAAGAGCAGGAGGACACAGAGCTGTTTAGAGCAGTTACAACGAACATCAACTTAATCCAGAACAATAACAATTACAAACTGCTGACTGTTCTCACGGACGCTGAGCATCTCTCACTTATTCTACTTTCTACTTTGGTGCTTTTCTATTTGCATCACCACCTCCCTCTCTTATTCTGCTAAGGGAGGGGAGGGGGAAGGAGATGATTTAAGGTAATGAGAGGAGTAAAACATCATTAGTGCAAATTAACTTTTGTCAGCTGAGGTGATCTTGGTGGGAGCGCTTCTGCCACCGGCGGCAGCTCAGATAATGGCAATTTATGCATTAACGTGTGTTCCAGTGTGTGTATGTGCGTCTGGTGATGGCCACCAAGGACGCTTTCAGTCTTAAAGGGCAAGTCCAGTCTCCTGAAAGGCCTTTCTCAAAAACCACAGACAGCAAAAACTGGAAGTGGCACAAAATAGCCCGAGGTGGTCCATTATGTTTAGCCTAATATCCAAAAAGTGTGTAGAAAGGAGGGAAAATGTGGGGTTAAAATGGATAAAATAAACTGGTGGGATTTTGGGCTGTCCCAACCAAGGTTATAATAGTTTTGGATTTTTCATTCTAGTTTAGTTTTATTTAGTTTTTGACTTTTTTTTCTCTAATTCAGTTACTTTTAATTAGTTTTTAGAGCAGGTTTGCTTGTTTTTATTAGTTTTCATTATTTTCTAAATGCTTAGTTTTAGTTTTTTTTTTTTTTTTTATATCATTTATCTTTTTTGCTGTCATATTCAAATAAATCCCAGACAGGACTCTGCTGCTTTCTCCCAACTTTAGTCTCCATGTTTCCAGGTAGAGTGGGGACCAGAAGACGACTCTAAACCACAAGTGACGAGAAGTGGCGGACCGTCAAATATCATATGGTGCCGCTAGCTAAAATTGCTTGAGGGAAATAAATCGATTTCATATCAATCCGACATTGACAAAAAGGAAATCTAAGGGAATTTTATCCATAATTTTTATCTGTTTTAGTTAGTTTTGTAGACACACACTGCAGTTTCAGTTAGTTATTGTTTTCTTCTTTTAATTATAGTTTTTATTTATTTCAGTTAACGAAAATGTTTTTACAATTCTAGTTTTCGTCATTTCATTAGTTTTCGTTAACGATAATAACCTTGGTCCCAACTAGTGCTGCAGCACAAATCGATTAAATCAATTCCTAAAAGAGTTGGCAACAAATTCGGCAGTCGATCTTGAGCACGTTAGTCTTGAGGCATGCCTGCATACATTATGTTCCCTGTAGCCACGGCAGCCCCGTTTAGCTGAAACGTTGTGCACCGTTTATGTAATAAAACTTGAATATGGAGAAAAAATGGTCAAAATCCCATGGCGCAAATGGGGCTGCCGTGCCCACCGGGAACATAATGAAAACCTAGCTTAAGATAGGCCCTGCGATGGACTGGCGACATGTCCAGGGTGTACCCCGAATTTGCCCGTAAGTAGCTGGGATAGGCTCCAGCGACCCCCGTCACCCTGGTGAGGATAAAGCGGGATCAGAAAATGAATGAATGAATAACTTAAGATACCTTATGTGTTGTGATTACTTTAGCCCGCGAGCTAGTTAGACACTATCATCGTAATTATAACATTTTCACCCATGTCCGTTTATCAGGTCACCAGACTAACGTTACCTATCGTTGACTGGAACTAATACATACAACACTAGTTTGGTAGCCTATAACCAGAGCTAGCTGAAGACTATATCTAGCTAGTTTCTAACCATAACAAGTCCAGGTAGCGGGCTAGTGCTCGCTAACTACACCTGAAAGCATTTCAGGGATGTAATCATTAGTGACTTGTCTGCAGTCTACAGGGGTTGGACAAAATAATGGAAACACCTTAAAAAATCAACAAAATATAATTTAATATGGTGTAGGTCCGCCTTTTGCGGCAATTACAGCCTCAATTCTTCGAGGTATTGATTCATACAACTTGTGAATTGTTTCCAAAGGAATTTTAAGCCATTCTTCAGTTAGAATACCCTCCAACTCTTTTAGAGACGATGGCGGTGGAAATCGACGTCTTACTTGAATCTCTAAAACTGACCATAAATGCTCAATAATGTTGAGGTCTGGGGACTGTGCCGGCCATACGAGATGCTCAACTTCATTAGAATGTTCCTCATGCCATTCTTTAACAATTCTAGCTGTATGGATTGGGGCATTATCATCTTGAGGTGAAGGTGTTTCCATTATTTTGTCCAACCCCTGTATGTTGCTTTGGGTTATATACTGATCTTTGAGAATTGAGTGGAGGACATGTTGTATTCAGGTGTTTCTTTTCTAACAGGGGTCTGGGATACAAAACAATAATGACAAATGTCACAATATAGTTTTATATTGGGATAAATATCTTTACATTGCATTGATTAGTTTTGTTTGAATTGTCATCTTTGCTTCCAAAATGCCTCAGAGATGGCTTGTACTTAGTTAAACTAATTAAACTTTAAGGAAATATTGATGTTTTTATCTCAAATCAGCAGGAACAGGACATCTTACAGCTGTAGCCATAATGTGTCCCAATATTATGTCCACATAATTTAGAAACATCAATATTTCCTTCAAGTTTAATGGTATTTTTCCTCCTAAGTGAGATGTGAAGAAAGTAGATGGTTGATTGTGGTAGAAAATTATAATTTACAGTCAGAGCATGAAAAATATTTCTGAAAAAAAAAAAAAAAAAAAATCGATGTTGAGAGAAATTAAGTAAAAGCCATCTCTGTGCACCAGTTTTAAAGTACATACTGTATTTCTACTTAACTTTTTACTTCTTTGTCTTCCATCTTATCTGAAATGGTCTTATCTGTTGTCCCCTTCCCTTGTATCTCGTCTCTCTCCATCTTGTCGTCTTCCTGGCTCTGGCAGCAGAAGGAGGCATGGTCATGTTTAATGCATGCAGTTTGTGTTGCACTCACCGCTGGAGAATGGGCTCCAGTCCATTAATTAGTAACAAACGGTCGTTGGAAACAAGACAGGCCCTGCACGGGTCAACCAGCTGCAAGGTCTGGAGTAACATGGACACTGATGTCTGCCCTGGGCCATCTACTGTCGGCAGCTGAGCTTCACTCGGAGACTTAACTGATTTACAGCGGCTACGACATTGGATGTGTTCTGCTGTGAATGACTTAACTGTTGCGTTGGAATTTGTAAGTGTTTGTGTCTGCGTACAAGTGAATTAAAGGACAAACCTGGTGGGAGTGGTCTCCTCCAGGATGCACATGTCCACATCCATAGCACTCGTGGGGTCACTGAATGCTATGAAAATAGTGTAAATCCCATGATATGGTCTTCGTAGTTACCAGATCTCAACCTACCACCAATGGGACATTTTTAACCATTATGTTGCATCAGTGCATCCTCACTATCATCAAACCACAGAATGATGGAATAGCTTTTGGTAGAATTGTTCATCCTTCAAGATCACATGCTTTGACTGGCTCCTCAGCCGCTCCAGAAAGTATTAACAACTCTAAAGTTTATTTGCTCTTGCAGGTTTTTCTCTAAGAGGAACACACTTGCTCACCCAGATATGGGAGGGTTAACGATGAAAGGACAGAAATTATACTTTTATGTTAAAAAAAAGTTTGGGATCTAAAATTATAGAACTCTAAAATCCTCAACCAGTTTAGTTTAGTTTAGTTTAGGCTGAATCCCATTTCACCCCTTGGCCCTCCCCCTTACCCCTACCCCTCCATTTTGCACCTACACATGAAGGGGTAGTATTGTCCCGATTCTCAATTAGACGGAGGGGAAGGGCTAGGGTGGAGGACTGTATAGCCCTCGAAACTGAGACATTTTAGGACCACACAACGAATGGAGGGGTAGGAGAAATTTCTCTTAATTCTGTTCGAATCATTGGCAAGATAGAGGTAAACACAGCCAAAAAGTGCAGCAGTGTGATGAAAGAAACACCCAAATGTATGTATTTTTTTCATAAACATCCTTTGATCAACCGTTTAATGCCATTTCTATGTGTTGTAGATCGCATTTCTGTGCTTTATAGTTGGTAGCTGCAAAAAGACGACCAAAGCCTATGGAACAGAAATGGTTACAGCTGCTGACGGCATGGGGAATAGTTTCAGAAACAAAGTTGTCGCATCTGTTAATAGCGGCATTGATGACTGCTGATGATGTAACAGGTCGTGAAGGGTTGTCCCATTTCATAGGGGAATTTTTCAACCCCCACCCCTCCAGCTCCAGTTCAAGGGGAAGTGCCAAGTCCAAGGGCCAAGGGGGTAGGGGTAAGGGGGAGGGCTAAGGGGTGAATTGGGATTGGGCCTAAGTTTAGTTGTCTCAAACTTTGAAATTAAAAAAAAAAAAAGGAAACCAATAAAATTAGGAAGTCAGTTACATATGCACCCATCAACGGTCATTAATCACAGAAAAAGTGATGAAATACAATAAATTTAAAATAAATGTACATGTGTATCAACTCATAATACACAATTTGAGAAGGGACAGAAAGAAGAAAAAGCTTTTCTAGTCCTGCCCCTTCCTTACTTTCAGTGTCAGATTCTTCACCGAGTAAATACACTTCATTGGCTATCAAGTTAGATAACAATAAATAACTAGTCCTGCACAGGAAGAGTAAAATTTACTCAAATTGAAAAAGAATTTACTCTACTCAGATAGCATTTGGTCCCTCTCAAAAAAGAGTAAAAGTTACTCTTTGGGTAGAGCTCTACAAACTCAATGCAGCGCAAAATCTACTCAATATAGAACCAAATTTACTCATTACAGAGTCAGATTTACTCTTTTTAATGAAAATACGTTTGACTCTGGAAAAAATGCTCAGTAATTTTTCCTGTGTGGCACCTTTGTATTGTTTTTATCACCTTTGCGCAACCATTCTGCCAAATAAAGAACCAAACTATGCAGAGTATAATCAACTAAAAGTGAGGTTTTTCAGTAGAGTGGACCACAAAAACAGGATTACTCCTCTACCTTGGCTTTTGCATTCTCATCTAAAATGATTAGAATATTTAGCCGAATTTACTAACAAAGCTTATGCCTCATACATGGGCGCTAATGTTTTGTTTTGAGTAATTGTGATAAAATCTACTAACTTGGTTTTGCTCAGAGCTACACAAAACAGTTCTTGTATTTTCAAGAGTCTGTGCGAAGAAGGACGGTTAATTAACCGAAGGGAATAAATTATTTCTAATTATCACCACAGGACCGAGGCAGAGAGAGAGAAAAAGGGGGATAAAATCTTGTATGTTAATCAAGCCGTGATGAATTGTCGGTGATCATACAAACATGGCCTCTTCATGGGTCCCCTGTGCATTCGTCTACGCACACACAAACAGCACAACAGAGTGGGCGGAGAGCAGAGAATTAATTCTATGAAGTGAGCTGGCAAGGAGACGCTGTATGCAGATAGGTAGTGGGAGTGTTTAACGTGGACGTGTGCATGTGTTAGAGGGTGAGATATGGGATTAACTGACCAATATGAGTGTGTATTGTGTGCATGTGATGTGTGTGTGTGTGCAGAATATTAAGAAAAACCCAGGATTTACACTATTATACCTGCAAGGTGTGTGTGTAAGTAGTGTACTATTGTCATCCCGGTCGCGGTGGCAATGACATATCTTAATCTGCTTAGTTAGCGGCCAGGGGTCTTTAGCTAACGGATTATCAGC
Source organism: Sphaeramia orbicularis (assembly GCF_902148855.1). NCBI lineage: Eukaryota > Metazoa > Chordata > Actinopteri > Kurtiformes > Apogonidae > Sphaeramia > Sphaeramia orbicularis. The sequence continues at coordinate 44,081,992 of NC_043973.1, forward strand.
CAGATTTGAGTAATAGACTCCTCATTTAGCTTTAATGCGTTTTGCATAGAGAGCAACCTCCCCTCATCACTCTTGAAGATGAATCGGCCTCCCAGCTACAAGATAAAGGAAAAAAGAAACTTCTAATGATATTAGTTTGCCAGCAACTACATAAATCATAACATTTTGCTAATGAAGGCGATGTTAAAGCGCTATCACAGCCTCTGTGGTGCACATGCATATGCAGAAACTAAAGGAGGTACAGTATATTGAATGTTAGATTTTACTACTATTTAGTGTCAGGTGAAAATGTAGTCCTGATA